>NW_025222224.1:162418-519673 GCF_014066325.1 Apis laboriosa
TTTTTTTTTTTTTTTTAGAATAAAATTGGAGATTAATGAAATCTGTACGACACGGGGGAATGAATATACATTAATGTAGAGGGTGTGGATATATTCTACGATTAATTGAAATTTCGATATCGATGCGAAGAAATGTTTAAATAATCATCACTTGAATAACTAATTATATATAATTAACTAATATAATTAACTCTGACGATTATTATTAAAGATATGAGATATAATAAAGAATAAAAAAAGATAGATGGATTAGTCGAAATTCGCGATTCCAAGAGGAAATAAAAGGGAGAAGGTTGTTTTTCTTTTTCTGTTTACAAGAGTGCGCCGACACTCGCATTACGAGCCACTTAAACGACGCTTAACGAGAGGCCTCTATTGTCGCTAGGCCTTTGTTGGATGGCGCTTTAGTTGCTTCGAATTGGTGCAATCGTAGGAGTGTTTTCAGAGATAATTCGACAAAGTTTTTCTCTTTATTCATTCCTATCCTTTCGCTTTTTCTTGTTTTTTCACCATCGTGAAATGCATCGCAGCATCTACTCAAGTGTAATTTTGCAAATGTTAAAAACTTGTTGATCTATTTTTCGATTCTATTTTTCAGTGACTTATTTTTAATAAAAAGAATATATGCAAATATAAAATATAATTTCTATTAATCTTTTGATCATCGATTAATTAAAATTAAAAAAATCATATCATAAACAATTTTAATTTGAAATTTTTATTAAATTTTTTACGTTAAATTATCTAAGAAAGAAATTGAACTCAAAGCTACACCATTACAACAGAATGATTTCTTTAAAATTCAAATCTTGATATGATAAGAAAATGAAGTGTCGAGAAATTAATGAATACAAAAAAAGAAAATTTCAATAATATATTTTAATAAGGACGCGATTCAATTTCTTAAACTTAAAGATTTCGAAAAATTAAAACTTCTCCCATTAAAATTCTTCTCTTGAAATTTTCTCTCCCTCTTTCTAATAAATAAATGATACCATCTTCAAGAATCATCTTCTTTCAAATTATTATGTCAATAGGATTTTTAAATCAGCGCAATCTGTCAATTGAAACGAAAGATCAGAAGTGAATTCGATAAATTATGGAGCAATGGCAAAGGTTAATGGATAATCAATCGATACACTTTGTTGTACCGTTCTGCATAATGTTGGCCATACGATGTTTGTAACAACTCGCATGATATTCAGGAAACGTTTGCCATATCGGCGGAAAATTTTCTCACGCTTCTGAAAAGACCGACCAATAATTGTTCGACTGATGAGCTTTCTATTCAAATAACTTTTCTTCTTTTATAAACAAGAGTTTCGTAATTTCATGAAAATCAGATAAATTTATTGGTGATTATTTAATCGATCGTATCAGCTTAAAGCATCATAAATATTATTTTACGGATGTTTCAATAGCTGTAATTTGTTTTCAGATAAAATTGCATTAAAGAAACATTTCCATCATAATGTAAATTTCTTGCTGTTTTTTTTTGGATTTTAAACAATTTTATATTATTGTCGTAAATTATTGAAAAATATATTATTTCTGAAATATATATAAAAGAAAAATATTTGGAAATCTAGAAACACAATCTTATTATGTTTCTCTTATTGTTTAAACAAAGAGATGGATTTTAAAAAAATTCCTACATGTTCTCTGATTCATTCTTAAACTAAGAAAAAAAAATATCTAATAATATCTTTAAAATTATTTTTTTTATTACTTTCAATTTGAACATCCCCATCGTAGCTCGATCCATTCAAATCATTCGAAAGAACTTGTGGAAATTGAGCAGCCTGCAAGATCGAAGATTATTCATTTCGAGAAAGTTTTTCAATTTATCCTATCCGGTAAAAACAGCTGTCAATTTTTTTTTATTTTAAGCGTAATTACGAGGATGAATGGAGGAGAACACCGATAAAGGATATCATTTCCATAGAATTTTCGCTTCAGGAAGTTTTGGTATAAGCAAATTGTTTTTAATCAAGATTCAATTAATTAAACGAAGAAGACTCGGTGATTCGATTCGATTCGAATAGAAATCGATATGGAGAAATAATTGGTAAAAATCAACTGGTGGGCTTTATGTATCGATTGCGTTAAATGATTTAACCTGCTTTACTTGGCAACCAAGTCTTGGCTGATTGTCACGTACCCCTAAGCGTTGTTCTTACCTATTAACTTGTCATTAAGTTATGTCTTGTTCGATAACTTGGATAATTCTAGTTAGAAATTCCCCATATTCTTCGCTTTTTCGATCTTAACTTAATTTTTTATATCCTCTGTTGCGAAGTAAGTTAGATCATTATCCTTTAATCATCAAAATTATTGAAGTATGTACTTTCAACTTTTATCTTTGAAAAAAAATATAATGTTTCGAATCTTTCGAAATTTTTTAAATTCCAATAAACAGATTATTAATTAATTAAAAAATAATTTTGCATTTATATCAAATAACATTCAAGATATTATAAAATACGACAAAGATAATTAAATTATTTAGAAATATCGTAGAAACTATTCATAAGAATCACAGGACAAATGATGAATAAACCCTTGAAATACACGTGCATCCTTTCAACATATGATATAACAACATAATAACAAAAACGCAATAACAACTACATCCTCATCAATATCGAAACATTATTTTCTATATTAACCTCGATTGAAACATCGATCTCAACTAAATAATAAAATAATAATCCCACGATCTCGTTTTCGAAATTACATTTACAATTCTTCCTACAGTTGCATAAGAACAATTCCATCTCGGGGAAAAAGACTCGAATAACATCCCTCGAAATATCGAAACGTTGTGCCGTGTCGCGAAACGGGTAATATTAAATCAACCCCGCCCACGCACCCCCGAAACAATTTAACCCGGCAACCCGGAGGCTCGAAACGTTAAAACCGAGCTTCCACGATCTTCCCCGGCGATTCGTCCGTCACGGGCACGTCCAAAAATACACGATCACCCCCGGGGCTTGATCGCGCGCTCGAGAGTGGCTGCCGCCACCCTCTCCCCAAAGATACGATGATGGCTCCTCCGCGCGAAACACTGCTCTTCTATCTCCCTACGGTAGTGTGATTGTGGAGCGACGCTTTGTGCCAACTGTTTTGTGTGTCGTCACAAAAGGGTTAATCATCATCAGACCGCAATAGAGGGTGCAAGTCTACTCGTCCATCCTTGTGAGAGAAGTATGTGTGTGTTGCAAGGTGCAACACTGTTGGCACCCGAGAGGGGGGGGGGGAAGGTGCCCTCCTTCTTCCCCTTTCTCTGTCTCACTCCCCGTATTTCCTTCTTTTCGCGCAGAATAAAAAGGAACGTTCACCTATACAACGTTTCCGCATAAACGAAGGCTCAACGGGCGGTTTAGAGTGCACGAAACTGCAAAACGAACGAGCCTATTGTTTCAGTCTGTGCTCGCCTCTGTTTGACGCCTCTTTCCTGTCCCCCTTTCTCCCTCTAACTCTTTCCCGTTACTATCATCGCCTCCCTCCCCTCGTTTCACCTCGTCCCTCTCGCTCTTTCTCTTCCTCTCTTTTTTTTATCTTTTCTTTTCTCTCTTTCTCTCTCTCTCTCTCTTTCTCTCTCTTTCTCTTTTTTTTTCTTTTCACTTGCACGGATACCACCCCGATTCTCGACGATCTCGTAGCGAATCGCGAGAACAATAGAGTTTCGAGCTTATTTGAGAAGTTATTGGCCGGTTTTTTTTTTCTTTTTTTTTTCGGTGAGAAACATTGGAAAAAGATAGCGGAGTACACCGATCCTCGAAATTGTTGCGCGAATTTTTTTTCTTTTTTTAATTCTTCGCCATTGAAGGTGGCTTTTGTGGCTTGTCACCGAGATTTGAACATTGTCCGATGGTGAAATCATTTTTGGAAGGGCGGGAGGGGGAGATGGAGACTCCCTCAGGGATTTATCGTTTTTTTGGTTTGTTATTCTTATCGTGGATAATGCGCGTGGATAAGGCAGCTGTTTCGCGAATTGATTTGTTGATTTGGTAAAATGCGAATTATTATGGAAACAGCTTGTTTCATTATTGTTATATTTATAAAATTCGATAGCTGTTTCATTAAAAAACTTATGTTAACTTTAATTAATCAATGAATGAATTAAAGTTTCGGTATATGAAAATATTATGTAATTCTAAAGATGTTTAAATTTGATTACAATTCTTTGATAATATTTTTGTATACGAATTTTTTTGAATATTAACGTATTTATCAATTGTTATATTTATATGCGTGGAAATATGACAAATTATAGATTGTTGTGAGTTGTAAGTAATCTCTATTCGTTAATATTAAAAGATAATTAATAAAAATATAATTCTTAGAATAATATTTGAAATTTTTCTTTTTACGAGACTTAACAATGAAATATGCTGGATTTATTCGAATTTTCCTTTTAAAAGAAATAACAAACGTGAGAAGTGCAAGAAATTATGAAGTAAAACAATTCGATGAGATGAATTCATTTTCGATAAGTGTCGGTTTTCTTCTTTCTTTCTTTTCTTTTTTTTTTTTTCTAGTAATCATCGTAAAAAGCGAGAAAAGAATACTCGACAAGCCAGAAACAGTAGAAAAGAAAGATAGATGCTCATTTAGAAGTGCTGCCAACGAAACGTTATCGATGTCGTTGTCAGAATATCGACAAGTTCAACTTTATCTACCGATATAAAAGATATAAAGTAGAACGTAACACTAGAAGTGGAAACTCTCGAGAAAATGTCTCAAGATAAAAAAGGAATTGTCTCGAGGGTACAAGCTTGAAATCACGAAGCGATTGCTGGCGTTTCTAATTAAAACGATGTTGTACGATTTCTTTTTTTAATAATTAATCCTTAACTGATATTATTAGATCTTAGATGATTACTTAATCCTTTAATATTTAAATATCATTTAATCATTCGTATATTAAATATCTTTTCATATTTTATTTCTTATTAATTTTTGGAATATAACGAAAGATTGTAGTTAAAAAAATAATACCATATAATAGATATAAAATTATCTAACTTTCGTTATCATCACTAAATCGATTTGATCAAAAAATCTAGCTATTGAATCGCAAGAGTAAAAATAGAAAATGAAAATGTCAAAATGTGGATCGTATAAAATTCAAAAATACGAATCGAGAGTTGTTATTTCAAAAATATATCTTGGCAGAGATCCACACAAAAAATATTAAATGACATCGAATTATTGATATGATAATAATCATAGTAGTAATATCTTGATCTTCTTTATCCTAAAAAGGACTTACCTTCGGGATATCGAAACATTCGTGAACGATTTCGAGAAAAGAAAGAAAAAAAAATGATAAAACTATAGAATTTAAAACAATAAGATGAAAACCATAATGTACAACATATCGTAATGAAGTGTATTACTTCCTTTGGCGCATGCAAATACGATAAAATAGAAAGTCAATAATATGAATAACAATGTGCCTCTTACGAAATATATATAATATATATAATATATATATAATATATGTATATAATATATATATATATATAATATATATAATATTTATAATCGTACTTCCAATCATTTGAAATGCACTATGAATACGATAATTGAATATTATATAATATATAAATGTTATCAAAATAGAGTGGGAACAATAAAGATTGATTGATGAGAATAAAGAAAATCGATGCATGCGAAATAATTAATCAGATTGTTGCGAGATAGAGCTCGTGGCTCTAGAAAGAAAGAGAAAAAGATATATATAATTGAAATATAATGCTTCATATAACGTGAACATATGTACGATATTATTAATATGTACGATATTAAAAAACGAGATAGAACGAAAGACAAAAATAGAGATAATGATAAATATAAAATGTGTATAAAATGTTTGGCTATACGTTCGTGTCCAAAAATTGAAATGATGACTCTCTCGAGTCAAAATGAGAGGAAAACCAAGAAAATAAGGAAATATTACTCTAAGTTTTGTTCTTTAGTTTTAGTTCTTAGACAATTGAAAATTTATAAAAATATCTCTGGACACGAGCAAAGTTTCATATAAAAATGAATATAAAGCAGTTCGAACAGCAAGAAAATTCAAATTGCATTCTTCTTTTTTTATAACTTGAATGAGATACTGCGTGGATGTCAATAGATTTGAGAATCGTTGTATTTTTCGTGAGGAAAAGTTGTTTGCAAAAATATTTTTTTCAATTTTTAATTGCCAACAACTAAGAACATAATCCTTTTTTTATTCTTGATTTTCGGCTTACTTTGATTCGAAGAATCACGATTTGAATTTTGCACATTTCTTTTTCACACCTGTAATTAAACACTTTTTTGTGTATGTGTGTATGTGTGTGTGTAAAGTATAAGAAAAATGCGTGTAACGAAGAAAATAATCTGTTGGCTAAACAAGACCGTAACAAGAAAGATATCAGTCAGTAAACAGTAAGAATAATAAAAATCCAGGCATAAAGAATAGAAAACGTGAAGGATAAAAAGAATTCAGAAAAAAGAGAAGTTAATGTACCCTATTGCTCATAGTCTGGGATGCTGATCGGCCGGAAGCCCCGACAATACGCCGACTCCTACCAACACAATAACAACAATGATCAGTGACGTTTTTTCCTCGATTTCATAATAACAGTGCGATTATGATGAAGCGATATCATAAGAGACCTGTGTACATAAATTGCTCGAGAATCGCGCGATATTTACGAAAAAAATTATTATTCCATCATTTCCATTATTGTCGATTTTTTAAGGCAAGATATCGGTTATAGGATAAATGATTATTAAAAGTATTAGATTGATTATAAGATAAAAATGTGAGCTATTATTTAAGGATTGTTAATATAAATATTTTAAAATAACTTCAAAAAAATTTTATGTAGGATTTTAATAAAGCAGAAAAAAAGTAAAAATATGTTTTATAAAGAAAAGTGAGATAGAAATGATAAAATTGTCATCATTTTAAACCATTTGTTAAACCATTTAATTTTCTTCCATTATATCTTTCTATCTTCGTATAATAGAAAAGATAAAAAGCAAAACATTTTCGTGACTCGATTTTTCTATATCAAACGTTTCAAATTCTAATACTTTAAATTATATTGGTAATATTTGACAAGTCTGATGTGAATCGATCAGTACTCATGCTTCATTATTATTATCTGCCTTTTTAATCTTAAATTAATCGCATCATCCCTTGTGTCACCATAAAAATCTTATATAAAATATATGTTGCTTTACAAGAAAAATTAAATATCTTTGCAAAATTAAAAAATATAATTTGCAAAAATATATTACGTACCATTATCTCAATCTAATTCCATAAAATTATAACAATATATCTAGTATTTCTTTTTATTTATTTTTGTAATTTTTCGATTTCTGTAATCGAAATTTTTATTCGCTTATGAAAAAAAGAATTATAATTGAAAAATTTAATTAATAAATATTATTAATAATATATATAAATGATAATAAATAGACAAAACAAAAATTAAAAAATATTAACATATAAAAAGGAAGATTAATATAAGTTAATTTTTGATATTAAAAAAATTGGCATCAAGAATATTTATACAATCAATAGTAATTTTAAACGTTCCTCTAATATCTGATTCAAATTTCATAGCTAAATTTCGAAACAATCTTAAATTTATGCTTCACATAAATAAACCAAAAAATTGCGAAATTCAAGTTTACACTTGATTATTTTAAATGTTCTTCCGCATCTGGTTCAAATGGAATCTCAAGTCTCTTAAAACAAAACAGACATCTGCATCTCGAGTACTATAATAGCATCAAATTGCATTTTCGATCAGGATTATTTTATCCCTATGTTTCTCGAATATATCCAAATCCATATTAAAATTATTTAATCATCGATGTAACAAAAACTTTGACCAACTATATGTTAATTTACTCAAATCTTGAAACCCGTTTCCGTAAGACCTAAGTGTTAGCACGAGGGATAAATATTTGCCTCTTCGTACCCTTTATCTCAAGTATGAGAAGTTCAAAAGTTCACCTGGAGCTATACTTAACGCATTCAGCGGTATGTTGGTTACGTGCGACCCACGATAGTCACACCAAAGCTTTGAAACTTTAATTAGTTTGCTAAATTATTCTTTGACATGACAATACTCAATCAAACAGAGAAACATATATATATATAATTTTTAAAACTGAATGATACTTATGAAAGAATATGAATTCTTAAAACCTGGATATTTGATAAACTATATCTAGTTTGAAATCATTTGTTACATGATATTTAACAAGCAATCCTATCGTATTGAAAAAATAATTCAGAGTTCAAAAAGCTTCGAAGAATTAAAAAAGAAATCTCAACTAATATCCTATATACACGGTTTCTTACATTTCTCAAAAATACAGTATCAAAAAATAGGAAACGTGGAAAATCTTTACAATTTCAAATACCCGAAGGGACACAGCCTTCGAAACAACTATCGCCACTCAGAGAATTCAGCCTCACAATAAGAACATTATTCCGTCATACACACGAAATAAGCAATTCGATTGCTTTCTCCCCAAGAGAAATTGAAGTTCCAAAATCACGAGTAATAAAAGAAAAAGAAATCAAATGCCAGGAGCAACAGTTTTTTGGGTTTCCCAATTCGAAATCACGAAGCGAGGAAACGCGGCGTATCTCTGAAAATTTCGAATGAATCCAAGGGGATTCATTCGAAACAGATGCTTGAGAAACGATCTGAGTAGCTAATAAACACCGACTTTGATATCACGCGACCGCGTGTTTCATCTTGAAGCCCGTACCGGATGTCGTGTTCACCAGCCGGCCCCGGTTATATGGGTTAGAACGCAATATTAGAGATTGTAGAGCCCCCTCTCGAGGACTGCTAGCCTGCGAACCTCGACAGAGATTGCTGAGATATGAACCATTCTAGCACTTCTTCTTCCACCCCCTTTCGGCCGCCCGCCGGTTGGACCGGTTGGCTTTCAGGCCCACTCGAAAAAACGCCTTTGGCTGCCATCTATTTAAGCGACACTGCCTATCCGCTGCCAAGGGACAGAGACAAGAGATCTGGGTCGATGATTTCGATGAGGAAAGGATCGTCACGCTTGTACAATTAGCGAAATCGTTGCGACGTTCCTTCTTTTAATAAAGCTGATCGTGCTTTCCCTGTATCAACACCAATCGTAGTTACGATGCGAATAATTGAACGTATGCCAAATGACGGTGGGCGGATTGATATACGGATCCTTGCTAATCCATTGCGGATTTTTGATGAAATCGCGCAAAAAATTTGTCCCCTTTTAACTTGGTATGCACACGATAGAAGGAGATTTGGGTAAGGAGATTTTGATAATCGTTTTGAGCATCTATTGAGTAGATTATTTTCTTGGATTCGTTGGATCTCTTGATAATCGCGTAGCGAGATTTGTGATGCATGGATAGAATTTTTTTTTTTTAGAAAATTTATATTATTTATATCGTAGGAATATTCGTTGAACAAGTTGAACAAACTGATCATTCTTCGTAAAAAAAGAATTTGTTACAAAGAAAAGTAAATATTTATAGCTCACATTCCTATATTCTTATGATTTATGTTTTAATATCTTTACTAGAAAGCGAGCTGAGGAAAAACTTAGAAAATGGCTACGTGAAAAAGAAAAATGCATCGTGGTAGCTGACAAGTTATGGAAAAGGTGGTGCTTAAACCGTTTGGCAGGGAAAAAGGGTAAATTTCGTAATGGAGGAGCGGTACATGCCAAGTTCACCGGTCTTGATATTGGGTTGTTATATTTAGTATATACGGATTTGCGCGATCCGAAGAGGGTGTGTTCTTAATGCGTGGAACTCGCCTCAAGGAGATTCCGAACTTGTCCATGAACTATGATTATTTTTCTATCATACGTAATAACATTTCATTATTTTTCTGCACTATAAAAATAGACAAACAAATTAAATTCTTGAGAAAAATATAAACGTTTTAATATTTTGAAAATTATTTTAAAATAAATTGTCAGAATAAAAATTATGAAAAATTAATTTTTATGAAATTAATGTACAGGTAGTAATTTTTTAAATGATGTAAAATGATGTTTAATAAATTTACATTATAAACGAGCTGTAAAATGTTTACCTTTATGAAAAATGAAGACCGATGGCTCTAAATTTTAAATTTAAATTAAGTGGCTTAACGTATTAAATAAATGAAAATAAAACAAGCTATGTATATGATTTTGTTAAGATACAAAAAATACATTGGAATTTTAAATATATCACAAAAGTTCAAATGAAATTTTCTTTAGAAATAAAAAATATCAATGAAATATTGAGCAATTACCTTTTATAACTAAAGTATATAAAACAGATTTCAGTATTATAAACTGCTTTAAAAGGAAAGACTGTAAACGTTGTTAACAGTGTTGCTTCTTAATTGATTGAAGCGCATTAAAGCGATTCAAAAGTATAAATTATGCTCGAATCGATAGTTTTCAATTCTATACATTCGAATATAGAAGCTTGAAACTGGTTCCAGCATCAATTACAGTAAACTTTGAAGTTCGCCAAAAAATTCTATGCCCTCGTTAAACGAAACTCAAACCAAAAGTTAAATAAACGCGAAAGCGATAGAAGCACGATACGAAAGTACAATTTTTACAACACGAAATTCATTATTTAAATATTGAATATACGATTATGAATTGAAGCACATTAAACATTAAACTCTCGAGATTTGAAACAGTTTCGAACCTCGAAAACCTCGTAATCTAAATTATAGATACGCACGAGAGTACTTTACGTTAATTGCGAATAATATAATTTGATTTGTTATTTACATATATAGTTGAAAAATAATTATAAATATTAATTTTATCTGTCAGTTTAGTTTTTTTATAAATTTATCAGATGAAATTTAATTGAGAACTCAATTAACGACGTGTTAAACATGTCGAATCGAGATTCGTGAATGACCTAAAAACGCGAAATTCTTCCCAAACTTAGACCTCGACCTCGGTTAGCATTTAACGAGAATCATGCTTACAGCAGTTCCACCTTCATTGTTTCGCATATATAGTTCGCAAAATGTTGAAAAGAAGAAACAATTTGGAAAGTATCGACATCGCTTATACTTCAATATTTTACCTGCAGTTCCGAGAAAATTTAATTAGCAACATCACACGCATTTCGAAATTCGATTGGCCTAGAAACACTTCGATAGCATATCGGAAACTTTTCCTAGAAATTACACGATTATAGCTCGATTATATGATTACGCTCTATTTTTTATTTCATTAAGTTTCAAAATTCTAAGAAGAAAACAATTTTGATACATTTGGTAATACGTATTTATTAAAATCTCGACATTTCAATGAAAATATAATTAACATAATTAGCAAATAATTAGTATATGTTTAATTGTAATTAATAATAGATTAATACGTATCGAATTCGAGATTCGATTGGCCTAGAAATCTCTCTACATTCAAAATGAAATTTTTCCTAAAATCAAATCTATTCTCGATCTATTACGCTTCGTTTTAATACTTTTACATAATTCCAAACTTTTAAAATAACAAACAACTTTCCTGAAATCTCGATCGATCGCGAATATTTATGCAAAATAAAATTTTTTGCATGAAAAATGGACTAAAGAAATGGAGCTTAAATAAAGATTTATCTTATTCTTTAGATACCATAGTGCATATTTAATGTATTTTTTTCTTTTTTATATATCACGTACATTTAAATATCGAATAAATGCATAAAATAAACGAAATATTAAACACGAATTCGACACAAAATTCTAAAGACAAAATGCAATGAAATATCAACCAAAGTGAAATTTTTTCCCCCTAAACTATGCCTGTCCTATGATTAACCCTCGCACGAGATATTTTCTTCCTCCATGCAGAAAATGTCGAAGAGGAGGAATTCCACGTTCGCCGATAATTCGATAAATTTTCGCGAGGAAGAGGATCAACAAGGGAAAAGAAACGTACAGGAAAGGGATTGTTCAGGGGTGGAAAGGGATACGGGAATCTAGAGAAGAGAGAGGGAATGTAAAAGAGGGATACAAAGAGAGAGAGAAAGAGAGAGTGATGCGTTGTTGAGCAGGGGTTGCAAAGAAGGAACGAAGAGAGAGGAGAAGGACGCGGAGAGAAGATAGAAGAGAGAGTAAAACGAGGACTACAATATGGGTCAGTTATTGATTGCTCCCTGGTCGACTCTCTGTAACGCCTACTATACACCTCCGCCGTTTCTATCTTGTTATCTTAGATTCCGAAACGTAACCACTACTTACCACTCTCTAACGTCGTGTAAGTCTCTCTCTCTCTCTCTCTCTCTCTCTCTCTCTGTCTCTTTCTCTCTTGCTCGCTCTTATTGGCATGCATGCAAACGTTATTAGAAGATCGAGAGGTAAGGAAACGCGTATAGGGAACGAAAGAGAGAGAGAGAGAGAGAGAGAGAATGACACAAGCACCGCAATAACGTTTCTCTAATAAGCAAAGTTTATGGAATTTATCGTGTGCCACTGATCAACAAATGATTAACATTTCGTTTTGTAATGTGAGCGTGAGTACGTGTTCGGGTTTAATTTATTTTCCAACGATTGCGATCGATTCTAATAAAATAGATCGGGACTAATGTATAGAAATGAATTTTTAGGAAGAAATTCATGGAACATTGTGGATTTTTCTTTTCGGTGAAGCGTTTAAAGATTCGCCATTTGAAGATTAAAATTTGTTTCGTTTTATCGTTCTATCTGACTATGCTTGTTTCGTTTATTTTCCAACAATTTCGATCGATCCTAATGAGACAGGAGAAATTAATGAAAGAACGTGGTAGAAATGAATTTTAAGGAAAAATTTAGAGATCGTAGGTTTTGTTTTTTCAGTGGTTGTGTTCAGTGAGTTTAAAAAAAGCTTGATTTAGGGTGGAAAGAAAGTCGTTTGATACCTCCAACGGAGTGTAAGTTATTTTTAATCGATAATCGGGGATTCTTATGGGGAGAATAGAGTTGGAGGAATAGTTGAGATCGAATGTTCAGAAGATATTAAGGTTGTTAAACTTATATCCAATATTTCGATTCTTCCAATAAACAATAATATTCTTTTATCTAAAGATTTTTTAATAATGGAAGTTGATTACTAATAAATAATTTTAATATATTGCCAAAATATATAATCAGTTGTATAACATATTAAGATAAATGGAATAATCGACGATAAAATATATATAATAGATAAACGTGTGAATTTTTCAAATATAAACTCTTATTAAATCACACGAATATTTTAACTCGTAATATAATTAATTGTCAAATTATTTTTATTGCATATTTTATTAAAAATTGTAACATATGTAGATAAATAATTCTTCTCAAATTTATTTGTTTTTTTTAACCGAATGAAACAATTTAACGATTAAATTAAAATTCAAATCTCAAAGAAATAAAATTTCACGAGAATTCTAAAACGATTTACAACTATGCAATTGCTCTATATGTTATGATGTTTCGTATAATTTCTCGCAAATTCAATGTTAACGTTTGCATTGAAACGGGGAAAAAAGAACCAGACGAGGCACGATGCCGAGATTAACTCACACAGGATAAAGAAACTTAAGCACGGATGAACCCAGTGTTCGTGATTTCTGTGGCCGCTGCTATTTCCATTTTTCACCCTTTCGCTCGGATGCGAGCGAAAAACGAAACGAAACGTGACTGCTCCCTTTGTTTCTTAACTTTCTTCTATTGCGCGGATGCTACAATTTCTATTCTCTTCTTTTTTTTTTTAACGATAACATCGTCATTATTCTTTAACAATAATCAAGAGGAAAAAATTGAATTTCATGCAAAAGAAATCACTCTGCTATTTCATACGCAATACAGGCTGCATTTCGAATTTCGATCATCGCGAAATGTGATCTCGTATGCATGTCGGAAAAATCGATTTACCACGGCCGACATGTATCTTGTCCAGCAAAAAATATCGTTTCAAAAGGTTCTCTTAATGAAATCAACCTTCGGATCATTTTCTTCGTTCGAACTGCACCGAGACGATTAAGGAATTGGATTAAAAGACCTTCATGGAAATTTCTGCACGTGGATACTGAATTTATATCTCGACTCGTTTCGAATATAACTAAACATGTGAAATTTCGAATGGGGTTATTGAATTACGATGATGAGAGTTTTTTCCTCGATCGATTCTTTGTTTTATTTTTTTGAGTTAACGAGAAAATTATTGAAAATTGTAGAACAATTTGTTTTTCGATTTTTCCATTTTTTGATTTTATGCTTGTTAAATAGACGATTAATTTCTCTTTTAATATTCGAGAAGATTATCATTTATCAATTTATAACTATAATACATTGATAATTATATTTCAGAAAGAATGTGAAAGATAATGATATTTTTATTGCATTAATTTAATTTAGAAGTATTTTATTTCAAAAATAAAATTTTTGAATTAAAAAAATTCGAAAAAGGAAAGTAAAAAGAAGCATCAATTTATTCGTTAGAGGAGTTCCCTTAATCAAAACTGATTGATAAATTTCTCTCAAAAGGAAAAAAGAAAAACAGAAATCGAACTATCAAACGAGATATCAAAAATCTCGAGATTGGTAATTTAATTTAGCCATATAAGATATCTCCAATATAACCTTTTATTCTTCAAACTATTCCATGGATATATTTTATCGATTACTCTCTCTATTTGAATTTTCATCTTTCTTTATCGCCTCAAAAAAAAAAAAAATAAAGAAAAGAAGAAGAAAGACAAAAAGATAGAATAAAATTTTATTTTAAAATAAATTTTAGAATAAAATTTCCGAAAATTCGTCTGAATGCTTGAAAAAAGGAATTCGTGACAACGGTAATTTTACATACCACAAAATGTTTTACATCCCCAATTTTACATCCCAGAAGATTTAAAGAAAACACAATTTGTCAACGCCAAGAGCAGAGACAGGAATTTTACAACTGCTCGGTTCGTCCACCCATTTCCGAGGCCACGTAGATTAATCACCGATGATATATATATATATATTGACATTATGTAAATCACGCACAAATTATGCAAATTCGACATGCACACGCATACTGGCCACGTAATCATCCCGCAAGTTATTGCGCGGAACATAGAAACGAGAAAAAGATTCCAAGTGGAAATGCACTTGAATGAAGTGAAATAAACAGACACTTAAAATCTCGTTACTTTGATTTATATTTATATTCAATTTTTTTACGGTCTTCTTGATTTTGCATAAATGAACGATGCAGAGTTAAATGTAAATTATTCGCAAAATGATTGAAAATTTTTTTATCGCGTATAAAGAAATTTTGGACTTTAAAAAGTTTATTTAAAAGTAAAACGATGAGTTTTTTGCAAGAGTAATTTTTCGAAAATGAACACGAAGTGAAAATTGCTCTCGACTGACTCTCAACGCAATGTCCACTTGCGAAAAATATTCTTAATAATTTTTAAAATAGATTCACACTTTTCGAAATGATTTGAAGATTTTATGGATATTATGCATTGCTAAGAAAAAACGGAATTGGAAATATGGAATTTTTCAAAAAGGAAAATTTAAATTACAAAGTTTTAACAACAATTAGAGATATATTATATACATAATTTTTTTCAACAGATAGAATTAATTCAAGAAAAATACGAAAGTATGCGATCGCGTATTTGAATTGAATCATGTTCATGTAAAAAAGATTTCATGTAAAAAATATTTATATTCTTTTTATATTTTTATACTACAATGGCAGAATAAAATACAATGAACGGTGTACACTTTTTGTGCTGAGAATACAGGAAATACCTGTATTACCTATTGTACTTTTATTTGTAATTATATTTGTATTTGTATTCATATTGTTTAACTGCATTTTCTACAATATTAGAGAGGGAAGAAGATAGAAATCACGCAAAATTGAAACGAAGAAATGAAAGCGATAAACATAGAATTAATAGCTCAAGAACTGCGTTTGTTAGTAATGCCTTTTGATTCGAATGAAACGCGTCCCATTGTAATCCTTCCCTTTCATTCAGCTTTTGCTTAACGATCGCGTTGTCGTTAATCCGATCCTTTTACCCAGAAGCAGAAAATTATTTCGCGGAATTACAAGACAAAGAGATAGTTCATAAAAGTAATATTGTTGGAAATTTATGAAAATCAAACAAAAGCTAGTGAAAGTACTACTAGTTTTCAAAATATTTTCAAAAATATGCAATGTTAATGTACTATTCTAATTTTAATTTATTTTAATTTTAACAGTGCTCTTTTGAGATAATTAATTAAACTTATAGAATTTTAACTTTAGAAATTTTTTTAAATAATTGTAAAATGTTACAAATATTGTATCGAATATTATAAAATTATTCGATCAAATTAATATCTCGCTTAAAACATTATATGATAAGACATATATATAATCTTCAATTTTAGTTAAAATTCCTAGCTTTACGTTTAAAAAAATGTAATATTACTACTTTTCTTTTCAATTTTATTTAAATTGGAAAATGCCATTCTGCCTGATATATCCTTGAAATCCCAATAGTGCATTATAATAACTGATAAGCAATTTGACACACATTATCGGTAACCAATGTGACATTTTATTTTTAAATATTTGTGCACTAATTAAATACCTACAATTATATTTCTACCTAAATGAAACAATTTAAACGATATTCATTTTAAAATATAAAAATATTCTACAAGAAATAAATTTATCTATTCCAAACTATTCAAAATTCTAAAGAATCAAAATAATTTTGATATATAATGATGATTAAATATATTCAATCTTCTTATATCAAACGGATTCAGATCCGTTCGAAACGAGAATATCGGCCAGGAATACTTTTTTCGCGAGGAATACTTTTCGTTCAAAAGTTTATGCGCGTTAATGGGGCAGCTCGACGCGGATTTGACGCGTCATTTAACGCAAAGATATTTGCATAGGCCCGATAAAGCGTATCAGCTGTTGAACAAAGCGTCAGCGATGACACGGGCAAACCGTGAATCCGAGGCCCGGGGTTACAATTTCGTTCTTTAGCAACGTTTCCAGTTGGATGAAGGATTCAGCGGTGATTGGAGAGGCACCTAGGGGAAAGGAGGACGAGGATGGACCCGAGTCGAGGAGATGAATCTCCTCTTTTCTCATGCAGATATTACGTAACTATATCGCTTTCTCTTAAAAGTGAAAAAAAAAGGAAGAAAGAAAGAAAGAGAAGAAACAAGGGAATGAAAAGGAATACGTGTTTCGATCGAATTGTGATATCCTCAAAGCTGTCCTGCAGTAACACGAATCCAAATGAGTTGCTCCATTTTCAACGATCAATCCGCGGGGTTGAATAGAGACGTTTCATCACGAGAATTAATCGACGTCGTTAAAAACCAATGTTCACGATGCGATGTTCGACAAGATATCTTCTGCAACCTGTTAGTCATTATTCCACGACCGTTGCGTCGAGTCACGTCCTTTAAAGCCTGCGGTAATTGACTTCGAATAATAGAGATTTAAGCTTGGCTCGAACGATGGCTAATATCCTTTCTTTCCGTAGATTTCAATAAGATCTTAGGTGTATACGTATGTACAAATAGAGATGGATTAATTTAATTAATTTACTACTAAATTTTTGTCTGTTCATATTAATATTGTAATATTTAATAGATAAAATAAATCCGTATTCGAATTTCATCAATGTGTAAATGAATTTCCTATTTTATTAACTTGCAGAAATGTAAATCTTCACAGTACAAAATTTCTTTACTGTAATTGTACTACTCTAAACGGAAGTGTATAAGGTAACTTTTTCCAAGAATAATACAACAATAATTATAATTAACTGATCGTTAATTAATCACTCTAAACTCAAAAAAAAACTATTAAAAAAACTATTAAAAAAAAATATAAAATGTTATTCGAGTTCTAGGAAGACACTAGCATTTTCTCACGCGTATCAATTAATTGGCTACATTGCACCAGGCTTGGACAGTTCTTCCTTTTAAACTTATACGAATAGTTGTTCCCCCTGCTAATTGTTTTAACCGATGCATCAGTCTGTTTTGTTCAAAGGCGTAACACGCGGCCAACTTTGTTCACGCGCGTTTGCTTTGCCGCGTTGGTAAACGCGCGCGAGCCTATTTTCGCGCGGCGTCCTTTTTTTAGACTGCCCTCTCTCGAGGAGCACGCGTTGCATCTCACCCCGATCCGAGGGGATGTGCGGAAACGAGGGAAACGCCGCGAGAGGCGATGCGTGAAAAGAATCGGTGATCGACCGCGTTTATCCTTCCTTTAACGCGTTCAATGTGACACCAAAAATCGAAAGGGTTGGATATTGACAAGTTGAAAAAACATTTGTGAAATGTAACGAAATGCAAATTAACTATGCATACTGATGACAATAGTACTGATGGAAAACGAAAGGAAAGCGAGATGAAATTTTGTGGAAAAGTTCGTGATATGATTGTAAAAAGTACGCGTCAAAAAATAGGAAATCTCTCTGATTTGATGCGACACGAGTCAGATTATTCTAAAAATTTATCCTTTTTAAAGGAATATATGAATAGATAAAAAGGATATTTTTTTATTGATAAGGAATTTAAACATTGGATAGAGATCATAAATTGCTAAGTATCTTCAAAAGAACAGCACAGTAAGTGGTTAATTTTGTTCCACTTTTTGACTTTTAAAAATTATACAGTAGTAAGATCATTGCATATACGAATATGTTACGAAAAACATTTTTATCTATATCTTCATATTTCAAATTTTAATCGTCATATTCCAGTATTTTTTAATAGATTTGCATTTTTTATCATGTATCAAACTTGAAATTGATTAAATTAACCAATAATAACAATACACGTGATTGAAGATATACAAGTTTAATTTGTCAGAGATAGTTTGCCTTCTAGGAAAACCATTTGGCTCCATATTACAATCTTTAAGATAAAACCGATATCGCATTACCAAATACTGGACTAACATTGCATTGACTGGACTCAATTTCGAAAATTCTGTCATTTCATGGATGGAACGTTACTCCACCGCCGAAGTTCATCAAAGATCTGACTATTCAATAGATATCTAGTCAACATACACATTTCAACTACTACTATTATTCTTGCATATCACGAAGGAAGATTCGGATTTACAAACTCAATGAAGCTTCTGAAATCTGTACATCGTTTCTTCCACAGAATATTCTTCATCTTGTTTGCACAAATTTGCAACGAAGGAATTAATTTATACATATTTAAACGAGATAGAGAAAAATTTAAAAGATTATTCGAAAGACTGAACAAAAATACAAAAATTGATGTTGCATAAAAATATTGTTCCATTGAAGCTTATTTTGCAAGTTACAAGCAATTTAATTTTACACTAGACGAAGCGAGAAAGAGATAGAGTCGTCGAAGGGGAGTAAGACTGCCTGCACAGACAACAATAATTTCTTTCTCGCGCTACTTAAAACCGACAATAAATAATTCCCACCCCGATAAACTACTCTATAAACGCTCTTAAAGCAACAACAAATTTTCTCAATAAAAAAAAAACTGTATCCAATATCTCTATTTTTACACGAGAAATAAACACTATCCAACCGTACCATAATTCCATCCTCGTTATATATAATTCAATATTAACTTGCGAGCAAAAATTGCACGAGAAAAAGGAATCTAAAAACTTCGCCGACGTTTGCATAAATCATAAAAGGAAAAAAGGAAGAGGTAAGAAGAAAGAAATTTCTCGACTCGAAGATTCGCGACAAAGGAAATAAAAATCTCGTCAACAGACATGCGAGAGGCGATTATTAAGGTCCGCGTAGTCGATCGTTTCCAAGCGAATCTCATTCATGCGAAAATCTGCGGGAAGAACGATCCTCGGGAATCGTGCGCCTTCCAATCGATTGTTCCCCATTTAAACGAGAAGCTTGTTTTTTTTTTCCTTCTTTTTTTCCAAAGCTGAAGAAATGCTGTTCCAATCCTTCAATTTCGACCATTTTAGAGAATCCGCCCTCTCCAGGAACAATATTTTTAACCCAACGATTAGAAAAAGCGCGGATCGATCGTTATATTTATAAACGCATCCCTCTGGAACTAATTGCTGTAAAGCAGAGGAAACAAACTCGAGAAAAGGATGATTTGTGGCCAAAATTAAACGAATATAAGTCACGTCTTCCAATGATCGATTCTCATTTCGAATAATTGTCTTGCACTTAGATCGCATGTGAGCTTTAAAAGATTGATTAATTTTAGAGTATGATTCAACCTGCCATTTTGGAATACTACAAATGCCTATTATAGTATAGATAATAAATAAAGCTAGAAATAGAGAAACAAGCAAAGATTTTAGGCCTTATTGAACTTATGGCTGTTATTTGTTGACCATGAATAATAATTGAAGAAACAGCATTGAGTTCGAGCATCAAATTTACACATTATGATATTTTGCGTGAAAGATCGAGAATATATTTTATGAATGCTTAAAACATGTAATGAATGCTTAAAACACGTGTAATGATGACGATACTTGGAAAAAATGAAATTTTTGAATGGAGAAGTAGATTTCATTTTCTAGTTGCTCTTGGTACAATGAGACATGAATACGAGGTGTTAAGAATGTTGGTTCTACAATGTTTGATATTCGTTAAGCTTGGAACACTTGAAAAGAGATCTTTTTAGTTCTACTTGGATAATTTTTAGTTTCGCGATATGTTTGCTTTTTATCTTTGGTTGAATGTAATCCCAATTTTAAAGTATCTTAATAGAAAAATAGAACAAATAGTAAAATAATTTTTAAAATTTCATGTAGAATTATTGATCAATTTATTTGTTTCTATAGATTTAATTTGAAATTTGAACGAAAATACTTTGATAATTATGTTCGAGTGAGAGTGTACGTAAGAAGATATGATTGACCTATACTACTGAATAAAGGAAAATATACGAAATATGGTCAGACATATTTAAGATGAATATACTGCTGATTAATATTATAAGCTAGTCTTCTTGTCCCATCTATTGTCACTTGTCATTTATAAAATAAATGATATTTTATTTATTAAAAAATAGTATTAAAGATAAAAAATAAAAATTTATTATTTATATAAATACTGCATTTTTTATATATTATTTTTTACATATATATATAAAAATATAATATATAAAAATCTATAAAAAAATAAAATAATAATTTTAATTATAAAAATAATCAAAAATAATCAAAAATATGATGAATTTATATTGATCAATAGTTTACATGGAAATTAAAAGAAATTTTTTCTTGAAAATTATTTTATAATAATATTTGAATAAATTATTGTAATATTATTGACTATAATAAATCTATAATTTTATTTAAAAAAAATTTTAATTAAAATAGCAAAAATAATTATATATTAAAATGAAAAAAAAATTATATAAAAAATATATTTTAACTTTGGTCAAGTTTTTCTTAAGAGGAAACAATTTATAACAGGGAATTTTTAACCTCTTACATATAAAACTTTCTGACTATAAAAGCCTACGAGATCTCAGTTACAAGAAAGTTCAGATACAGGAAATTAGATGACGTTAAACCATTCAAATCTCTCCTTTACCATTTTCCCTATCTTCAATTCATAAAGAAAAAAACATTGTCCAATCGGATTATTGGACTATTACTCGAATCCGGATCTTTACCAGACAATTGCTTTACCGAATCGATCAATCCAAGCGTCAACAGATTTCTGTTCTCAAATTTAAACGCTAAATTCTATAGCTATTTCTATATCAAATAAGAATCTGGTTGATGGGATCGAGATATGTTTTATAGATTTATTCTGAAAAAGATTAAATTGTTTGTTTCCTAAAAATTTTTATAAAATTTCAAAAAATAAATTTAAAAATTACATAAAAAAACTTGTAAAATATATGTCCGTATTTTATAATTTATTAATATTTAAAATATCTTTGGATTAAAATTACTCTTATTACTTTTCAATCAAAAAATATAAGATTATTTATTAATATGTAAATGTCGAATATATCTGAATAATATTTTCTCATAAATTATTTAAACTTAAAAAACTTTGCGAATTAAATAAACATTGTTATAATATCAAATGTATAATTTCATACAATTTATAACCTCTTTTTCTCTAAGTTCTTATTATCCTAGCAAACAAACCACAAAATCTTTTTGTTTCTATTATCTATCTTGAAGCTCCACTAAACTTTTCCATTCTAATTTGCAATTCCTATACTACATAAGTCACAGGACACTGATTAAACATAAAAGTGCATACTAAAATCCAATGAAGTGTCCAATGATTCATATACCATATATACTATCAAAAATTTGAAATCACTAATGCATTCCATCCAAGGATTCAAAGAGATCCAAATTAACACATACATTATTAATGCAGAAAATTCTCTCTACGTGAAAACCTATTAATTAAAGTAAACAAAATTACTAAATCAACATTGGCACGATCAACTTAAAATTAACAATGAAAATTTAATTCAACTGAAAGTGATTTCAAACTTTCTGACCAGCAACCCGTACCCGTGCCAATCTCGATCCCATCCGCGTGCCAGTCACGTGTAATCCAACGGTATAATCAACAAGGCTAAAGTATACAGTAGAATTAACGACTTACGGGTGAGAGACGCGCCGGTGCAGGCTCCTCATGGACATGGCTCTGTTCTTGCGATTCGAGCTCGAGGTCGATCCGTTCGCGCTTCCGTTCGGCGTGGTATGGCGTGGCGCAGCTGCTGGGGGAGCGGATTGCTCCCCCGTGGCCGCCACGGCCACCGCCGCCGACGTGAGGCCCCCCGAGGTCGCCAGACCGGTACGCCGAAACGGGCCCGAGCTAGCCGCTAATCGGCGTGCTAATCTGCGGGCGAGCCGACGGGCCAGGCGCGCCCCTGCAGCACCGGCACCCACGCTGACGGTCTTTCTGTCCCACCCCCCGTGGCCAGGGGGTGGTACACAATGCCTGGTGACTGCCTCGGCGACGCTGCACTAAACTCTCTTCTCCTCTCTTTCGCCGCCTGTCCACGTGCCCCCTTCACCTCCCCACCAGCGACTTCTTACTGGCCCTGTCACGCCTAGGCTTCTTTCTCTCGAATCCACGTCATCAACGTTGTTCAGCGTGATAATGGAGAAGATACTGGCGAGCTTCCGCTCTCGATCTCGAGGATTGCAGTGACCGATTTCCGATTGAAGCTGATCGACTGAAAAAGAGAGAAGAGGAAAATTTTAGATGAGTTTGTTTAGGGAGGGTTGTTAAGCGAATTTCGATTAATGTGAAAATTTATAGAATATCGTTGAAATTGTGATGCTTTGCAAAGAAAATATTTTAAAAATAATATTGGTAATAATTTTAATGTAGAATAAAAATTGTCGTATTCTTTGTGTACACGTATATTTGAAAATTGTCACGGAATATCATGGAAAATGAAAAATTATAAATAATCTTAAATTTTTAATTTTTTTTAAGTCGTCAATTATTAAAAATGTATACGAGAGCATTACTCGATATAGTATTGTTTTTTTTAACTAAAAAAACGATAGTATAAATTCTTTCATTAGCTTCACGAATAAAAATCAAATGGAACGATGGTTGGCCGAGTTGCTGCTCCATTTTATCCAACCTGTTCAAGTGCGCGCGTACTCGACGAATTTTCAAAATCGATTCCTCCTATAACGAAGCCTTCTACGAAAAAAAAACTTTGTTCCACATTCATGACTCTAATTTACTCAAGAAACGGCTTCCATACTAATCGTTGTAGAAATTCCACATGCTTCGACTACAAATATGTTATCCAACAAAATAAACATATAGACAATGATCAAACAATATTTATTATGTTTTTATTATCAATCAAAATTAAATGGCACATCTAAGATTCAAAATAGAATAATAAAGGAACGAGCAATTGACGTTACGTGAATATGATTACAGCAATCCTTTTTCTATTTTTAAAGAAGTATGATTGTTTGGTCATCTTGAGTTTCGTGTAATTTTCCCACGATATTTAATTTACACATGTGATTTTTATCGTTGATAGGAACAATAGAATACCGTGTTGATTCGCGACCCCGGAAACATTTTAAACGTAGCTCATTTGCAATGATAACGCGAAAACAAAGTCAAGAGTGTTTGAATAGAGAAGCAACATTTGAATAACAAAAAGAATTTCCAAGTAACATTAACGCCTTCCTTTAGTATACTATTTCAAATATTTATTTTATTACCGTTTATTATATTCGCAAATGGGGTAAATAGACACAATTCAAAAATTCAGAAAATGAGAAAGCTTTTCCCCATTTCACAGAAACAAGAGGGAAACGTAAATACAAAACTCTAATGTAAAGCAATTATCCCATATATAATTTATTAATTTTCATGAAATATTGTTTAACCTGTTTTTCAATCTACCATTTCATTTCCCTTTGCCTCGTTTTAATTATTTATCGACATTCAAAAAATTGACCAATACTTTTCTCTTCTATTTAATGTATATACATATACATGCTTTAATATCATAATATTCTAATGTTTCTAAGTGATAAAGAACTGAAAATCTCATCAAATGAAATTATAAACAGAAACAAAAGAAGGAGAATTCAATAGAGTTTCTATTGTTAATAAATTATTAGAATTATTAATCCTTGATTAATAGATATATCGTATTGAGTTACATGTGACCAGCAGTAATTTGTATTAAATTATCTCATTTTTGAATACTTCATCTTATTTTTCATTCTATACTATATAGAATATACATAAAAATGTCATTTTTAATTAATAACATTTATCACATTAAGATTAAATTAAGTATCCTAGATTTAAGAATAACCTAATTCAAATGAAACTCATGCTTTAGTGCCCATAATATTAAGAATACCGAATGAGGGATAACGAGAAATAGATGTGAAAATAATATGTACCTGCGAAGTGAATCACGAGGTGGTCAAAAACGTGATTCGAAACCGGCGATTCATCCCACTTTGTTTCCAGATAGGTCGGTACACGCGATTCGACGTCAGTGATCGAACATCAGGCTCTCTTCGGTGTGGTTATCAGTGTATCACAGTTTATAAATCCGACGCATGCCCCGCGATCGACCATTGTTTCCATTAATTACACTCTGGCATTTCAGTCTGGCACACTCTTCGCGCCCCCTTTCATTCACACCCATCTCCTTAAACGCACATGTTCACCTAATCTTCCTTTAATATATCTTAGTATCACAATGGACGATTTTATATTTCTCTATCTTGTTTTTTTTTTTAATAATTTATATATTTCATCCTCTTCTCCTTCCACTCTTGCTCTTCTTTTTTTTTCTTAATATTTTGTTTATAACCTTAAGCTTAGAAATCACAGTCGCGAATTGATACGGATCACCGTAGCATGTGCTGCTGCTGTTGCTCGGTCAGAAACGATCATACCATCTCGTATCGAGCATGCCCTCTCTTTCTATTCCTTTCTCTGTTACTCTCACCACGTTGCACACGATTGGTACGACTAGTCACCGATTATTCTCTTTGGGACACGATGGTTGGCCGTTTGAACAATTCCCGTTCTCGAAGGGCTCCACATACACTCAGGGCTTCTAATTCTTTCTCTCTTTTTTCCTTTTGTTTCCTGTTTTATATATATATATTTTTTATAGATATATATATTTATTAATATTCGTTCTGGGACGGAATACGCGTGATTCGTTCGCCAGCCTTGTGCGTGAAGGCCGTCTCTCTCATCTGTTTGACACAAAAACTCGTCACGAGAAAAAGCACAGGATTATTCCGCGTCTATCTGCCTCTGGAAGGAGTTTCACTGTCGACCATTAATGCGCACGTGCGACCGACGGGCAATGTGCCGAATCTTCTCGCTCGTCGCCGTTTTGACGAGGAGAACACATAAAAACTACGTCGATGGGACGCCTTTCAGAAACGAGACACGGTTACGAGTCGCGGGAAACGGATTGCTTCGGTCGCATGCTTCCTCACCTCGCTTCGTTCCTTGCGTTTTGTCACGTTTACAACGCGATTCTTCATATTCGGTTTGATCAAGCACAAATACCGAAGTGCCATCCTTTCTTTTTCTCCTCTACTAACACCGAATCTCTGTCCACATCTCCTTTTTTTCTCCTTACACTTTTTTCTTCGTCTTCTATTCTTCTCTTTCTTTCTCTCTCTCTCTCTCTCTCTCTCTCTCTCTCTCTCTTTCTCTCTCTCTTTCTTTTCTCTCTCTCTCTTTCCTTCTCCTTGTCACTAATCACCCATTTCTCCTTCTCCGTCGAGAATGTAGCCAAACATCATTTGAAAGGACCAGATGTCGTGACGACCGTTGTTCTTCCCTGTCGATCCTGTCAAAAATGACACATGCTCAACTAAGTATCGTCGTCACTGAACGTTGATGCGCATCTCCGACGGCAATTCGACGGCATGGCAACCTATACACGTAACGAAACTCGGTGGCGCGATAGTCTCGATGCCGTGCGACCGTCGATCGATCGAAAATCATCTGCCCGCCTCGAGTCGTGCTCCGTTGCTCCTCGCTGCCACGCTTCAACACGATCCAACCGTGTTCCTCGCAAGCACATCGATTCTCTTCTGCCTCCGCGATAGAAACGAGGAAGGGAATCGACGTTCGGTCACGATCACAAAGAATTTCGTTTTACGCTGTTTCTCACTCGATTGACACTCTGTTCCTAACGATATATCCGTTCCAGATTCTAGCAACGGCCACTAACGACATTTGATTTTCTTCGATTATGATCCCGCCGTTTATTCGACAACCACTTCTCTCTCTCTCTCTTTCTCTCTCTCTCTCTCTCACTCTCTCTATTCTGTATCTATTTTCGTTTACCCTCTCTTTTTTCTTTATCTATTCCGTTCTATCTCGTTATCGGTTAAATGTAACCAAAATGTACACCAGTGGCCGCGCACACACTTGTCCTATCTCCCTCAGTCAATCGCGATCAGCCATTATTACCGAATAATCCCGCGACTGCTTAATTACTCTCGATACCGCATTCACCGCTTCTCGATATTTCCCCCTAGAAGCACGGGACACCGATAACAGGACTTATTCGCGTAACCCGTTTATATTACGCAGTTTCCTTACCGACGATGATACCACTAGTTCTTTTCTCTTTTTTTTTCTCTTATTGTTTTTCCCTTTCTTTCTTTATCTCTGTCTCTGTTTCTTTTTAAATCGTCCTGTCTATAGTTTTTACTTTCTACGTTGTCCACACTCCACTCTTCCGGGGACCGGTTGTTCGTTTCGACGTATGGCGCACCGTTGATCCTTCTCTGCGACAGTCGAAACGAAAAGAGACTCGTTACGAAGAATCGAGCAATCCCAATGTCCACGATGTCTAATGTGTCGTTGTACTGCGATTGTTTTTTTCTTTATTTTTTTATCTGTTACGAGACACACGCGCGCGCGAACTTCGTCTTATCCCCCACCCCTTGTCGTCCTTTAGTCACGGTTTCCCTTAACCTCGACACCTACGATTCCTTATGCTTCCCTGTCTCTCCTTCCCTTCCACACATCCTCGCACTCACCTCGCCCAATCGCACACTCTCTTTCTCTTTCTCTCCCTCTCTTTCTCTCCGTTCCTTTTTCACGACTTTCATTCATTTCGACAAAGGGCGCGACGTTTCCTTTAAGACGATTCCATACACGCGCCCCGCTTCTACCCTTATCGATTATGACGCATACTGCATTGAGAAAGGCTGCCCACCCGTTGACAGCCGAAAAGGATTCCCCGCGTGAACAGTTCGCAGATCCCTCTGCTCGCCTAGCCCACGACAAGAAAATCCGCGAGAATCCGTGCACGGGTGTCGCAAGTATATGTGTGTGGGTGCCTGCGGCAGCCGCGTTACGTATACAAGCGTAACCCCGACCTCGATGTTAGGCGGCTGATAGCCGGCCTCACACTGATACGGCTCCGTCGTTACGACCACGGGCCATACCCGCCCCTTCAACACCCCCACCATTTGTTCGAAAAAAAACTACACCCCTCTTTAGAAGTACGATCATCGCGCCTCCTCGCGGTGTTTGTGGTAAACAATTCGTACGACCCTTCCATTTCAACCTAACACGCATGCGCTAACCTACAAACTATATACCACGTACCATTTTTCGGACGGAATTGCACGTTATTCTTGCCATCTGATATTTTTTCCATGGTTAGAATGAACACTTCTATCAAATATTTTGTGTAATTCTTTGATACACAATTCATTAGAAAAAAATATTTTGATTTATTATAGAGATTATATTTTCTTATCAGAGGACGAGAAAAAAACATAAAAATTCAATTTTCATACATATAAATGTCACGTTTTGTTTATAATTCTAGGAAAATAAATATTCATATATTTTTCTAACTTATGCTTTCTTTGAAACAAATTTTCAAATGATTACATTCGATAAAAACTTGAGAAACTGATTTAAAAAATATCGAACAGCGCATGTATCATTTCTACATATATCAAAATATATATAATATAATCGAAGAGAATTTGAATATTTATAATCATTATATTAATCTGTTTCTATTTTTTTCTATAAAAATAAGCATATATATGTGCTTAAAATTTGATTTTAATTAATATTTAGTAACCTATTTAAATAACATTAGAAATATTACTATTAAATTTTTATCATTACTATTAAATACTAATTAAATAACAACAATGTAAAAATATATCTTTTCATAATTATATTTTTACAATTAATCTTTTTTAAGAATAGTTCTATTTATGATATTATTATCTGTTGAATACTGTTGAATACTTATAGACGTATTCGTTGCGTGTATAAAGGAGTATTGCAGGACTATGCTTTATGTGGCGTTTCCTGCAGTACTGACACTAAAGTTATACGATACCGAAATCATATATACTTTGACTACGTTTAATCGATGCCTCTAATAAAACCAGTATGAATATATAGGAGAAATTTCATACGTTCTCTTATAAGTTTGATTTACAATTAATACAAAAATATTATATTATGTTTTCATTAGTAAATTTATATTTCATATAGATAAAAAGTGAGAACAAATATAAATTTTACCTATACAAAAATTGAAATACCATAGTATATTATCTATAATAATATGTATTAATTATTTTAACTATAAGTTGATTTATTTACATAAAATTATGAAATATATAAGATCTTTGCCATTTTTATAATTGTAATTTTTTCTTTTTTTAACAATTAAAAAATTAATAAATTTATATCAAGTGTAGATAATAAATTATATTATTTATTTGTTTTTTGTCATAGTATAATTTAATAACTTAATAAAAAAATAAGAAATTATCCAAAAATATGAAATCTAAAAATAGATACAATTTTCATATTGCTTACCTTATTTTGATATATGTCTTTTTTAATTTTGAAATCATACAGATTTTTGAAAATTCGATCACGATAACATGAAGTATTTGTTGCGACATCTTTTCGCAAAATTTGAAATTTTTTTATGTTCTTTCTCTTTTAAATTTTTCATCTATAAAAAACATATTAACTTAATTAATAAATACATATAATCTGATTGAGATTTATAATCTTTATTATTTTAGAAATATTTTCTTTAAAGTAAATATTTATCATGAATAATAATAAATCATTTTCTAATTTTAGTTTAGAATTATTTATAAGCAAGAATAAAGAATGTTTTTATCACATAAAAAATGCATAAAATTATATTTTTTTATTATCGATTATCTTATTATCATATTTACTTACACTCAAAAATTGCAATAACTTTGAATACACAATAAAACTGATACTATTCTTTAAATAAACACAAAAATTTCACAAAGTAAATGAAGGTCTTGCACGTTCGAACACGTATTCTTGATTTAAGTTTCAGATGTCGCCACTATCCAACAGAGCTTTCCGTTAATCGTTCTACGTATAGTCGATGGATCGAGAAATCGTTTAGTATCGATCAGACAGCGGGTGCAGTCTGTCAGAAATACTAGAGACGGAGTTTTTATTATATCGGAATTGTATCGTTCCGAATAAACTTTTTTCTCCTGAAGAAAACGAGTAATGCTGTCGTGACGTTCGTGGAATAGGATTGTGTTGCAAAGAAGATAATATTTGCAACGATTACTTTTTCCGTTCTTTCAAGAAACGAGAGCATTTTGCATCGAACTACTACTATAGCCATTTTTGTAGTTCTATACTAACAATTGTGCCTCTTGTGATCCGCAATGGCGGAGACAAATGGGGCCGCAAATATAAATACGAAAAACGACAATTTTATTTGCGGTGTTGTCGAAGGTATATAAACGGCTGTTCTATTCTATGTAATACGTATTGTAATCACCGTTTGTGATGGCTTTGCGTAGGAGGGGGAATGATTGGAATGCGTTATTCATTACAGTAGTTCTTATTGTTTGAATAAAATATATTTTTTAATATAATAATTATATTTTAGGATTTTATGGGCGGCCTTGGACCACAGAACAAAGAAAGGATTTATTTCAAAAGTATATATATTAAATCAGTTTTTTTTCAATTTTTAAAATAATATTTATAATATCATTTCAAGTCTTTTCATTTATTAATTTTCAGATTAAAAAAATGGGGAATGGATTCATATTTATATGCTCCAAAAGATGATTATAAGCATCGTGCATATTGGAGAGATTTATATACAGTAGAAGAAGCTGAACATTTAACAGGATTAATAACAGCTGCAAGAGAATGTGGCATTACATTTTATTATGCATTATCACCAGGCTTAGATATCACATATTCAAGTGTAAAAGAAGTTACTGTATTAAAAAGGAAATTAGAACAAGTTAGTCAATTTGGTTGTACTGCATTTGCATTATTATTTGATGATATAGAACCAGAAATGAGTGAAGCAGATAAAGAAGTATTTCAATCTTTTGCTCATGCACAAGTATGTATTAAGAAAACTAATTAACATATTATAACATATTATAAATATATTATTTCTAATTAAATGAATAATCTTTTTATAGGTTTCTGTTACAAATGATATTTTCCATCATCTTGGTCAACCCAGATTTCTATTGTGTCCAACACAATATTGTGCAACTAGAGCAATGCCAAATGTAGCATCATCAGAATATTTAAATACACTTGGTAGTAAATTAGCTCAAGAAATTGATATAATGTGGACTGGTCCTAAAGTAATATCTAGACTTCTAACTGTTGAATCTATTGAAGAAATTACAGAAGTTTTGAGAAGGCCACCAGTTATATGGGATAATTTACATGCTAATGATTATGATCAGAAGCGTGTATTTTTAGGACCATATTCTGGTAGATCTCCTGATTTAATACCTAAACTGAGAGGTGTTTTAACTAATCCTAATTGTGAATATGGAGCAAATTTTATAGCAATTCACACATTAGCTCAATGGAGTAGATGTAATGTTGATGGCAAAAGAGATTTAAGCTTAAGTAAGTATCAATTGTTTTTGATTAAAAAACGCATGAAATTTGTAGTATTTTATTATATCTTGTTTTATAGATGATACTGTATCAGCTGATATAAAATTAGAGACTGAAACGGAAGATGGAGTGCTTGGTGAAGATGTTCCTTCAACAATGTCTCCGAATATATATCATCCTCGACATGCTTTGAAAAATGCCATTAACGATTGGTTAGTGGAATTTAACAAAAAACGAAACGCATGGGGTGTTATAGCAAAACCACAACCATGCGTTGCTCCAACAATACCAATCCCAATAATTCCATCTGTGAATACATGTATGAGTCTTACGTCAACGACGACTACTACTACCGTCCCCGCAACGCCTACTCCAGTAAATAATTCCAATCATCTTCAAGCATTGGCTGAAGTTTGCTCAAATGTAACAACCACTGATAATTATGTGCCACCTCCCGCTGGTCCTGTCATGAATTCTTTGGTATCTGAAACAACTGTTGTTAGTGAACCTATTATTCCATCAATTTCTACTATTGTGGAAAATGTACCAAATTCAAATACTTTATCATCCATGGAACCAATGGATTGTAACACAACACCTAATAATTCCCCAGCACATGCAGTTAAAATTCAAACAGAGGATGATGTTATGGTAGAAAATACTTCTGTAAGTCTTTTTAAATGTCATAGCATAGAAATTTTTGAAATTTATGCAATTTTTTTGTTATACAGACATGTAGTGAAGCATCTGGTAGTATGCAAGTAGAAGTAGATAGCATCTCTCCTGTTGTAAATGGTACTCAAATGATTGTTGAAAATGATAACGAAAATCATGACAACGGCGATAATATAGATCAAGAATCACAGGATTCGATTGATGTCGATAAGCGATTAACGCAAGAAGATCTATCACTTTTATGTGATCTTTTTTATTTGCCATTTGAACATGGTGGTCAGGGTATTCAATTATTGCAAGAGTTTAATTGGTTAAAAAGTAATGCTCATGTCGTCATGAGAAAATCAAAAGAGGATCAAACTGCATCTGAATCTGATGTATGCAATTCTTTTATTAATGTACTATAATTTAAATATATACATAACAAATTATAAAATTTTAGATTGAAGAATGGCATACACGGGCAGCTAAGTTAAATGATATGTGCAATGCTGTAAATAGATTATTTCAAAGACTTACACATTGTAATAATCGTGAGTTGTTATATGATCTATATTCATATGTGTGGGACATGCGAGGAGTCGTGTCTCTCTTAAACAGTTATGTGAAATGGTTGGGTAAGTTACATTTTATTTTTATAATAAAATAAATATAGTCATCACTGTTAGATTTTGTTAAAAAAAAAAAAGAAATTAAAAATTAAAATTTTTTAAATTAAGTAAAAATAATATTAAAAATATTTCAATTAAAATGCAATTTTTAAGTCTATTTATATATTTTTAAATCTGAATATTATTCATTTTTTAAATGTAATTGTATTTTTAGAAGTAGTAATATTATAATATATGAAGAAAGTTAATTCAAAATGCTAGTATGCTGGTACAATGATTAAAATAAAGAAAAATTACTTATATTGCAATATATAATTACAAATCATATAAAATATTATTATGTTTTATTTTTTTTTTAATTTTCATATTATATTACAATGAGTAGATAGTTGTATTTGTTATGCTACAGATGAGTGCTGTTATTAATTTTTCTCAAAAGTACTATAATTTATTACCTATACTTATATTTCAGAACAAAAGTGTCTCGAGTATTGGTAAGTGTAATGCTCTATCCGTCTTTTTAACTCATTCGTTTTGTCTTTTTACAAGAAAGATGTATTTTTTTTTTTCATAAATTAAATTATAATTTTTACAGCTAATTAATTAATGTTTATAATTTTGTAGAAGTTTGAAATACAAATTTCAAAATATCTTTTAATATATTAATACTAAATATAAAAATATTTTTTATACATGTTATTTCTCATATATTTTTCCAAACTTATTACTTAAAAATATTTTTATAAATTTTTAAATTGATTATATTATATTACACTGCACTTCCTTGTAAAATGACATAATTTATACAAAATATGCAAAAAATATTAACTGATTTCATAAGTTACTGATGTTTTATTAATTTAAAAAAGAAAATAAATTTATTTATATTTTTAATATATTTAGAAATATATTAAATTTATTAAATAATATCGGTTAATAAGATGAATTTTATCATTTTTATTTAAAAAGAAATATTCTAAGAATATTATTTTACGAATACAACGATTTTGTAAAATATTAATAAAATATTATGATAAAATAATAATTATAATTATAATATATATATATATACTCACATATATATATATATATATATATATATATACAAATTTGAAAAAATTGAGAAAGAAATCAGTTTTATAAATTCAATTATTTCTTTTAAAAATTATTTTAATAATTTTATTACTTTTTAAATAATCAAAATACATCAGTAATAATTGAAATCGAAATATTTCATAGATCGCATATCTATGAAATTGCATTTATACATTTGTTTCTGCGCTTTAGAATCAAATGTATTATTATTGTATGGCGCGCGTAAACAAACAAACAAGGTTGCCGTAAGTCAAAATCAGAGCAAAATCAAAATATAAGTTAAACTTATTCTTGTTATATACTTAATTCACTCATATTTTCTAAAAATATAAAATCATAATTGCATTTATACATAATTGCATCAAACAATTTTTTATATTTAGAACTATATAGAAACTAGAAACAAACTTTAACTATTCTATATTTAGTAATTAAAGTAAATTTTTTTATTTTTAATTACATATAACTTTTTATAAAATAATTTTCTTATTTATCGACTAACGGCTTCCTATTTATATATCTATTAGCAAATAAAGAATGTCACAGCATTTCTCATTTCTTCTTTGATTTTATATAATTTTTATATTCATGATTTAAATATTATATAAGTTTTATTTTTTTTATCATAATAAAATAAATAACGAAAACAAAGAATTGATGTGACTTTCTAGCGTAATATTCGGCGGAAAGATTTTTCATAGTAAACACTTTCTGGGAAACTATTTAACAGCATCTATGTGGACCTGAACAAATACCATGTTTTAAATAACCTTGTGCCAGCTATTAACATATTGGCTGACTTTCTTTCACAGATAATGTTTGGCAGAAATTTATTTGTTACATTCATTTTTCACAAGTTCATAATTTATATATTTCAACATGATAAGATATATTATTCAAGAAATAAATATAATACTTGTAGCCAATAATTTCTGTCAGCAATATAAGTGTATGAGGAACAATTCAGCTTTAATTCATTGACTAACGTGCGTTTCTGTGTTTTTTGTCTTGTTGATAGCGTTTGGCAGATTCCCGTCGACGATGACAACGTTTACCCAGGGAAGCTACACATGTATGCGATTCACCAGTCTGAGTAATCCAATAAAAAGCGCGCGACTAACAAAGCTTCAAACCGGAAAAAATTATAGCAGAATTTCAATTCGCGTTTGAAGCTTTGTAAAAGAACATTGTAATTAATATAAGCAAGAGATTTGCGCGTAGAAGCAGCCTTCTGATGCCTTGAAGAATCTATATGTATTCAACACAAATATTTCTAGTATTTAACGTAGTTTGATACGTGATGGACATACTTTTTTATTTTGCAAAAATTCACAAAGCATTTATTAAAGTTTTTTTCTTTTCTTGTAAAATATTTTTTTGCTAATATTGTTCTATTTTTATTTTATTTTCGGCATTTTTGTCTGTAATTGCACTTTAATTCATTGATATATTCATATTAAATATATTTTAAAATTATATTAATGCAAATTTTGTTTGCAAAAATAACTTTTTCGAAAAATTTTATGTAATAATAATTTTTGCATGTGAAGTAAGTCCATCTAAAATTTCTACATCTAAAATTGGCGAAGTTAGGAGAATTTCATAAAATGTTGAGAGCTTTTCCTGAGAATTATACTGGTTAAACACAATCAACTAAAGTTGTGTCTTCTATGCTTCTATTTTATTTTTTAGAATTTTTAAAAATATTTATTTTTTGTAAAATTCGCTACAATTCATTAAAAAAAGTTTTTATTGCATTTATGAAAGGCATCTTTTGTAAATTGTGAATGACCAGGAATATATCCTCCTTTTGCCAACTTGCCTGTACTAATTTCTTTTAGTTCCAGAAACTGCTTCTTTTCAGGAGTAATAGGAGTTTTATTTCAGGCGCATTTTGGCAAACTGGATTACCATTTTCCTAATCCCATTTCCTTTTCTTTTATCTCAGGAATTTATCATTGCGCGAACTTTGGTGCAACATTCTTCAATTTTTAATTCCTTTATTATTATATTTTACTCTAGTCGTAATTGGTTTAAACTTTAACATATATATATGATCTTCTGTAGTTGAAAAATTAATCTTCCTCTAATGACATTCATTTCCCAAAATACCTCATAAGTTTTTTCTTTTTTTATTTAAAAATTGTTCAGTGAATGCATAAATAATCAATTTAAATATGATTAAGTTATGTATGATTTCATTCATTAATGAAATGGTGCACCGTAGTTTTTATATTCGATTAATGGATTTCTTTATTTCGTAAATACAATTTCTCTGAATTTTTAAATAATACAATGATATAATAATACAAACAATATTAATTTTATTTTAAGGAAACTTAGAATACCATTGATCGAAATTTATTATATGCATGTTACAAATTTTAAGCAAAATTAGTATTCAGAGCAGTGGAGGCCATTTCATAAATTTAAAAAAAAATTGCATAATCGCGCGTACACAATGTTTCGTATTTTACTTTATTAAGACTTGTGTCTTGGGATAGGGTTCTCGAATGGCTGGAAAGAAACTTTTATGAGTGGAGATCAAGAGCCATGGGTATTCCGTGGAGGACTTACGGCTGATCTGCAGGTATATTTAATAAAAAAAATTAAAATAAAAATATTAAAAAGAAATTATAATTACATTAATAAAAAAAGAAGAAAAAATAAAGAAAACTAATATGAATTTTATCTTGCAGAGGTTAATTCCAGTAGACAGTGGAAATGACTTATTTGTTTATAAAGCACCAGAAGTGCCCAGTAGTAAAATCTATACAATTAGGCCTTACTTAGCAAGTGACGAAGATGCAGTTTATGCCGTGTGCAATAAAATTTGTAATTGTGTAACGTCTTCTGCTATTGCAGATCGGTAAAAACGATATTTTTATTATATGAATAATATTTTTTTAAAATGCGGAATTGTAAATATTGAATTTCGATAACAGATTAGTTGGAGGTTTCCTAACTTTAAGTCCAGAGCTGTGTATGGTAGTTGAAGATGAAAGTGGAATAGTAGGTTATGCATTGGCTGCCTTAAATGTAAAGTCTTATTATCAAAAATTAGCAGTTTCTTGGATTCCTGAGTTGAGAATGAAATACCCTTTAGATGACAATATTAATGACTTGTCACAAAATGTTCAGGTATTTTTTATAATTTAATTATTTAAATATCGTTTATCTATTAATCAATAATCTATTTAATCTATTTAATTTAATGTTAAAATCTAGGATGCCATACGTTATTTCCATTCATTTGTTCCGGATGTGTCTGATCAATTATGTAGACAACATCCATCAAAATTATTGTGCGCTGTGTTACCAAGTGTAACAGATCAATCTGTCCCTAAAAGATTAATTACATGTATTCTTGCGGCTCTAAGAGCAAATGGTAAATAACTTTTTATATAGTTTTATATATTAATATTTATGGAATAATATATTTTATAAAAAAAAATTTATTTAGGTTCATTTGGTGTGCATACAACAATGTCATGCACTGACAAAGAATCTCATGAATTTTATAGTAAACTCGGATTCGTTGATTTAAATCCAGCACATGAAGAACATCCTGGAATCAAAACCATGTGTAGAAGTTTCTAACAAAGAGTGAGTACACCAGTGATATTTGTGAATAAAGTGTATCTGCTTGGACCATCTTTGAAGAAAGATTCTACGATTTTGAAACAAAGTTTCGAAATGTAATATAGAAATGTATTTATTATTATCTAACAATTTGGTAAAGCTTTCTGTCTTTGTGAGTTTTCGTACAATGGACAGAATTCGATAAAAATACATTCTTAGGAATAAAAAAGAATAATACAGACAGATTTTATATTATGCAACTTTTAATAACTCGTAATTCTTTTTTGAAAATTGTCTTACGAGATATCTGTCTTTTTAAACCGTAAACAAAAGAAAATAAAATTCATTCAAATGTGTTTAATATGCACATGCAATATATATACAACAAAATATATGTTGTATTGAGTGGGGAGAATATGAAAAAGAAAGTGTAAAATGTGCAATAGTAAACTTTAAATGAGATAAACAAGAATCAAATAGTAAAGGAGAATATGTTAATTTTATATTTATGTTGTACATCGCTATGAGATTTCAGTATATCCAGTATGCTTGTATGTTAATAGGAAATTTTTTTTAAAGTTTGAAGAATGTATATATGTGATGAATGATGAACGATGAAAAAAAAAGAAAATACCAGTATGTGTGTTCAATTAATGAATTAATCGAAGCTTTTTAATCCATTGAAAAATATTTTCTTATAAAAACTACACATGCAAATGGCGAAAAAAAACTATAAGTCAAAGATAGAAAAACTTCGATCGGTTCGCTTTTACTGAAACGCTATAAAAAAAAATAAAACTAGTTTTAACATTGGATTCGCGTTTCTAAGAAAATCACCTAATCTATAGGTATTGTACTGCCCAATTACAAAATATTCTCTTCGAAGATGTACATAATTAATATTTAATATGCCTATTGCGAGGCCTTTTTATGTTTAATATATCCATCCTAATTAATGTTATTCTTGTTTATATGGATGTCGATATAATTAATAATTCCTAATTGGCTCTACAATCGTATTATATAATACGCATGTATGTCACGAAACATGTGATATATATATATATAGAATTATTTAGAAAATTGAATGAATGATTATTTCATTAGTGCTCACACGTCCGAAAACAACTAATTATTTACTAATCTAATTTTATCACATTCGAAACGTACATGTTATGTTTTATATTGTTGCTTACTTTATTATTAATGATAATAAGTTTCTATTCTATTGCAAATAATCGATTCATTTATAAATACACAAAAATTATTTATATTCAGAAGAAAACGGATATATAATGTGTATTCAACACTAACAATTAGTAATAATGATTAAGTCTTTACATTATTAGTTATAAATTAACAAGCTAGTTGTTTGTATCGCATTGTATGCATCAATGTATCAAATGTACAGAGTCAAAATAGAAAATAATTACCGAATAAGGTAAATTTACAAATAGATACATAACGCGAAAAAAAATTTAAATAAATATAAAGATCTTAGATATTTGCCTTATAATTACTATTAATCACAATACTATTGCAAAACAATATCATGGATTAAGAATGTCATTTTTTCGATTTTAAATATGGAATGAATCATATATTCAGTGTCATATACAAGAAAGAAAAAAAAAGTTTCGAACATGAAAATTATTCTCTTCTTGAAAAATAGAATAATTATCTATTTTAATTCGGATTATTCAATTTGTAAAATTTTTATATTCGCTATATATTTTTGCGATGATCTTACATTAAAAAACAACAAAGAAAAAAGGGTTGTGTAGACGGGAAGGCTGGAAAGTAAAAATGTTTTATATATTTTGTTACTTTCTTTTTTTTATTTTTATATATAGTTATATTATGATTTATTAATTATATGTACGTATTTTTTGCCACACAAAATATGTTAATGCACATTTTACATAAAGATTCTATATTTAATACAAATCATTTTTCGAATGCATAACTTTTTTATAATAGACAACTTTTAATACGTGTTTTCTTTTTTTGATACTTTTTAAACACTAAAAAAAAACGATGTGCGTACAATAATATTTCCAGTTATCTCGTCGTGTATTAAGTACTGAATGTGTAATTAATATTATTGAAACGATATGTGATTACTATTGATTTATTTAAATAAACATGTCAAGACTGATACTCCTGGTGTAATCAGAAAGAGATCGGTATTGATATCATTGCAATTTTAATTTTGCGATGATACTTTATGTGGTACATTGATTTCATTGTATTTTCGCAAATTCTGAATTTCATTTTGAAATTGTAATATCTGGAATTTCAAAGAAAATGCATCAATACTATTTAATAAGAATGTATTTTCTTTCTATAATGATTACTAAAATTTTAGTATAAAAAAATAATCTAAGTACCTTTTCTATTTCATTTTTATACAAGTTCTGTTTGGTTCTAGGACTTTTTTCATACGTAATATTTATTTCGAGTTTATTTAAAGATTCTAATAATTCGTTAATTTTCTTGTTAATATCTCTGAAAAGTTTTTATTTAATTTTATATAATATTTTTATTATCTCATAAATTATAAAATATTTTTAAATATAAGTATAAATATAAATTTTTACTTACATAGGTGATGAAAATCTTTGTTTGTCTTTTTTCTTTGATTTCAACTTTTTCTATAATTTAAATTAATGGATTTTTAATAAAATTTTTGTAAAACTTTGTAGAAAAAGAAAATAAAAAGGTAAAAAACATATCTCACCAATTTAGAATTTTGTTTGAATATAGAAGCATAATCTTCAACATCAATATCAAATGGAATGTCATCTATTAAAAAAATATTATTTAATATAAAAATAATAAAATAATAACATTTATTTTATAATATATACCTTCATTTCTCTTCATTGCCTTTTGCATAGCTTTGGTATAACTTCTTTTATCCCGCCTCCATTCTTTTAAAAAATTTTCATCTCTAAAGTGATAAGATATATAATAACAAATTTAAAAAGATTAATAGTTATTAAAATTTGTTAAAATTAAAGTTAAAAAAATATATCATATCTTACTTTATTTTTTGGATTGTTGCTGTTTGTTTAGCAATTAAATCTCTTAACTTAGAAAACCATAATAATCGATGTTCCATTATAATGTTTGCACCTTTATTTTCACATCTAAACGAATTAAAAATCAAAATTAAAAATGCTAATATATATATAAAATACAAATTATAGAAACTTAAACTTAATTTTTTAAATTATTAAAAAATGGGATATTAATTAGAATAAAGTAATAATATTAAACAAATTTATTATTTAATTTCTATATTTCTATAATTTTTATAACATGCTTTGTCTTTATTTTTATTTTTTTATATTACATAATCTAACTATTTATTTAACCCTAAATAATTTTCCAAATATGAAAGTATCCAATTCGAATCGTTTAATTTCATAGGATTTAATTTAAATTTCTTTCCATCATTAGTAACAATATCGAAAATATGTTCAATATTTTCTATATTATTTATATATTTTTTATTGTTTTTTTTGAATGAAATATTTTTTGTTTGCGCAAGAACAGGTGTTTTCATTCTATTAATCTGTCTACATTCTTTCTCTGTTGATTTATTAAAAGTTTTCAAAATTTTTACATTTTTTCTAACATACAGAGATCTTGGAGATGAGCCCATCAAACGTAAAATTTTATTATTATTTATCATTATATCGATATAATAATCTATTTTATTGTTAAAACTATTTATAATTTTGAAATCATTATATTTTGTTTTTTCACAATTATATTTTAATTTTCTATTGATTTTGAAATTGGTTATTTTTTGCAAATAAGAGTCAAAAAAAGATTCTTTGAATTCTTTTTTTAAAGAATAATTATCATTCATAGATGTTAATTTTTTATTGTAGTACCTGCTACTTGGCTTATATAATTTACGTTTTTCGCTTATAGCTATATTTCTATTACATATGGTGTCCTTTAATGATATTATTTTCTTTTTATTTTTTCGTGGAGATTGATAACATAGAATTGTCGATAATTTTGGTTCAATTTTATCTGAAATAATAAAAATATTTTAAATATTATTTTTTTAATTTATTTTATTTTCTATTGTAAATTTAAAAAACATTAAAAATCTTTTTCTTAAATCGACTCATTAATTATTCATTTAAGTATATTGTATGTTACATATTTTAAAAAATCAATAAATTATATTAATAAAATTTAAAGTTACAATAAATTCCTATGTTCTTCTCAAAAATATTCACTTTTTTTAAATATTAAATAATTATAAATTTATTTATATAAATTTTCTTACAAAACTAAAATTATTTACTTTTTTTGGGTTCTATCCATTCATCAGGATGTAGTTTATTCCATTCAATTCGTAAGAATTCCAAAATGGTAGCGCAACCGGAACCTACAATATCTTGCGGTGGCATGATAAGTGGATTATCTGCTACTTGAAGATTTTTTAGATTTGATAGGGTGCCTAAAACAAGATTAAGTATTTTCATGTTTTAAATTTTTTATACAATAAATTATTTTCAGAAAAATGAATATATCATTAATGTAATTTAAAATAATATATTACAGTTAATTTTATGACCATCTTTATCATATATTATATTCTTAAATATCTACATTTACAATATAATTTAATTCTATGTTCATATATTANATATATATTATTATATAATATAATATTATTATAAAATATATTTATTTATTATTTAAAAGATAAAAAATATAATAATTATAAATAAATAATATAATTAATAAGATTTATAATTTAAACTTAACAAAGTTCCAATGGTAATTCCTTCATTTTATTTCCTTGAAGTAAAATTGTTTCTAAGCAGCTATGCCATTTAATGCTAACTGGCAAAAAAGTAATTTGATTATTTCTGATATCTAACCACTGTAGATAATTTAAATAAGTAAAAATTTCGTCAGGAACTTCGATCAAATTGTTGTTCGACAAATATAACATCTAAAAACAATAGAAATATATTCAAAATTTAAAATTATATCAAAAAAACTTATGTTAATTGTTTTGCTAATATTTTAATGCAATTACTTGAAAAAATAAGCTACCCTTAATTGTGAAAAGTTGTTTAATATCACAATAGGAAATTGTTTTAAATCTGTATTTGAAAAATCTGCAAACATGTCATTGTAAATAGGTTCCTTTTTTGGTACTAATGGCGATGAAATAGATTCGTTTGACGGTACACTTGTATTACTTTTCAAAAATGTTTTTGATTCTTTATGTGACAAGGAAGAATATTCTGAAACATCGTTAGAAAATGTATCCTCGATAAGTTCCAAATTTAATTCATCTTTCTTTGCATCTTTTATCTCATCAATTATTTCTATTTCTATAATAATAATAAAAGATATAATTTCTTTTAAGTTAAATAGAGAATATTTGATATAAATATTAATACCTGGATCTTCGATATTTATTTTAATATAATTTGAAGAAACATCATTTGTTGATTGCTCGGGTAAATGTACATCTGATATACCAGACAATTGTTCGTATGATTGTTTAGGTGATACATTTTCAAGAGTGCTACAAAGAATATTCGGACCAAAGTCGATATTTCTTATATCGAAATTTTCATTATTGTCATATGCATCTTCCAAGTTATTTAAAACTTGTGAGGATTGTGGATACAAATCGTTTCCAATACTAAGTTTTCGATCCTCCTCAATATTTTTCTTTATTATGAAAATTGTATTAAAGATTATAAAATATCTTCATAACATATTAAAATATATAATACATTTAAAAAAATAAATAAAAAACAATAATTTCATATCTCTTGAATATAAATAATTATTAGTTTTAGAAGAAGAAAAGATAATTAATTAATTAATTAAAATTAATTAAAGTTGTAAAAGTGAAAATTTATCATACTATTATAATAGATAATATTTAGAAATATATTATCAATTATAATTAAAATATTATGAATGTCTCCAGAATAAAAAAAAATATATAATATATATTTATAAAATATATAATAAAATATATAATAAATATAATACATATTAAATAAAAATGAAATAAATCCATTTTTCATTCATGAATAATTATTAATTCAATAAAAAATTATACAAAAAAATATTTCATCAAAATGAAAAGAACAGCATTATCAATATTTTATAAATAAATAAAGATAAAATATACAATTTTGATTACCTGAAACTCTTCATTGGCCACATTCTCATCATTGCTGGTTAAAGAGTGCTCAGTAATCTGTTTTTCATCTTCGTTTTTTACTCTTTCGATATTACGATGTATCGAGAGAAACTTTTTGCCACTCGATGCTGCACCAAACCCATAATATTGTATTAATAAATCTTTAGCTAAATCAGACATATTGCTGAACAAGTTGTTTCTTACAATTTTTGCAAACAATCCTAGAAGTTGACAATGATAATTCAACTATGGATGATTAGATCGATTCCATTTCATGTTTATTTATTGCCTAGGTGATGAAGAAGATACACGTATACATATGATTTAAAATAGGAATTACTATCGATTTAGTCAACTATAGTATCATTTTTATAAATGATTTATTAATTATAACAAATATATTAATTTGAATATCAGAATATAAATTCTGTAAAAGGATAAATTTTTCCAAAAAGATTTTGAATTAAATAAATATTTCAAGTGTTGGAATATTCAATTAAAAAAAAAAAAGAAAATTTTATATAATTACCTATATGTTATATATTGATTTTTATTGTATTTGACTATAGTATTTGATTTTTTTGTAATTACTTCATAATATATAAGTTTACTTAATACAGTATACATAATACGTTTGATCTATACAAATGGATTATGATTATAATTGCGTCAAAAATAACCGATTATCGTTACATTTAATTATATAATTTTTGATGTATATAATATATAATATTATATCTTATAATATATCTTATTTCATTTTAAATCGATAATATCGTATTTAACAGAAAAATATTTAATAAAAGTTAGCTTGATATATACTGTTAAAGACATATATAAATATGTCTTAAGCTTGAAATATGTTATTTGAGTAACTTTAACCTTTATATATAGCCATTCAGTTTTTAGCTATATATAAAAAAAAAAAAAAAAATAAAAAATAGAATGTTTGCGAATAATTCGATAATTAAAGCTATCTATCAATTATAATAAAGATATATATCTATATATATCTTTAACAATAAATTTAAGCTTAGCTTTTAATAATAAAATCAATGAAGAAAAAATTAATTCATAGATTAATCAGAAAAGAAAATAAATTTTACAAAACAAGTATAGATAAAGAGAACAAATAATGAGAGAAAAACAAAAATAAGCTAAATCTAGGAACTAGCACAATCTCTGGAATTATGATGAAACTAATATGAGAAAAAAAGAGAGAAAATAGTGAAAAAAAAAGAGATAAAATTAATTATTATTAATCATTAGCTCCATCTCTTGAGTAACAAAAATAATTCTTTAAAAAGTTCAAATAAAGCAAGAATTATATTAATTATATATCAGCATCATCTTTTTTTAGAATTTTTTAATATTTAAAAAATGGCGCTAATCTTCAATTCTCTCTTTATCTTATCCTATCTTTGAAAAAATGTTTTTAATATCCAAGAGATGGCGCTAATAATTAATTCTTATTCTGTTTCTATTTTCCCGTTTCTATTATTATTTATTTTCTTTGTCTATACTTGTTTATAACATGTGACCAAAAATAAGATCTAATACATTAATTAAATATATTTTTATCATTTCTCTTTTAAAATTAAATGAAGTGTCTTAATTTTGTGATAATGTGAAAAATATAGATACAATATTTTTGGTTTTACAATATGCATATTTAAATATAATTACATATAAAATGCAATATTTCATATACGGATATTCTGTAATGAAATAAAATAAATTTTATTTTTTAATTTTAATTGCATATTAACAATATAGATATAAATATAGATACAATATAAATACAATATAGATATAATATTTTTGGTTTTACAATATGCATATTTAAATATAATTACATATAAAATGCAATACTTTATACACGGATATTCTGTAATAAAATAAAATAAATTTTTTTTAATTTTAATTGTATGTTAACAATAATTAGTATTAAAATCTAATTTTATTTTAAAAACTATAAATGATATAAAAATAATTAACTATGAAATAAATAATATACGAACCAATAAATGTTATTGGAGCATTTTAAATAAACTTATTATTTAAAGTAACTTTTCGAAACTAATTTATTTTTCAGCTCTGATTATAGTTAAATACAAGGATTTATATATAGTTATTATATATTTAGGCAAGGTTTACTTAGGTTTTATGAATATGCTTTCTCTATTATAAATATAAATGTTGTAAACAATAAAAGTATAATAATAATAAAAGTATGATCGTTATATTTTTCTTCTTAATTTATTATTTAATCCTCTCAATTATAATTCTAGAGTCTTTTATTATTATTATTATTACCCCTGCAGAATAACTGAACATATTTCGTATTGTATGAAAAACTATCTGGAAGATATATATATATATAAAAGTATCTATGACATTTTAAATACAATTAATTAAATACAATAATTTTTTCTATGTTCTATATAATAATTCATCAAAAGATGAAATAAAAGATTTTATAGATTAAATTAAATTAAAATATTCATATATATCGTTACATTAATAATAAATATATTTATAAATATATTTTAATAAATAATATATATATGTAATAATATATATACAGGATTTATTTTATTAAAAATTTAAAATCGATTTTACATCGATTTACTATAAACTCTTAAAATCTTGAACTTTTTTTTTTTAGTACTTTTTGTATATATTAAAACAAATTTACTTATATAATTATATTTCTTCGCCATTTTATAATAAATATTGGTATAATATGCTGTATCATCAATAGATGGCATTGTACCATTGCGTCCTGTTGCTAAGCAACGCATTCCCCCATTAGACGATGATTCCTTCTCTCTTACTTACTATTGTATAGTACACGTTGTATACCTTGATAATGTCAGTGTCGCGCAGTTCGGCGTAGAGAACTCTTCGAAAATTTTTGCTACGTATTTGTATTGGTTATTCTGTACGACGTACGCGTTGGTGAGCTAACCAAGTTATCTTCAGTCAGCAGCTATACAATATTAATATAAAATATAAAGTAATAAATATTTAATATATATATAAAATGTCGGATTCGGAAGCAAGTAATCTCTCTGATAATGAAAGTGATCGTGGCGGTGGCGGTAGCGAAAGTGATCAAGAAGAAAATCACTCAGTAAAATCCGCAGCTGGCAGCGATGCAGGTAGTGTTGGTGAAAGATCTCATAGTGCTTCTCGCAGTAGAAGTCCATCTAGATCACGATCTAGAAGTCCATCAAGGTGGCGATCACGATCTCAATCAGCATCTGGGTAATTAAAATTTAATATTTATTTTAAAATTTAATATTTATTTCATAATTTATTAAGGTTAGGTTAGTATTAGTACTACCATATCGTTTGCATTGAAATTCACTAATATACATGATTATAAGTTTACATGATGGCAATGAATTTCCTAATTTTTTCTTTCTTTCTCTCTCTGAAATAATTGATTTTAAACGAAATATTCATTTGTTATTCGTTTAATATCGTTGGATTAATATCAAATTATGATATATGTATGTAATATTTTATGTAATCATGAATAATAGTGTTTGGCGAAATCGATTATTACGGTATTTTATATATTTTTGAAATCATTTTTTTACATATTCAGATTATATTATAAACATATATTATAAATATATATAATTATAAATTACAGATATATATTATTCAATATTAAACACCATTAATATTAATTAAAGATTAACTAATATTAATTAAAGATTTTTAAATATTATTTGTAAAATAATATATCATTTATTAAATAAAAAAAATATTGATTAAGAATTATAAAAATTTATATTTTCAGTTCTGACGATGGTAGAGGAGATGAAGCAGAAGAAGCAAGATCTGGTGATGAAGAAATGGTGGAGCCTGAAGAAGAACCTGAAGGTAATATAATATAATAAATATAAATAAAATAAAAAGAAATGCAATGTAATATTTCTTTTATTTTATCTAAGAAATATTTTATTTTTTATTTAGGAGAAGATTTGGAAGGAAGTAGTGAATATGATGAAGAAGAAGAAGAAGAAGACGATGATAGGCCTCGCAAGAAAAAGAAAAAAGATAAATATCGTGATTTCATTATAGACGAAGCTGAAGTAGATGATGAAGTAGAAGATGATGATGAATGGGAAGAAGGTGCTCAAGAAATTGGAATTGTTGGAAATGAAGTAGATGAATTAGGTCCTACTGCTAGAGAAATTGAAGGCAGACGTAGAGGAACAAATCTTTGGGAGTAAATATATTTTAAATATCTTCAAATTTATAGGATGATCCTCTTAGACTTAAAATAAAGCCGCAGATTAAATACTAAAACGGAATTTATATTTATATATAGTTTATAAGTTTGTAGTTATTATGAATACAACTGTTATCATTATCGATCATGTCGAAATAATTCCGTCTTTTTCGTGATATATTATTGTATATAAAATGATATTTATGCGATATTTAAATGCTTTATTCATGAGAAAATTATATATGTATTTTTGAATTTTATATTATTAAACTAATTTTAAAAAATTTTTCAGTTCCCAAAAAGAGGATGAAATAGAAGAATATCTTCGAAAAAAGTATGCAGACGAATCTATTGCTACTCGGCATTTTGGAGATGGGGGCGAAGAAATGAGCGATGAGATCACTCAACAAACTTTGTTGCCAGGTGTAAAAGATCCAAATCTATGGATGGTAAAATGTCGTATTGGAGAAGAAAAAGCCACAGTACTCCTATTAATGCGAAAATTTATAACATATCAATTTTCAAGTATATAATAAAAATTATTTTAAATCTTTATTTTAAAATCTTTATTTTAAAATATTTTTGCTTGAAAAGAATTCTAATTTTAAAATTTCTTTTAGACGAACCTCTTCAAATAAAATCCGTGGTTGCACCTGAAGGAGTAAAGGGTTATATTTATATAGAAGCATATAAACAGCCACATGTAAAAGCAGCTATTGAAAACGTAGGAAATTTAAGAATGGGTATTTGGAAACAACAGATGGTACCAATTAAAGAAATGACTGATGTATTACGTGTAGTTAAAGAACAGACAGGCTTAAAAGCGAAACAGTGGGTTAGATTAAAGAGAGGCATTTATAAGGATGATATAGCTCAAGTTGATTATGTTGATTTAGCGCAAAATCAGGTTCATTTGAAATTGTTACCCAGAATTGATTATACTAGACCACGTGGCGCTTTAAGAACAGCACAAAGTGAATCTGAAGCCTTAAAACGTAAAAAAAAAAGAAGACCAGCAGCCAAACCGTTTGACCCCGAAGCAATCCGCGCTATTGGAGGAGAAGTTACGAGCGATGGTGATTTTTTAATTTTTGAAGGAAATAGATACAGTAGAAAAGGGTATGAATTTTAATATGAATTATCACATTTATAATAAAGATTTCTTTTAAATTTATATAAATTTAAATTTTTTATTACAGATTTTTATATAAAAATTTTACGACAAGTGCTATTATTGCCGAAGGTGTAAAACCAACTTTATCTGAATTAGAAAGATTCGAAGAAGCTCCTGAAGGAGTTGAATTAGATTTAAGTGGAGCTCCAGGAACTGGTGCATCTGGTAATAAAGAAGATTCAGCTGTGACACATTCTTTTAGTACAGGGGACAATGTCGAAGTATGTGAGGGTGAATTGATCAATTTACAAGGAAAAATTGTATCAATAGATGGAAATATGATTATGGTTATGCCAAAACATGAGGAACTTAAAGAAGCTTTAGAATTCCAAGCTTCTGAATTACGAAAATATTTCACTATGGGTGATCATGTTAAAGTAAGATTGAAAAAGTAATAAATATAATACAAAATTATTTTTAATATAAATATTATATTTTAAAACTAAATTATATTTTTGATTTTGTATAGGTTGTGGCAGGAAGATATGAGGGTGATACTGGTCTGATAGTTCGAGTAGAACAAAATAGAGTAGTTCTATTTTCTGATCTTTCAATGCATGAATTAGAAGTTCTTCCAAGAGACTTACAACTTTGCTCTGATATGGCAACTGGTGTAGATAGTTTAGGTCAATTTCAATGGGGTGATTTAGTGCAGTTAGATGCACAAACAGTAGGTGTGATAGTTCGACTTGAACGTGAAAATTTCCATGTTCTTTCCATGCATGGAAAAGTTATAGAAGCTAGACCTCAAGGACTTACAAAAAGACGTGAAAATAGAAATGCGGTAGCATTAGACTCTCAACAAAATACTATACAGAAAAAAGATATTGTTAAGGTAGTGGATGGTCCACATGCTGGAAGAGGTGGTGAAATTAAACATTTATATAGAAGTTTCGCATTTTTACATTCACGAATGTTTGTTGATAATGGTGGAATTTTTGTTTGTAAAACGAGACATTTACAACTTTCTGGTGGAAGTAAGTCCAATATATCGTCCATGTCACCAATGACAGGATTTATGTCGCCGAGAATTGCTTCACCAATGCATCCTAGTGGGTTAGTAACATTTATTATTTTTTATTTTTTAATAATTCTCTAAAGTTTTATTATAAATTAACAAGTAATGTTTTATTTATAAATTTATTTTCATTCATATTTTTTATTTTTTAGTGGTGGTTTCGGAAGAGGTGGAGGTGGAAGAGGCAGAGGTCGCGGTGGTGGAGCTAGACGTGATAGAGAATTGATAGGAACTACTATCAAAATAACAGGCGGACCATACAAAGGAAACGTTGGAATAGTCAAAGATGCTATAGATACGACTGCTCGTGTAGAGTTACACTCTACTTGTCAAACCATTTCTGTAGATAGATCTCATATTGCAAACGTTGCAGTACTTACAAAAGATGGTGGTTTCAGCAGTTATAATAGGACACCAGCATATGGTGGCGGACAGACACCAATGTATGCCAGAGATGGATCTAAGACTCCCATGCATGGTTCTCAAACACCTATGTACGAAAGTAAGTTTTTAAAGCAATTATATAAGTATAAATCACGGCTAATTAAAATTAATAACTATATGGCTAAATTTTATATTTTATATTTTAAATCTAATTTTTAATAGATGGTTCTCGTACACCTCATTATGGTTCGATGACACCATCTCACGATGGTTCACGTACACCTGGGCAATCTGGAGCTTGGGATCCAGCTGTTACTAATACTCCTGCAAGAACAAATGATTTTGATGGATATAGTATGGAAGAAGGCGGATCTCCAGGTTATGCACCAGGATATCCTCCCACAGGTGGACCATTCACGCCACAAACACCTGGGACAATGTATGGTTCAGAGCAGAGTTTCAGCTCGTATCAACCAAGTCCAAGTCCAGCAGGAAGTGCTACTGCAAGTCCTAGCCCTGCGGGATATGTTGCTACTCCTTCACCAAGTGGTACTGGTTATACCACTAGTCCTCATGGAGCTTTCGCTACGCCTTCACCGATGGGTTATAGTCCTATGACTCCTGGTAAGTATTTTTTTCAATTATTTTTTATATTATAGTTAGAATATCTATTATATTGTTATTCTATTTTTTAGGAGTAGCAGGTAGTCCGTACAATCCACAAACACCAGGCGCTGGCTTAGACACTGGCGTTGGTGCTGGAGTCATTGGAGGAACTGAATGGCATACCACAGATATTGAAGTTCGAATCCGTGATTCTCATCAGGATCCTGCATTGGCGGGTCAGCAAGGTGTTATTAGAGGAATATCTGTAAGTGATACTATTTTGTGGTAAAAAAACTCAAGATATTAATCGAATATTGGAATCAGAAAATATAGCTATCAATCAAAAATTTTTAATGCCCTAAAACAGGGTGGAATGTGTGCAGTCTTCCTACCCGTAGAAGACAGAGTAGTGAACTTGGTTTGTGAAGAACTAGAACCAGTAGTTCCATCGCGGGGGGATCGAGTCAAAGTAATTATTGGAGAAGACAGAGAAGCAGTGGGGACATTACTCTCCATAGATAATCAAGAAGGTGTGGTGAAATTGAATAAAGACGAAGTGAAGATGTTGCATTTGCGATTTTTATGTAAGATGAAGGCACCGAATACATAATTCTTCATTCCAAGGCAATCTTCTAAACTTGAAAAAGCTAACACTCGCATGGATATGGGTAAAAAACTTAAGGAACGATCATTGATAGATCCGGACATTTCTATTTTAAAAAAAGAATTATCCTAAGAATTCTTACTTGTTTTCTAATTTCTAAATAATTAACTTAGAAATATATTTTCTAACATATTTCAATATATATTTTCTAATATACTAAAATATTATTTCTTAAAATTTTCTATCAAATAATCATTTAAATAGTTTTTTAAATAGTTATTTAAAAAAAATCTTTTATTTTTAGGATTTTTCATCTCTAAAAAGTTTTGTATATTCTATATATTTATTTTTCTTAAACTTTGCTTACTTGCACTTACTTTGCAGTTATTATATTTTTAACAATATTTAATGTTTTTTTCTATAGCATATTTTTCTTTTTTTTTCTTGCTTTTTTCGCATATATGCTTTAGTTTGTATGCTTGTAAATTTCAATTATATAATTTTTTAATTCAATTACATGTTTTTGTTTGAATTATTGTTACTTATATTAAAACTAATTTGTATGTTTGTAATGTTTTCTTCAGCACATAATTTTTAATTGAAGTATCTATTTTCTGATTTATTAATTCACCAAATTTTCTGAAAATTTTTTTCCTCTCATTTTCTTTATAATACTAGCATTATAATACTAGAATCTCTTTCTCTCTATTTCGATTTCGATAATTTTTTTAATTGAACTATATATTTATCAGCTTTATATTTTATGAAAAATGATGATTCAAAGTAGTTATCGAATTATATGTTAGTGAAGCTGAATGTTAATTGAAGAATTATTTTATCACAAATAAAATCTGGCTGATAAAATTTTCCTCGATCCAAAGAAACCCACTAAGGACCGTGCGAGTGTTGCAAAGATTTAAGCGCTTCAGGAATTCGAAAAATTTTTAACAAGAATTGTTCAAACAACGTAATGATTTTACGTTGTACTTGTTATGTTTAAAATAGCAATCAAATTATTTAAAATAAATACATATTATTATTGTGAATTAATGAAATGACTTTCCTTAAATAAGATAATTTTAACTTTTTGCAAGATAAAAAATGCTCAACGATTTGTATAAAATACTTCATTGATTGTTTTATGATGTAAAGTTGTATTTTGATGTAAATACAACAAGAAAGTTAAAAAGAAATGAAACTATTGATTTAATTTTTCTTTCATTGAAAACAAAATCGAAGTAATTACGTATTAAGAATTTATATACTTGAAATTGTGCACTAATCATTTATGACGATTCATTGATCTGAAATCAGTTGCATAAGAAACGAGAGAAAGTCGTGGCGAGATGATTAGGGAACACTCAAGAGCTCGGTATAAATTTTCCAAGGGAAATTTTTTCAAGGCAAAGTCGTACTAATCGGGATTTACCGATTGGAGTATGAGATCATGTTTCCTATGGTTCTTTCGGGTATTTGTAGCAACTACTCTCGTTAATATAGAAAGGTATACAATTATAAATATTAACATCATATTTATTTTATTTATTTTATTTTATTTATTTTATTTTATTTTATAATTAATATAATATAAAAAAATAAAGAAAGAATAATTAATTAATAATATAAAGCTAAGAATAATATGTTTTAAATAATATATAATCTCTTTAGTTACTATTATTATGAATGTAGGGTGATGGGTTTTATTTTCAAACATGAACAAAATATTGGCACGGTTTTATTTGACAAAAGTGATGCTACTAAACATTGTTGGACCACAGAGGAATTTATTATCTTGAATAGTCGACGAATGTTTCAAGATTTGTTACCAAAGGTAAATATGTGTTAACCTTATTTTATTTATTAAGCTTTAATGAATAGAATTAAATTATAGATTTAATTAATTTTTCTATCTTATTTTAGATTATTATTAAGTTTTTTATTAACCTTTACTCTTTATTTATTTAGTTACATTCACAAATTTTTCATACTTTTTATTTATTTTCATACTTTTTACCTATTTATTTACTTAATTTAATTATCTATTTAATTATTTAATTTACGAACAATTAGTTTACAAATAATATTTTATTTTATTTTAAATTAATTTTTTAATATTAAATTTAAGAAATTTAAAGTTCCTTCATAAATAAGATAGTTTATTTTTACAAAATTATTTTATTTATCATTTTTATTTTATTATCATTTTATTTTTATTTATCATTTTATTTTAAGTATATAAATTCTTAATTTCTTGAGGATATTTGAAGTGTTTTTTATTTTTCTTTAATTTCAGCACGATTTTAAAGGATACAAACATATATTGTATTTTTTAAAATATATATGATGATTTTATACATATTATTTTCTTTAAACATTCCAAAATGTATTTCAATTTCATTTAAATAAATGATTAAAAAATAAAGAATAAATATTTTTTTATAACCTTGATAAGTTTTTTCTAACATCTCAAACAATAAAAATTGCCAAATTAAAAACAAATTACTTAAATATATTGAATTGTTTATTAATACTTCAACTTTCCATTCCATCTTCTTGAAAAAAGTTCGAAATCGTTCCATCATTGATTTACACTCCAAGTAGTCATCATCTCTCATCCCCATTTATATATCTGATTCCTCAGGTGAAAGTTTTAAATTGTGAGAACGATGAGTACATCGCTCTGCTGATGGATTACTTTCACGTTTGTTTCGAGAGCGTGCGTAAGCTATCGATAGGAAAAACGAAGCATCTAATGTTGAAAGCTCTGGCGGACACAATAGGTGGCTACTTGCAAGTTTACATCCTGCCCCTTACTAAACATTCCTATTATGCGGGAAACATAAAATACCGAAATGCGAGAAAGCTGTTCGAACTGCACGAGCAATTAAAGATTTTCTTACGGACTGATGGAAATGGCTGGCTGTACTCTTGCAAAGATATAAAACAGACGAAAATCCAACCGATAATGATCACGGCGCCGAAATCGTTGATCGCGTGCGAAGGCCTTATTACCTATTCTACATGTAAGAAAATAGCTATTACCTTTTCTAAAAGGGTATTCACAGATATTTTGGACTGATGATAATTGCCTTGATGGAAGATTCAGGGAAAATGGTTTTGTTTGATATTGAGAAGGGATAAATTGCGAAAATATTGAACGTTGGAGTAAAATTTTGTGAATGCAAGAATTGAAATAATTTAAAAGATTGTTCATGTATAAAAGATTAAAATTAATTTTTTTTTTTACATAAATATATTTATACAATTTTATTATTTTTATTCATTATTTATATTTAGATAGTAAATTTATATTTATAATAACAATAATTTATATTTATAATAACAATAATATTTTTGATTATTGTATGACTAGAATTAATTTTTATTTTATAATTTGTATATTATATAAATTTAATTCTAATTTGTAATTTATTTTATTTTATCATTCGTTTATTAGCTGCAATTGGATTCAATAAACGAGATGTAAAACGTTTCACATTCAAACAGAAAAAGAAACATTTGAAACACAAAAACAGAAGTAAAAATTCTAGTAAGTTTGTGAGGATAAATATAATTTCAATTTAAAAAATATTTTTAATATTAAATATATCCTTATATGATTTGAAGGACACAAACATGAGTCTGCAGAAGAGGAATCGATTATCATCCCTCTTCCCTTTCTGGACGATGATGTACTGCCAAATAGGTATCGGTCTCGAACCATATATGTTCAATGAGCAACACGGACGATGTTAAAATGGAATTTTTTTTTCAGTATCGCTTTACCATTTAAGAAAGATACCTTGCAGTCCATGTACAGTGAACGATCGACTTTTGCATTGGTTAAATACTACATAGCTAGCGTGAAGTGCATCACTGCGAAGTCGAAAGAAAAAACTGATCTGGAAAATTTTAATCAGGATTTTTACGATTGGCTGCAGCAATCCGTACGTTGTGAGTCGCTGTGATCGAGAGTGGCAATTTTTTTTAAATATCCCATTTTAAGGAATTGTTTAAGTGCATACAAGAAATCTCTTTGCACAAAATACTATAATAATAATAATATTTTACAAGTTACAAATAATACTAATGAAATTTTATTTGCATGATATTAAATTTAATAACAAAATTTTAAGTCATTTAATTATTCTATTTTGCATAAAATTTAACAAAAGAAAGTTTATGAGCTAACTTTAATTTTATCAATTTATTAATCTTATTATTATGTGCAAAAAGACTTAAGTCACTCAAAAAATTTATAGTTCACTTATTAGTATATTTTTTTTTTTTGATTGAATGAATATTATTTTTTTCTAAAATTCATATTTTATTTCATATTACATTATTCAAATTTATCATCAGACAATTTTCATCATTTCTCCAGGTTGTACGACATCTCGATGATGAAAAATGGTATCCAGCGTTTGGCGGCGTACTGAGGGTAATAACCTCATTGGAGGACGCTGGTACGATACTTTTCCTTATTTGCAATTTTCCAATGTACAACATTCTTGTAATTCATCGTTTTTCCATGTCAGGTGCGGGTCTCGCGAAAGGAAGAAAAAGCGGTACCTATCAAGTGATGCCCAAATTAGGCTCGTCATCGACTGCAATGCCGGAAGATGTGTCACCTTTGTATAAAGGTGAGAAGAGAAAGTAGTGCTCCACTCCAATTGTTGAATTTTCTATGATCTGTGCTTTCTAATGTTTCTGCTGTTAATTTCTTTTCTTGGTTTTAGAGGAGGAAACGGAAGTCACGCTTGGTACGACAGAATTAATATCGATTGCCGTAGTGAGCGCATTGTTGGTATGGTTACTAGTGGGACTGAGCTTGGTCTGCTACAGATTCCTCATAAGAAACTCGGATGAATGTATCCCGTGTGAACCTGATCCTGCGTATGTTTTAGTGAATTTTTTAAAGATTATAAAGAAAAAGCAACATATAAAACAGATTTATAATATATTGAATATTTTGAAGACTTTCTAATATTCAATATATTGTTAATATGTTGATTATATGTCAATCAAATTATTTCTTATATGTTTTTTTAATTTTGTATCTTTATCAATATTTTAATAATTCAAAAAATATTGTTGTAAAATAAAAAATTATATCTTTGACTTTTTCTTTATAAATATGAATGTTTTTTTTATTTATAAATATTTTATATTTTTTGATTTAATAATAATAATATCAGATTTTTCTTATTATATTTTAACAATTATTTTAACAAAATTATTTTCTTTTGACTTACAAATTTTTTTTTTCATTTAATATAGAGTTGCTGTTTTGTACGAAAATAAAGATTACTGTGAACCCGACACGTGTACAAAAGCGCCTCGTAAAGGATATATAGTGAAGATAGTGGATTGTTTAAAAAACAGATTTCATTGCAAAACTCGGGATCAATTAGACGAGGAGCGTTGTTTAGCTGCAATTAGTTATACTAGTAAAGATACGATCGATGTTAGTAGTAGCAGAAGTTATCAGTAAGTAAACTATTATTTTTTAAAGATTAATATATTATTATAAGATTGATAAAATAAAAATATTTTCTATTATAATATAAATATATAATAATATAATATATATAATATAATATATATAATAAAAATATAATATAAATATATAAATATAAATATATAATATAAATAAAATATAATAATAAAATATAATAATGATTAATTTTTTTATTTAAAATTTAAGATATACTTTTAAAATTTAAACATTAAATAATAATGTTTAAAATAATAAAATACATTAAATAATTGTATTTTTCATCCCTTTTTAGGAAAAGAAAAATAACTAAATCGGTTTCAGCGGCATTATCAAGTTACCGAAAGGAACGTGTACCCGTCAGGGTACGTAATTTAATAAAATTTTTTTAACAGTATGGATGGAAAATAATTGTAAATTTATTTGAATTTGTGCAGAAAGTATATTATAGCTCAGATGGCTCATTAACTACGGAGAGTGTTTGCAAACAGAGATAATAAGAAACTACAAGTTTTCATTTATCTTTTAATATCTATACATTTTTTAGTATGTATGATGTAATAAATACTGTCAATTACAAATAAAATCTTTTTTTTAAAAGTAGTCAAATTTTGGTTAAACAGCTACTTCGCAATATTGCTACAATGCTCTAAACAATATAAAATATTAAAAAAAAAAACAATTTTTATTCTTATAAAATCCTTTATTTGTAAAAAGTTATATGATATTATTAATGAAAAATTTTTTCATAACAAATTCCAGTATTAAAAGTAAATTTATTAGTAAATCTACTAACACCAGCCCATTTATTGCAGAGATCGCAAAAAGATTGTTTTAATTTTATTACAACTGTGTTCGACAGAGATGGTTCGCACTCGATTTTGTTATGCCGTCCGCGTACGTGCGGATGCATTCAATGAATGCACGTTTCCGAAGCGTGCAGTTCAGAAGCCACGCGCTGCAACTTGTTGCAACCGGGTCGTGGAACCAAATGCCGGCATCTTCTGGTTTATCAAACGCGTTGCAACAGCAGCGCCATCTGGTCTCTAGTAAGCGTGGTGATTCCGGCAAGCAGGGAAGCCAGTGTCGTGCGATACGTTGAAGGGTAAAGGTGTTTTGTGTCGTTCCATTGATAATATTCGTGAATCTGTACTGTCATAAGTGTTTAAAAATAGTAAATATCTCATATCGGATGTGATATACGTGAACATTATTACGTATTTTATTCAAGCTTGAAAATATTCGTTGTCTAATGATTTAAGTAACAATCGAATCGTTTGGAATTTTTCATTATACGTGAAGACACATGTGACAAATGTCTGTTCCTTTGTTTTTATTCGGTTAAATCTGAGTAATCGTGCTTTGAAATTTGTAAAAGTGTAAGAAAATAAGTATAAAAAAACAAGGATAAGTTTACGACATTAATGAAATTTCGGCGCGAAATTTCTCTTCCAGAATTTCATTGAAATGCGAACCGGAACGTTTCGCGCGTTCAAGAAATTTATTGGTCGATTTTAAAATGATCGATCGAATTCATCGATAGATGTCACTCGTGAAGTTTAAGTGAACCGACTATTTGAGATTTATGAAGTCAAGAGAAATTTTCGAATTTATATTTCGATTAAGCATGAGATTTTAGATTCCGCGTTATTATGTACTATGTAAACAAAACAAATCGAGATTAACGCTTATCGATTTCGAGGAACAGTTTCGTCATTAGTTTTGTGAATTTGAAAGAAGGAAAATGTGCGGGAATGTGTCATAATTGACATTCTTGAATCGAAATATATCGATACGATTAGAACTAGTTTCGATTAGTGAACAATGCGCACTGCGAATAAATATTCGACTTGCGTTTCGCGTGTTCGTAATTGACTGTGGTGTTGAAGTGTGTTCTCCTCTTTAAGGACATGATGGGACGCCAAAGCTGCGGTAAACTGTGCTTTCTGTTCGTCGTGCTACTTTTCGCAGCTACATTAAAAGGTGAGTGACATTCATTTTTTTGAAAAGCTTTCGAAGTGTCATCACTTTCAACATTTATATATATTTATATATATGTAATATGTTTAAAGTGATAGATCGAATAATTCTTATATTATTTTGGCATATATATTAATTACATATACAATGAAAAATAAGAAATATGAAATAATTTTCTTTTAAAAGGAATTATTTTTATATTATTCAATTCATTAGAGATATGACGTCATATCTTTGAGATCGATAAATAATTGAAATAATCGATAGAGCTTTGATTATTATTAGCCATATTGTTAGTCAAATTAACAACCATAATTTTTTCATAAATTTCGATATAAATTTCTTATTCATAAATACAAATAGGAATAATATTAGCAAACGAAAATTAATTTTCAATTAATTTTTGTAATATTCGAATATTATTATAAAATATAAAAGATTCGTTTAATTTACTTTTGACGGTTAAATTTTATTGAGGGAAAATATGACAAGCTTCAGAATAGAAATGATATATTTTTTTTATAATATAAATACAAAATATTTCAAAGCATATGGTACTATGATGATTATGAACGTATCGTTTACATTGAAAAGTGATGAGGAACATAATAAGAAAAGGAATCCTAAACATATTTATATAGGTTCTATTTGTATTGAGGGAATCATGATGAGTTGAATTCTATTGTTTTTTAGATCCGTTCTGGATACAAATAGGAATGTTACATTTATTGTATTTGTATTCTCTGATAATGAATGAATTATTTTTTATATTATATTATATTCAATTTTTCTTTTATTAAATAAGGAAAATAATCAAACTTTTTATTCTAAGAATTTCGTTACTTCTTCTTTTTCTTTCTTTTGAAATTCTAATAAGAAAGAATAGCTTGCATCAAATTTCTGTTATGAAATTCATATCTTCTAACTTGATTCGATATCTACATGTAAAATTTTTCTGTACCTACAGATAATTACTTACAGATAACAGTGATAAGAATCGTATTATAATGAACAATAAATATTGCCTTGTAATAAGACATCGATATATTTCTCTGTTTTCTTATAAAAAAAAGAAACAAGAATTAGCTCGAATTAGAGTCGTTAGGATTCTAAATTTTAAATCAAATCAATTCGAATCTTTTTTACACGAGCAAACAGAAATGTAGGATTTTATTTTACAACGCCGTCCTATGCAAAACTTTTGACTAAATCGAATTGCAAACCATGCATATCTAACGAATCCAAAGAGAATTAAAGGGGGAGGGGAGGGAAAAAAGAGCAGAATATTTACGTCTCCTCGAAAATAAATACCAATACGTGCCTCGAAATGCGAGTTCTCGCATTTCCCAGCCGCATGACCGTTTTTCACTGTAGAAAAAAAAAAGGAATGGGGATGGGAACAGGGGAAGAGAGAAGAGAGATGGAAAAGGCAAAGCTTGTGCCGAAATTCGAATGGAAAAACGTCGATGCGGGGTTCATTTCGGTCTAGCCGTCGTTTCGAATCCCATTCCAAAGTTCGATCTCATTCTGGACACGCGTGATCCGGATTAGAAATGTCCGTTTCATCTGTTTTAGATAATCCGCCTTGTTTTGTTTCATGTAAAAATATGAAAGAAATCGAAGATGAGACTGTGAGATATCATGCAAATTTCTTATTTCTTTTTTTTTTACGTACCTGTTATTCTTTTTCTTCTTCGTTTTTCTTTTTTGTTTCGGTTCTTCAATTTCTTTTAAATTATTGAGAGAGAAAATGATGGAGAATTTAGAATTATTTGTAAATAATTTAACAATTAATTTTTTTATACATCATAATATTTCATATTTCGCATTAGTATTAATGAGAAACTTTTATAATTTTATTTAGAAGTGAGAAATGATTTATAAAAATTGTGTTCGATACAAATAATGAATCATTCGCATAATTTAATTATTAGTTTTATTTTTCTAAAATTATCGAATAATTTTTGACAAAAATTTATACATTTTCTTCTTTCTTTATTTTTTTTTTTAATTTTTTTGATATTATAAAAGATTAATATTTTTATAATTATCGTATTCCTTCAATTGAAATAAATTTTGTCTTTAGGTTATACATGTTCATATATCCATAGGAACTTCAAAATTACAAAAATGTTTTCAGATTCGTAGCAAAATATTCTATTAAAACTTTACCATTAAAACTTAATCTGTTACTTATTATTCATAAATATAATATCATAAGTATAATATAAATATCGTCTTTCTTCACATAAATAATATCTCTTATACGTTTATTTCTTAATCTTAGCCCTTCTTCAACTATCATTTCGAAATCTTTTTCACCCACTTTATGGTAATATAAAGTATCTGTTCACCAACGTGCAGTTTATATTTTACACAGGAAAAGCGCTAGAAAGGAGCTATAAAGATTTGCATACATCAATCGTACCCTTTTCTTCAAAGCGACACGTGTACCGGAAAATATCTGGGTGGCCACTTTAGACTTACATTCCGCTTTATAAACATTCAACAAGTGGCAACGGGGTCCATCGACTCGTGGAACTTCTCAGTTCCCCGACTATTCCTTTAAAAATCGATCGAACTGCATAAGTATTCCCCCGCGGAACGGAAGGACCAACTTTCGATGTTTAGTTTGCCGGATTAAACGAGATTCTTTCCAAGTATTGGCCCCGCAGTTGGCGAAATCGATTGCGAATTCAGCGTGCTAGAATTTTTTCTACCGTTTTATCATCACCAATTTTTCACGTTAATCCACGATCTTCGTTTTCTGGCATGGATGGCGGAAAGAGAGATTCGTGGAGCGAAATTTAATTTAGTGGAAGCTTTTCGATGTAATTTCTTATTTCTACTTTCCTCGAGTTTGAAGGAAGTACGAGTTTGGGTAAGAAAAAACTTTCAAAGCAAAACGTAGTAGGTGATGTATAAAATTTTTTCCATGGAAAATTTTTTGGTTGGATTAGAGAGGGATTAAATATCAATGATGTAATAATCATTTATTCGAGGAGAAGTTAAAATATGAGCTTCGTTAACTTGGTTTCTATTCATGCTATGATAAAATAAATATTTAGTTCTAGCATTAAATACTACGTTTGTAATTGCAATAATGATTTTAATAGTTCTTAATAATCGTCGGTTAATTCATGGATTAACATTTGTGTTGATAAATTTCTCATACACGGTATATTCCAAAAATTTTCCAAATGCGTTACGTGATCTCGTGCCGACTCGTGACAATGATAAGAAACCTTGTCCCTTCTTCGAGCGAGTTTAACACAAGTGAGGAGACATATTTAACGAGGCACGCGAAAATAGCTCGGCAAAGCAGCAATAAAATGTGAATTTTCTGCTTGCCGAAACGTACGAAACACTCGAAACACGGGAGCTTTAAACGGGTGGGGGCTTCATAAAAATTTGAATGCAATTCACTCGCGAGCCGTGTGTTGCGAGACGCGCAATTTTACCAGTTTTTTTTCCATGAAAATTTCTTCTCTCTTCCCCGCGCGCGAACAGCGGGGAAAGACGAATAGATAGAAATCGATTCCACCGTTTATATTTATTACCCGTTTGTCGTTTCTCTATTCTAATTTCAACTGGACACCCGACCTGTAATTACGGGCATTTAAAAGCTTTGGCGACGTGTACTTTAGTTTGCAAACAATTTCAAACGCGGCCAGGGCCCGTAAGCCGAATTAATGGGCTCACTTTTAATTACCAGTCCACGCGCGGCCATTGTCCCACCCCTTCCCTCGTTTAGTTTAATTGTTCGTAACGATTAATCCTCCCGTATTTTTTATTCCGACCTGAGCTCACAAGTTCGTACTTCTTCCTGTCTTCCTTTCCTATCCCCTTGTGAAAATCGTCATGAAAATTGGACGAGATTTTTTTTTTTTAACATAGAGGAAGAAGAAATATATACACGTTGCACGTAATAGGATTTTGGGGAGAGTTTGTTATTTAAGGTTTGAAAGAGATTACTGTGTTATATCATTTTTTTTTTTATTTGGGAAGTAGGGAAACTGAGAAGGGAATTTAAAGTTTCGTGGAAGGAAGGGGAATATTTGGAATTTATGGGGGGAGGATATTAGCGTATTTTTGATATTTTTTTGTGCGAAAGTTGGAAATTAGAGGGAGTCTCGGGGGAATTTTAATTTAGGGAATTTCCGCAATTTGCAATGAAATGTAGAAATAATATATATATGTATCGCGTATAAGGGAAATTTTACGTTGAATAAAAGTAATACAAAGAAAATAGAGAATAGAAAGTTCTAAAATAATAATGAGATGGAATAATGCCAAGAATACGAAGGAAGGATAGAACAGAGTGTATTTTAATTATACGAAATATTCAAATATTATTTCATTCAATACTATATGATGTGACAAAGTATTAAAACATCGAATAATCTTACTACTAGAATTTTTATGTTTAGAGTCAAGTTACAACATACTTCTCTGTTTCCGACAAGCTTAGAATCAAAGTTAAAATATACTTTATGTGAACCTGATTAAAGTTTACTATCCTCTCGATATGGGCAACCCTTTAGGTTACTATAGACATATTTGTCATGAATAAAATATCAATCTTATAAACTCGGTGCAGAACGTAACTTTCTATATTGGCCAACTATGGATGAAGCTAGTAACTACAAAAAAAAAAAAAAAATGTAGAACTTGTTTTGTATTTTTAGATACTTGTTAATATTGTGCGTCTTGCTTCGTTGATAAACGGCAATAAAATATAATTTTATTAATAATTTTGTTAAAAAAAAAAAAGAAAAAATTAACATTTACTTAAGAGAAAATACATCGAATAGAAATGAGAGAAAAGTAATAACTTCATTACTATTCTTTAAAATATTAATAGTCAAAGCCATCAAAGTTTACATCGATTTGCTGCGAATAAATTTTTCAATAGATATTGCCTTCCTCCATATTGGCTATATAACATATAAATCACAATATCCTATTCCCGAAGTTTAATATACAATTTTTAAGAGGAAGTCACACTCTCAGAAAACTTTGAACCAATGTCTAGATCGTTCTAGGCCGCGAAACGATTTATCAATGCCTCGAGCAAGCTTGCGTGAAGATCGAAGTCGAGGCCATTCAAGATAATCGTCGTGACTTTATTGGCAATAGACCTCTGGTTATCGTCCGATGATAATGTGTTCGTAAATAAATGGCAAATCGATCAAGCGAGAGTTATCGATCGTTAAACATTTATTTGGCCGAGTGCAAAACGTTTATCGATTCGCGTTTAAATTACTCATCTTCGCGCGCCGGTGAAATAAATATGGCGGTAAGCGTGTAACTACCTTACACCCAGAGAAGCAACGACTTTTACAGACGCGTTCCATGGTATTTACGAGCGCAAAAAGCGCGGTTCCGCTCGTCGTTACGTCTTCCTTCGCCGTATCTTGCTAGCTCGCGTTCAATTTTACTTGGTGCAAGGTGTAAGTAGACGAGACTTGTATACAAGGTGTATAATAAATTCGTGAGATATCTTTGGAGGATTATTTAAGGATCGTAAAGCTTATTTATTATGTCACGAGCAATTTATGTTGCTAGATGAAACTGAGAGCTAGATCGTATCATTTTATCTATCGTCTAATTCTAAACTTCAATTGATTATTAGTTGAATTAGAATTGTAATTAAATCGATATGAAAATTATTATAACTTTATACGTCGAATCTTCCTTTGTGAATTGAATTGAATCTTGATGAATCAAAGATTTTGGATTTTCTTTTGAGGTTCGAATTACCAAGATTGCACTTTACACTTTATTTTCAGTTATAAATTTTAATACCTTCACATTTGTAAGATCATAAAAAATGATACGAGGTAAGAATATAGGGTGTAAGTGTCTCATTTATTTTTGGCTACGCCTATGAATGCAAAATATATCTGTAGACGTTTGAGGTTTTGGCTACGCCTATGAATGCAAAATATATCTGTAGACGTTTGAGGATAAGAAAAATAAAGGTGATGAAGATTGCTATTATAGAGAAAGGAAGCAACGAATCGGAGGATTAAGTTTGTAATGAAGTAATTTAGAGGAACTTGTGATGAGAGTTGTAGAAACGTTGTTGAAATGTTGCTGAAATGTTGTGACATGAATTAATAAGATCAAGAAAAATTGATTGCCAGATTTAATATTGACTTCTTTCAAATCTAAAAGTTAACAATCAGATAATCTGAAAATTCAGAAAATTTAGATATTGGAAAATATGAAATATACAAAATTAGAATATTTAATTAGAAAATTAAAGAGTTTTTCTCCTTTTTTTTGAATTTGAAACATTCCATCTGAACTGCAATAATCTATAGACGATAATTTATCTAATTCGAGTCCATAGTTCTTCTTTAATACATTAGAAATCGATATTTTCGACTAATAACTATAATTCTTCAAATTAGTAACAGCATTAGCATTGCCTTCTTCCTAAATTAATAGATAAACTATTCGTTAACAATATTTTATACCTCGAATTTATTTCACCCTTGGTTCTTTTTCACGATTCTTCTTATTGAGAAGTATAAGGAAGGAGAATCGAAAGAAGTTCGATAGAAATGGACGAGAAAAGAATGAAACTTAAAGAATTTGCTCAAGATGTCACGAAATTTATGATTATGTATAATGACCAGAATTGAATTTTCCTTTTCAAAGGATTCCACGTAATTCTGTACATATTTGTACACTTTCTTTAAGGAAGTTTCTTTTTAAACTTACACAATCTATATTAAAACTCTGGTAGAAAGTTGGCAAGATTTTATTTATGTGTTTTTATTTATGTAAATAAATGTTTCATTTGATAAAAATGTATCTATTGATATTCATTCACAATGAGATTTGTAAGAATCTATTTATAGATTTCAAACATTTTTTCGAGATTTTTCTACGCTTCCATTGTTTAATATTCATAAAATTTCTGATTCCTTATCTATATTCCAATTAATAATTTTTTCATTTCCAACATTCTTAAACACCTTCCAATACAATCAATCAAACATTCATCGTGATTTCTAAACTCAAAACCTCAATTTCATTTCTAACTTAATTGTACTTTTTAAATTCCATCCATCGATTCGTCTCCAACAATCTAATAAAAATGTACATTTGTCTCTATACAAATACGTTGAAACATTGCGATGCATGTTTCGACTCAAGCGATGGATTTAAGTCATCACCTCGCTCGACATTGGAACAACGCTATACACTTTCAGCGTAATAACAAACCATTGACTTAAACCCATCGCTCGAATCTTTGCATGCAATATGTTCCAACATGTAGGCAGCTTTAGTCCATAGAACGCGCGATAAACGTTGCAAATTCTCGAGTAATCCTTCTACTTTCCGATGCACGATTTACCACCTCGTCGATCATTGACATAGTGGAAGCGCATCTTGTTGTACGGAAATATTTATACTGAGTCTACGTTGGATACGATCGATGTGGAAACGCGAATGATGACAAAGTTTGAGGGGAACTTGGCTGAATTATACATGTCGACGCCGCGTGCTTCTGCGTTTCCTGTTTTTCTCTGTTTTCCCTTCCACGTTTCGCCGTGGAACACAGTGATGTGTAACGTTTCGCCGTACAAATCGATGAGGGATACGTGGATGTGGCATTTGCCAACATATTTCGAATCTTTCCGCTGTTCCCCTTTCAACGAGACGACACAGCTGTTTGCTCGTGCGTACTCCTGGACACCGGAGTTGAGGCTGTTGATTCGATGATGGTCGTTCAGTTTTCCGGTGTTTCATTCTGTAAAATGCGAAATCTACTTATCCTCTCCCTTTTTCTAAAGATTTTTCTTTTTCTTTCTTTCTTTTGTTACAGTTTGTTAAAGTTGCAAAACAATAAGATGTTTAGCGTGGAATTGAAAAGATTTTGCTATAATATTCTTTTTAGAAATCTTCTGTTAGAATTTTATTTTCTATATAAAATTTTTTCCATATATTTTGTGATTCTTTTTGTTCATATTTTGTTCATATTTTAATATTAGAAAAGTATGCTAATAATGAATGTAATGAGTAATGATTATTAAAGTTTGATTTTCATGTTTTTTAGTTTCTTTAATTTATTATTTTTTAGTTTCGTAATTTATAATATATTTTAAATTAGAATTATCAAGTATGATTAAGTGAAATTTTTTATCTTCTCAAAAATGAGTTGCAGTTACAATATTATTCCTCGAGACGGATTGTTGTCTGTTTAAAAAAAATTACGTAAGTTCACCGAATGATCCATAAAAATTCGATTTTAAGAATTCTGTACATAACTTTTACGATCGTTTCCACTTTGACGTCAACTACATCTCCATAATTTTCGTTTATTTTCTCATCTGTTACATTTTACGATCAGAAATAACAGATATGCACAACAGAAATGCTTTGTTGAGATGCAAATTGTATCTTCCATATAACTATTAATTCACTTGCCATAAATAGATCAGTGCTTCTCAACTATTAAATTTTCTTATTATCATATACTCTCATATGTGTTTGGAAAAAATTCTATTTTCATATATCTTCTAATTTTTCTATGTATCAATTTCTCAATTTATCATCAAACCATCATTTTGTTATATTAATAGCATATACTAACAGCATATAATATAATTCTATCAGATATATTTTTTTCTAATCATTCTGTTTACAACATTCAATTTATATTAAATCCAGAATCTCAATTATTCTCTTGTAGCCTTTATTAAAAAAAAGTAATTTTCTTTAGATCTCATATTTATCATATATCATTTTTATGATACACATAATTTATATCAAATATCATCAACTTGTATCAAAATCATAGTCTTAATTATACATCCATTTTTTTAACTATTTTCCATATATTTCAATCTTTATAATAACACCAAATTTTTCATACCATTCAACTTCTACACATTTCATTATCTAATGTTCACCACCCCAAACTTGAAATACAAATTAATAACAAAATCAAATTAAAAAAAATTTCCCTCTAAAAAAAGATATCCAAATTAACTTATCTCTAAACTTTCAATAATATCTTCCAATTTTTTTTTCTTGCAACAAAAATCCAACACTCTTCCATCCAATTACCCTCGCGATAAAAATAATCGAATGATCCGAAAGATTTACCGCTCGAAACGTCATTTTTCACTTTCCGTTTCGCATGATTTATTCCTAGTCCCGGGTAGACGGAATAAGGAGGGAAAAATGGTGAGTTAGAGTCGTATCCAGGCTGCGCAGGGGTGGCTGGGGGTGAAGGGAAGCAGGAGCGCGGGGTGAGTCCGAGAAAAGTCAATGGCCGGCGAGCGAGGGCGTTATAAATCTGAAACTTAAATTTAGATCGTCTTTGAGACGGTTTTCTCTTCCACGTAAGTTCCATCGGCCAGTGCTGCCACCCTGTCGGGGATGCTCGAACCGGAAAACGCGTTTTCGCGGTTCTTTATGACGGTCATTGCGCTCCCGGCCGTTTCCTTGGCTGTGGTCATGGTTTTTCGTATACTGGTTCAGGGTTATGTTTTACGACCGCCTTTAAGAAGAACTTAACCGAGTCTTGTTCTTCGCTACGATTTTTCTTTGTTACAAGGCAGAATAAAGTATATATGAACATGTTTCTTTTAAATAAAAACCGAGAGGAGAGAGAAAATATTGTATTGATTTAATTTAAAGTGTAATTCAGTTGTAAAAATTGTATTTTGAGATTAATCGTGTTAAAAGGAAAGGAGAAACGTAGAAGTTTCTATGTGATAACATGATATTTAAAATCATAAAATTTGGATATCGAGGAATCATTAGAATTAGTAAATGATTGCATTCCGTAATTTTTACTTTATATTTTACATGTTCAATCGATTCTTTATTTTAAATTGAAGTATGAATAATAAAATTTTTGTAAAATGTTTCCTGTATATATGAACAATGGGATTAAAATAATATTTTATAATATATATATAAAAAAAAATAAAGATACTCTTTATATTTATTTCTTTCTTCTAAATTGATCAATAATGTTGATGATTGCAGTACGAAATATATTTGTGATTTTCGTTCATAAAAAAAATTGTCTTTGACAAGAAACAAACTTTTTCGTGCGAAAGCATCAAAAAAGCATTGACAAGGGAATGTTAATATAGATTCAGAAAGCAAAAAGTTAAGATAAAATTAAGAATTTCCCCCCTTTTTTTTTTTTTAGTTAACTTCGTGTTTTGTTTCCAGCCGATATTAAGAGAAGTTTTTGCCGAGCCTGATCTTGAGTATCACTTTGATCCGTTGCTGCTGATATACTTTAGCCCCTGGTCCAAGTTTCATAATTAGAAAGTTTATCTCGTCGAGAAAACTGTTTGGAAAAGTGCGCGCGCCTCTGGCGTCAGCATTTCCTTATCGACATCCTTAATAAAACGTTTCTAGATTATTAATTCGGGCGAAACCCTGTTCCCTGAACTGTGTATTCGTGTTCGATAGGTACATACGCGAGCTTTTTAGTATTCAGAATAGCCGATCGGAAATTCTTAGGTAGGTAATTCGATTCTGACGAGAAATTACTTTGTGCGAACGAAAAGCCGTTAATTAAATTTTGCGATCTTTTGATTTCTATGGAAATTTGACTTTGATGAGACGAATCGAAATCTTTTTGAGGATAAAGAAATTATATTAAGGATTATTTTAAAATTATTCCGTAATTGATTGATTCATCGTAATTTACTTTATATTTTAAGATAAAGAAATTCATCTAATTATTGGTCGAATTGTAGAATTGAGGGGAATACTTTCGAGTATGAGTTTACTGTAATTGAATCTAAATAAATAATGAGTAACTTTTTTTACTAAACATGTAAGAAACTACAAATACGTAATAATAACGAAAAATGGCAAAATAAAAAAATCTCTTAAGAAAAATTGCAAGAATATTACTAAGAATCCAAATTTATCCGGACGAAAATCATCAGGCCTCGCCCTCCGGGGTTAAGAAACGAAAATCACTTGGATACATTGTAACCAAGTGTTGCAAAAAAGGAGCGGGAAGAAGAAATTAGAATTAGTAACGAGGTTTGCCCCCTCTTCTTTTTTTAAATTCCCCAGTCAACAGGTTAGTAAAAGAGCAGTAAGTGGAGGCATCTTACAAATTTAACTCTCGGGCCCGCCGCCCGAACGAAACGAATACAACCCGCCCCGCGTGTTGCTGTTATTTCTGGCGACAGTTTTTAACTGGTGCAATCTGCGAATAAAGCGTATTCCCCCTCTCCTCGAGCACCGGTTAACATCTGCGAGTCGTTTTCCGTCGTTATTTTCACCGAGCTTCGTCGAATTCGCTTTCTCTTCCCTCTTCTCACCCCCTTCTTTTTTTTTTATTCCATTTTATTCGGCTGTACCAACTGGCTATAGGGCTCGCTTTTAATTATCTCGTCTTCTAAACGCAACTTTCTGGAGCGTGTATAAATTTTACGAGCTGTAGAATATGGATACAGTTTGACAATAAAACTTTTAAAAGAGAGAGAAATAGAGAGAGAGAGAGAGAGAGAGAGAGAGAGAGAGAGAGAGAGAGAGAGAGAGAGAGTTGTTCTCTGTTTTTCAAGGAAGCATTACACTGGCAATAGGAGTGAATGAAAATAATTTTTTTATTTTTATTTTATAAATACGACAGTGTTAGCGAAAGTTGATGATGAGAATATTCTTTATAATTAGGATACGAGCACATTTCAAAGAAAAATTTTCGAGAGTTGGTCTCGAGAAATATTTTTCGCGAGTACATATTGGAGTGAATTAATGAATTTTTATTTTCGATATAATCGTCCGTTAAAAAAAAAATAGTCGAGAATATTTTCATAATTAGAAATTGCGAATATATATTTCAGAATAAAATTCTCCAAATTCATTATTTATTTTTAGTATAATGTCGGTTCGGCGAAAAATTACAGTTATTTAAATGAATTTGTACAAAAAAATTCGAAAATAATGTTTTCTATTCATTTGTTGGATATGTGTAATATAATGTTATTAAATTAAGGAAATTAATTTGAGATCTTATATTAAATTTTACGTAAGTTTAAACTTTGGAAAAATGGGAGAATTTTAATAATTGTAATCGGAAACATATTAAAATTTAATTTGAGAAATAAATATATCATTCATTTTATGTACATCATTTAAGAAAAAATTTTTATTGTACGGATTAAATAGTGGAATTGGATAGTGAATCGGATAATGTATATACACAGGAATTCTTGGTATATCGAGTTAAATATTTATCATCGAGAAATTTAATTATTCCCGTATTTATAGATTTTGTATTTACCATAGATAACACACAGAACTGTTTGTGAAAGTAATTAATATGAACGAAGGCAGAAAGGCGATATTCGGTTTTTCTATGCTAAAAAACCAAGTTCTGCAGAGAGTTTCTGCGATTGATGTTGATTCGAAACCGATCGAATTATTCTCGGTTTATACTTTGACTGACAGCTCGACCAGCTTGTAGTTTGTTCATTATAAAAAAATTTTTTGAAAATACGAACATCAGAGATTCTTTTCATTTAATGATTATTCGTCTCTCGCCCTTTTTCCTGTCCTATTGTTTCCCTAAAGAAATTCGTTACCCATTTCAATTTCAAACTAATCTGATTATCTTTTTAAATTTTATAATTTCTTTATTTTAATCAATCTTCAGAGCAATATTTTCTGTTAATATTTTTTTACACAAGGATTGCATACTTTATATATCAAAATTAGAAATTGATACGAGAAATTTAATTGATTTCACGTTTCACAGATATCGTGGAAATTAGTTTCGATCTTCCAATTCTTACACAGCATTGATCAAAGTTCCGCCGAGAGGCGTTTGATAAAATTGATTCAATCTATATTGCTTAATCAAATAAATTTTGATATTTTAAAAATATCTCTTTCGTTCCTTACATTTTTCTAGTGATTCAATATGTCAACTTTAGTTATTAGTTGATTGATGAAATTGAAGAAAGGTTAATTGAATGACTGTCTAGATTCAAAACTATTGTTAGATTTTTTTCATAGATATCTTTAAATCTTTAATAAATATTTAACGAATATAGCCTTTTAATCTTCAGCTTCTTCTACTTTCCATCCGATAAAACTTAATTATTAACTCGAATATCATTAAATCAAAATTATTAAATAAATCAATAGAAGATTCAAAATTCAGAATAACCTCGATCACGTACGATAAAATTCCCGGCGTTCTAAGTATTAAATTCCGCCCATTTTCATGGGTGTCCTTATCAATGGATAACGTACGCCTTTTATCAGCCAGTAAATTTTTAACGTCCGATCGATTCTCGATCCGATCAGACTTTGAATTCCGCGCGGGCAGTTTCTCGCCGTATTAAATTGGCGATTTTATCAGCGACGCGTGTCACAAAGTTCTGGCCTCGGTTCGTTGCGTGCACACATCCACACGCGCGCACAAACACGCGTACACACGTGCACCCGATTACCAGTGTACACGCGCACCACCCACCGCCATCTTCCACCCGAGCATTCCGTGATTTAATTAATTAGCGCGAATTAATCCCAATTAGCGAATCTTGTCTGACGACTGGTTGAGTGGCTCTACTCTTCGTTATGCACGAACGGTGTGCGGCTGCTTTCACACCGATTATTATTACGCGAACAGAATTTGAATTTATTCCAGTGATTCCAGTTTTCTTTTTGGAAGAGAGGAAAGCTTGCTTCTGAAAATGACTTTTGTCCAGCTTTTGTTCGATTTTTTTCCAGCATTTATTCCGTGAATCGAGAAATTTATGTCGTTATTTTTTTTTTTTTTTTAGGTGTGAGAATATTTGTAGAAGATCCAGAGTTTGCGTTTAAGGAGGTAAATTTTGGAGATAAGGTTGCGCGTACGTGTAGCGCTCGTAAAGAAATGTTGAGAAGGAATTGGTGAAAACCAATTTCGCACAGCCGCCTACGCGACACAATGTATCTTTGGTCTTGGTGAATTTATTCCTGGTCCCTCGAGGTTCTATTTTCTTTCAAAGAGAAGTAGCAAGAAAGGAATATGCTTGGAAATGACGTTGTATGAAGGATATACTCTTCTTTGATAGATTTTTCTTTAAATTTATTCTAATGATTTATTTTATTCGTTTATTGTTCGCGTAATTTTTAACCGCGAATAATATACGTGAGATTTATTTTCATTGAAAAAATCAATTTTTTATAAAAATAATTGACTATTTCTCGATACTATGTAAGATATATTCTCAATTTTCTCAAGAAGAAGGATTGAAACGAGAAAATTCATTCTTTTTCATATATATGTAGAATAACTATTGCTAATTAATTGTATGCAATTGCTTAAAAAATTTTATTTAAAAAAGTTGATTTATTCAAAACTGAAGTCTCAAATGAATGTTATTATTTTTTTTGTGTCAATTTTTACAAAATTTCATTCGCAAGTTTCCAACCAACATAATAAATTATTTAATTTACATTATCGTTAATCGTGAAAAATCTGGTCATTAGAATAATAAAACAGATTAATAAAATTTCAATTGGAATACTCTAGTAGAAGAATAAGTAGCATTATAATCCTTGAGGTTCGGAATTTTGTTATATCAATGTAATTCCCTTTTAATCCATGATCCCTTTTAATCCGGATACAGGGAACCGTTTGAATTGTATTTCAGTACTTGGAAAATGAGGCTGTGTAATCTCAGACTGATTAAACAAGATGAGTTCATGGTAATTCGCGACGCAGTTTCGACTATAAAATTAAATATTCTATGAATGAAAATTACCTTTGGAGTTCTCTGTTTTATGACCGGTTCACATTCACCATCCGAGTTTCGTGGTTTCAAGAGTCATCGTCGATGCATATGTCTGCACGTAGATATTCACCCGTCTACCATAGATTTCGCTTTTCGTTTTTGTTCCGCTTGTTATTGTTTCCAGCCATGGTTCAAGCGTTAATTAACGAAGACAATAATGTTTGATGAAAACTCCCTAATGATCGTGACGCGTGATAATGCTATTATAATTGGTCGGTTTTCGTAATCATGGATTGATATGATATATTATATGAAAAATTTATATAAATTTTCAATAATACCATTTTGTTAAATATTACTATAAAAAGAAAAAAAAAGAATAACAAAGGAATTCGAAACACGCGTATAAAAAAATTATACAAAAAAATTCGAAACTTTCGCAAGGATAAAACCATCCTTAATAATTTTTATCGCGATAAAATTTCTCTTTCATTTTCGAAATTTGTAAATGTACTTTCGTTGCTTTGGATAAGTGGAAATGATAGACTGGAAGTGATCCGGACGGTTATTGTTCGAAATCGAGTAGCAGATATGCGAATGGAACTTTGATATCGGAACACGAAGTCGTTTCGCGGTGGTTTGGAATTTTGCGTATTCCGATTTCCCAGAGAAATCGCGGCGCGTGGATTTGGGACGGCGACCACACGGCGAAATAAACTAAAACGCGTGCGGAATCCGTTGTTGGGAAAGCAAACGCTTTCACCGCGATACTCGCTTTCATGGAGCTATAATTAATATCCGACCGGTCAATTCAAATATCATCCCTTCGCTCGGAACACCGGCATTGCTATCTGTCGTGATTATTATTGCCGTTTGATTTAAATTTGAGAAATAGAGAAATCGACATCGTTCTCGGTAATATTGCAGAGCTTTCAATTAACGATGATAAATACGCAACATGGGAATGTTTTTCGTTGAGTTTTTTTGTCGTTGAATTTTTGTTTGGGAGAAAAAGATTTTTTAATTAAGTTATATTATTATTTTTCAATTAACATCTTTTATTAATTTCCTGTATTTTTATGCTTCAAATGTTTTAATTTTTCTCAAAGTGAGAAATAAAAATAATTCATATGTATATTTATATAAATATATTGTGAATTAAATTCATAAAATTATTGCATATTTATTAAATTATATATTTAGTGTATTGATTTCAACGTCCTTTTTTTTTGTTGATATTGAGAAATGAACGAAAAGCAATCGATTTTTTGGATGATCTAATGAATATAATGTTACAATCTATTAAAACTTTGACGAATGTCGGTCCCATGCATGTTCCGTTCGAAAATTGAATATGATAGATATATGGTGGAAGAATGATACGATATCTTTCGTGTGAATGAATTTTCAAGACGAAAAAGTCAGAGATGTGTCAGAGACGCGATGAATCGTTTTTAATCGATCGTTTGACATAGAAAAAACGTAGATTATTGATGAATCCGCGATGATAGATGAATCGGGATTTTTTTATCAGAATCTAATTAAACTACATTTAAAAAAAAAATTTCTTTTAATATAAATACTTGCATAATATGTTATTTTGATTCTTTTTAAAAAAAATGAAAAATAATCTATAGGTTTCTTATTTTTATATTTGATTCTGAATGAAAATTTATAAGAATATTAAAATAGAGATTTTATCATATTATTCTCATCTGAAGAAAATTAATATCGATAGAAATTATAACTTTTATGGAAAACAACGGTAAATCACTAGCTAAAGAAGAAACTTGTATTCGAAAAAAATTTATTTTTTCTCTTTATCAAATGATAAATTAAAATCTTTTAATTTTATGTGCAAAATATTTTGAAAAATTTCTCATCCATTTAATATAAATATGTAGATTACAATTACATATTTCAAGCAAAAAATATACAAAATAATTGCAACATAAATCAGAATTAATTTATATATCCCTAATAAGATATAAAATTGATTAAAAAATGATGTCCAATTTCCATTTCTCCGTCGTTTCACGCGTTTCGAAGACAGGCGAGAGGAGCGCACAGACTGAAAGACAGAACACTGGGAAACGGTTGAAGGGGTGACTATGCCGGCCTCCGGGCAAGGCGAGGGCTATCGTTTTGCAAGGGATTTGGCGGTGTATCGTGGAATTAATTAAAATCGTTAGTAATATCCTCCCAATTCGACGGGTTCCGGCGTTATTATCGTCCCACCGATATATATATATATATATATATATATATATATATACATATATATACATATATATGTATATATGTATATATATATATGTATATATATATAACAGCGTGAGTGCGTGGCAGTCGATCGATAATCCTATATTACGTCGCATCGAGTAATCGTAATTGATGCGCACGCATGGCTGCTATTAAATTTGCGCGCCGCGTAAATTCACTACGAAACATAGTACAAAGCCGACAGTACTTAGCCGAAACTGCATTATTGACGCATGAGTCCTTTTACTCGCACATAACGCCTCGTGTGATATCCGTGTAATAATCTCAGAAATGGATATAATAAAGTTATAATGATCAGAGAATGATTTTAAATGAGTGAAGTAGAAAGTATAGAATTTTTTTTAATTATATCAATAACAATTTCGAATCAAATTGAAAACTCATCATCTTCGCGTGGAAATATTTTACATACTAACGAATACGATCGTTTAATATCGAATAATTATAACGAAATAATAAAATTATGAATTGTAGCAAATTAAGATGTCAATAAATTACATCAAATCCCCGTGGTTTTTCATTAATTTAAATTTAATCTTTCTAGCACACATCGACATTATAATATTCTATATTTAATTATTTATCGCAGAAGAAGAAAAAGACACTTGCTCCGTCCAGTTTATTTTAACCGCACTCTCATCCATCGAATTCCATCCGCATTTTTTCCTTCTCCCTCTTTCTTCCTTCCTTTCTTCAAAGGGTCGAAAAACGAGAGAGAGAGAGAGAGAGAGAGAGAGAGAGAGAGAGAGAGAGAGAGAGAGAGACATTTCGAATCGGTCGTTTTAATCCGCCGGATGATATTTATAGCCGGGAGAGTTATTCGCGCATATACATAGTCGAGCGTGTAGTCAGAGGGCGGGATTATTAACGTAGCACGGGGTACGCGTATGAATAATATATCGCGACAGAGAATAGGTTTTCTGCTTAAGCTTGAGCGACAGGAATGATCGAAGGGGAATTAATGGGGAAATTGGAAAGCGAAAGGTCGGGGGAGGGGAGGGGGAGAGGGATGGGCTCGTCGCCACTTTTGTTGCTTCTCGTTCCCGAATCCGGCCTCGAAACGGTCTGAAAAGATCGGTGGATACGTGCGCTACTGGCAAAGCTTTTTCAGCACAGGGATAATGTTCGGTATGCGATACGTTCCATTCTGAATGACGAGCCCGCGGGAACGATCCCTTTGATTTAGCCGATTTCCCGCGCTACGAATCGGCGATAGTTCAATTGCGATCGCATCTGGCCGGTACAGTTTCCGGTTCGGATCGGTGAAGCTCGATTTTCCCCGTATCTTCGGATTAAAGCACTTTTGTCAAGCGTTTTGGAAAATCGTTATGTCCAATACGGTTTCGTTCTATCCGATTGATGCATTAAATTTTGTTTTTTCTTTCTCTCTCTCTCTCTCTCTTGTTCTTCTTTTTTTTTTCATGAGGTTTTACGAGGGTATGTTACATTGCGCGGAATATTGGGGCGAGCGATGAAAAGGGATTTTGACGAATTCCAAAGTATGAAATGATTTTTTTTCCCCGAATGAATTATTTATATATGGTTGTAGAATAAAATAAAAATATATTTTGAAGAAATATATTTTATTAATTATTTATATGATTCGAATAATTTTGTTGATCGGGATATTTTAGAAATATATCATAGATTAAAAGATAGATCGTTACGGGGAAAAGATAGAATTAAAATGAAAAATTAGAATGAATTAGATTTAAGTGGATATATATACGTATATTTATAACTTGAATTCCCCTTAAATTGATAATATTGTTCAAAGAACTATCGATTGAACAATTAATACAGTTAAGAGTAGCCTGGATCAGTTCGATTCGGTTCAATTAACATCAATTTACTCTAATTTATATCAGTCCAAACTAACTCGCATCGAATTAGTACAGTCATCATTCTCGTTTCAACTTGTTCATGTACTTTAAATCAACTTAAAGTTAATTTTACGATGAAAGAACGAGTTTAATTTCAAATATTCTTAAAAAAAAAAATACATCAAAATATAATATACAAAATATCTTAAATTAATCACTTTCACTTAGCACATTGAACTTCTCGTAACTTCTTACCTCTCATCAGTCAACAACTTAAATTAATCATTCGTACACGATCAAAATGATACATAATTTACAAAATACAAAATACACAATTTTGTCACAAAACGTACTCTCCTACGAGAGTAGATTCATCGTGAATACCCGATACTCATCTTCGTACACTTTCTTCATTCCTCTTCACATCGTGATCGCTCGTTGTTTCGTTTCGAATTTTCTCAAGTTCGTTAGAAATTTCGTTGGTCGAAATACCATGAGCCGCGTAGGTAAACGGTATTCGATCGGTCGCTGATCGAACGCGTTGGACCAAGGGGATGAGGTTTAACCCCGTTGCTTGAATATCCTGGCCTCCGTCCATTGTGCTTGGGTGCACGGTCCGCTTGCTCCTTTTTGCCGGTATGCCGCGTTTCGTGCGCGATGCCACTCTCTCTCCCTCTGAATGCATCTCGTTGATTAACTCGCTTAGGGTTGCCGGCCGAAAGGAATACCTGGCCAAACCCACCCTTGCCGTCCACCCTCGGCTGCGTGCCTTTGCTAATATGCGCGCCGCGAATACCGTTCCCGGACAAAGCTAATCGAATCGAACGACACGCTCGCCTCGATACACTACCACCATCCCCTCTGCCCGCGGAATACAGCTATGCGAATTCTTGCGCCGGTTTGCCTACGAATCATCTACCTTCCGGTTTGCTTGATTGGATGTATATTGATGGTATACTGCACGTATCTGCGTAGCGACCATTGGGATATTTCGATTGACGAGCCTTCATTAGAGGATAATTTTTGAAGATGGATTCTTTACGTGGGATATTTCATATTTGTTGAAAATTTGCGGAATGATCACTTTTTTTTTTTTTAAATAAGATATTTGTAAGGTGATAAATTCGAAAAAAGATTTTTTGGTAATGGGTTATTGAAGATTCTCGAAAAAATATTTCGTTATTATTATTATTATTATTATTATTAAGCAAAGAGAAATTCGATTAACCGTTAGTTTGTTGCATAATAGTTGTATAATTCTATTGGTGAATCGCCACCTCCCTTGAAACGTGTTTAAACTGAAACACCCCTGAGGTCGGAGATCATAGAGTAAGTTTCCCAATTTGGGACCATGTTAGCGATCATAAATTTAAATAAGGGTTAGAATAATGTCTTTCGAGTGGACGTATGAAAGGAGCTCGCTTATCGAATCTTTATCTAATATTAACGCGTCTTAATGACTCGTTTAATAAAGCACCAATAATAATTAAAATAAAAAATATCGACAAAGAAATACATCTCATCATCACATTATCATTAACGTTAAAAATAATTCGATATTCCAAGAATCACATCCCACAAAAATATTGTTTCAATTTTATTCCCATCTCGAATAAATAATAGTTAGTTCATAGATTCGAAACGAAATGGAACTCGAGGCTCGATTTAATAATAACAGGTAAATCCTTTACATCTCATCACCACTTATCATTGACGTTAAAAATAATTCGATATTCCAAGAATCACATTTCCTCTCCACCAAAACATTGTTTCAATTTTATTCCATCTCGGATAAACAACAGCCCATAGATTCGAAATGGAGTGAAACTCGAGGCTCGATTTAATAATAACAGGTAAATCCTTTATATCTCATCACTACTTATCATTAACGTTAAAAATAATTCGATATTCCAAGAATCACATCCCCTCTCTACCAAAACATTGTTTCAATTTTATTCCCATCTCGGATAAACAATAGTTAGCCCATAGATTCGAAACGGAGTGGAACTCGAGGCTCGATTTAATAGTCACGGATAAATCCTTTGCCACCCATGGAACCCCTCATTTCGAAGTTCAGCTGGCGCGTATCCGGTGTCGCGACGCGTTTTAATAATTGAAGCCGGCCTGTGGAACTTCACTCTCGTTTCGGATTCCCGGGGCTTTTGCGAGTCGCGCAACAATCGCGTCGTCTGATTGCCCGTGAGGACGTCGGGTTATCCCGTCTGCACACCATCATCCCCAATCCAGACGGATCGGGTTGCGCTGAAATCGCGCGCTACTCGCCAGGATCGACCCAAGTTTCCCCCTCGAGACGATCGATCGAGATGCCCGCTACTTTCCTGTTTCCTCGAAACTTTGTTCATGAAGGATCGTAAATTGATTACAAGCTTCTGCAAATTGAAAGAAGTTTGTAATACGAATCCACGAGGTGTTGATATATTTTTGTGGGACATTTCTTTGAAGGGTTGATTTTAAGGGTGAAAGGAATTAATTTTTATATTTGATGTATTTTTAAATGTATTACGAGTTTTTTTAGCGTAATAGTCAATATTGTTTTATAAAAAAGTTTATTCAAATTTATTAATGTAAAAATTGATTGGATGATGTTTTAATTTGAATTGAACGAAGGATTTAAGAATAACATTTGTTGGTAATATTTTAAGGATAATTGTTGTAAGGCTGTATAAGCTTTTAGTTTAAAATTGCAAGCATACTGGGAGAAGTGCATTTTATGGCTGGTTTTAAGGTCTTATAAGAGGGTAGTTTGTGATGACAGGAAAACATAAATTCTTGGTAGAAGCACAATAGTATTTGAATTAATGGGGATCGTTCGGATAAGAATTTTTAGGTTTGAAAAACTTTTAAATTATACTAAAACTAGTTGAAAAAAAAGTGTAATTCATGAACAATTCGAACACTTTTTTTCTTAAAAATATATTACGATCTGCCATAAAAATTAATTTTAAAACGTATCATTAAATCAAAATAAATATCGAACTTCAAATATTCAATTATAAATTTCAAAAAATTAGGAAAATAATTATAACATAAAAATCAGATAAATCTCTTTTAAAAAGGAAACAAAAAAATGTCGTCAAGATTCCATCGTTTTTTAAATCACCCTCGAAGCTTCATGTCTCCCTTTCGATGTCTATTCACGAGCATAACGGTCGTCGAAAATGAGGGTAGAAATTAAAACCGACTTTGTACAAAGAGAACACAGATCGCAGGCGAAAAAAAAAACGCGAAAAAATCCTTGCTCGAATCGGCGTGATGCCCTTTGATGTCTTGGATTACGTCATTCTAACGAACGACTTACCCTTACCTCGCCCCTCTCTCGCGATTACGCCGCGCGGCTCGTTCGTTCCCTCTCTCGTCAGCTTGAAAATCGCGCTCCAAGCCTCTCGCTTGTTATTTCGCGGACAAATCAAAACGGTCGTTTGGTTTACCTAAGAAGAAGGGCGTCGGCGCGAAAAGGCGCGAGTCGATGCTCACCCCGCGCTTTTAAAGCGTTTTCTCTCCGCTTTTAATTGCTCGAAATCCAAGCGATTTCTTTTCGACAGGTCCCCGCGGCCCTTCCTTTAAGCGTCGTTCAAGCGTGATCACAACCCGTCCTCCCGGCCCTCGAGCTCCTAATAAAGCCGCCCCTGGCCGAGGAATTCGCGCGCATTTCGAGCTATTCTGCTCGTGTATACACACCACAGGTGCATGGTGAACGTGTCGTGACACTGGATTTTCGGGATGGTGTGTAAGTCCGAATTAATGAGTTTTCGTGTCAGCCCTCGATTACGAGAGAAATAATTAGTAAATTGATCGAGGGTAGGGGAGGGGAAGTCGTTTTTGCGCTGGATGGCGTGTAATTGGACTGTTGGTATATGTATGTGTATATATATAAGGTGTTCTCGGGAGGTGAAAATTTAATGAGTTCTGCGGAATGATTTTAGGATGGAGTGATTTTAAGTATAAGCTCGTGTGATGTGTGATGTTAGTTGTAATGATGGTTACGACGTTTTTTTTTTTATAATAGGGGAAGATAATTTTTGTTTCGTCAATATGCGATGAAATTAGACAGATGTTAGAACTTTGTTCGATAAGAGTAAATTTTTTAGATAGGAAGAAGTATAAAAACGTAAGAAATATAGTAATAATAATAAATAAAATTCACTAATTTGTCACTAATTTGATATTTTAAAATTATTTATCATAGAGAATATTCCACTGCAAACACCGAAATGAAAATACGGTTATCTTTACACCCTATTAACACCCACGATTCGATACAACGATCTCTCTGAACGCGTTAAACGTCATCCACCCCACTTTCCAGTCACACCAATAATCAATTACTCCAACTTATTACTCAATAATACAATTTTCACCGTTCTCCCTCGAGAAACTCGCCTCTTGCACGCGCAATTGAACCCACTCGATCGAGTTTCAATTTCAAGTTCTCTCCACCCCGGACAAAAAGGAAAAGCAAAAAATAAAAGACAGAGAAAGAGAGAGAGAGAGAGAGAGAGAGAGAGAGAGAGAGAGAGAGAGAGAGAGAGAGAAGGTAATGGTACAAGAAAATAAGGACTACCATTCCACACCCTTGAAACCTCGTTTCCACTCTCTCTTCCTCTTTTCGAGATTCTCTTCCTCTTCCCCCTCGAGGACGGCGCTGCGCGATTTCCACCTCACCCTGTACATAACACAAATAAAGCCGAAGAGAGGGAATGGCGCGTACGGGCTCATTTTCCAGGAGTGTCATTATGAACTAGCAGATATTAAATTTGTGCCGGTCGGCCTGCCCGTGGTTACCGTGGAGACCCCTTTGCGCCCTCCTGCACAGCTTTTCGTGGCTTCGGGATCATTATTAGCGCAGCAAGTGTGCGCACGGCTGTTTAATGAATGTCGACCGCTTCGTGGTCGCCGATTAAATTTCGACCAGTGATCGATGCGATGGGAAAAACGATTGTTTCGTACCGTTCGCAGGAAACTTGCAGAAAACTTCTTTCTTTTTTTTCCGGAATAAATATGTGTATGGTATATATGTATACACGAGGAGAGAAAAGAACGTATGTACATATGTATAGGATATATAGTTGAAGTCTGTACTTTTACAGAGAGAGTGGGTTATAGGGTGGATCGTTAGACCGTGACGTGGGAATTTTGAAAGGTTCTCTTTTTACGTTCGAGAAAATATAGCAGGGTGGATCGGGAAGTAACGATTCGTTAGTTCGTAGTGTAAAATGATTTGCGAAGAGATGTAGTAAATTTTGTATTGTCTCGTATTTCTTCTTTTTTTTTTAATTTATTTGTATGTTGAAAATGTAAGTAAGATTGAGCTATTTTGTATCCTACCGATTTTTTTTTAAGTAAAATGTACATTTATCTTGAAAATTCTAATGAAAAATATCAGAATATAATATACGTATACATATAAACGTTATGCATTTAAAGTTATATTAAAACTACATTGAATAGTAAAATGTATCTTCTCTATATTATTTTTTTTTTATTGGAATATTGATCCATTCTTTTTTAATTTGTCAATTACTATTATTAACTTTTTTTATTAAATGATTCTTGGAATCTTTGTTATTGTAAAGAACTTTTTCCATAAGAATTCTCTTATAATGTATTAATAATAAAACATTGAATGATTGAACAATTAAATGTGAATAGATTGATAGATTCGTTTTATTTGGAATTGATGCTCGTGCATAGCATTCAGTTGGAAATACAGAAAGATACAGAGATAGCTCATTCTTCTAGCTTTTCTTTATTACAGCAATGCACTCGCGCACACTAAACCACGCGAGGAAGTAAATTTCCACACGGTCGCTCGTTCTGTTTTATATTTCGTAACAAAAATGTTTTGCGAAGAGTAATCTTTTCTAGAAGTTTACACGGTAATAACGCCATGTGCAGCCATACACCAGGACCTCGTATGGTTGTAATATAACACGATATATGGAGCATCGCGTGAAATATATGATATTTCTAAAACGGCTGACCAAACCTTTATCTATATATTGTCCCATCGATAGGACTCTTTCATTATTGCTTTAGAGAACAGTTTTCTCCGAGTAGATGCAATTTTTCTTTTCAAAATTGAACTTATACGTTCGATAGATTTTTATTACAATTTAAAATTCAAACTCGATATATTTTTTTTAATATTTATTTTAAAAGTATTTTAAAAAAAATATTTTATTTCAATCGTGGATAAAAATCAAAAAATTGAGAGCAAATCTGAATGAAATTTCAAAGATCAACAATCATATTCTATTTCATTATTTCATAGCACGATACAAATCTTTTGATCTCGTCCTAAATAACTTTTCTTATTTATCTTATAGCACGGTATAAATCTTTTGATCCAATTTCAAAAATTTTGCAACGATTAATTCAACGATTTAAAGACGATGGATGATATATAACACGATCACAGATAACTTGGCGACACAATATAAACAATACGACGAACCATCCACTTTATTTCATCTTATAGCATAATTTTGATCAGATTTCAAAAACTTCGCGACCGGATACTCGAATCAAAAATAAGATAAACTCTATCTATCTTATATTATACAAATCTTATAACACGATCCCAGATAACTTGAGGATAAACAATGCAACGAGACACTATTCTATTTACTTTTATATCTACTGTATACACGTCTATTATTTACTCTTATATCGAGATATAAATTTCTTTCTCTCTCTATCCGATTCCATCAAACGGTCAAATATAATATTTATGGAAGATAATAATACGTGGAGCGAGGAAAGACAGTTTCCATTGGAGAGAGACGTTTTCTCCAAACTCCTCGCCCCTCCACTTTCCCTCCTCGATGTCCGTGAGGCATCTGCCCGTTCACCATGAAATATCTATCTCGACGCGCGTTGACACGACAAACGGCATTCTAATGGGGAAATCATGAGTCGAGCCGGTTGATGCATGAGTTTCCGCGTGGCGTGTTGCCCGCTCAACCTCGCAAAAACCCTACCATTCCGCGCCGATCACAGATATTTCAGTGGACGGGATACGGATGATTAAACTGTCGTTTACGCTGCTCGCCGATATTTCTGATATCTCGAAGACGTGACTCTCGAACGATATTCCGCCAACCAGACTAACTTCGTTCATTCCTCGATCAATAATACTCATACTCCCTGCGTGATGATGTCTATCGATCTTCCTTGCCAATCTTCATACCCTAATTTATTTATCTGTTTGGCTCGAGGTGTTCATAAATTTCTTTGATTGATTTTATATTTAATTGATAGATGATATTAAGATTTTTTTTTTTAGATTATCGATATGTAAAAATTGAATTTTATATGTTGATAATTTTTATATATTTAATCATGATAAATATTATTATTAGACACGTTTTGAGATCATATAATTCTGAATATATACACGATACTATTCTTTTTGTTGGAAAAGTGAGTCTCAAGATTTTTTCCAGAAAGTTTTAAAGAAATTACTTATGCTATATTTTTCCCTGGAGAAAATTTCTCTTTCATAATACTTACTTGTTCGACTGCCGTCAATTTTTCGCGATTTTCTAATTAAACGGATACGAAAGGAAACGAACGAGTATTCTTAATCGCGAAGCAGCAAAATTTCTCTGTCGTCGAAACTTGGTCGGGCAAAGACGTTTACTACTTTTTCATCGGATCCGGTTTAATTACCGAGACTTCTTTTGTTCGAGGAATCGCATTATTCGCGGCAATTCGTGTATTTAATCGCAGTCGTCCAAATTTTCACGGCGTTATCGCGTTTCCACGAGCGCGTCCATTGCTTCGATCGAAAGAGAGAGAAAGAGGGAAGAAGAAAGAAAGGGACTTTCTTTCTTTCCTCTCGACGACGATGAAAAATAGAAAGAGGCGACGCGATAATTGCATTTTTTCGCGTAGAAACACCGTTTTCCCGGAAATTTCTCATTTTTCGTCCCTTTAATAGTCGCGCGTCGACTCGTTTAATATTCAGCAATTACGCGAAACGAAATTATTTCCCCTGCTACGGATAACAAGCTCGATTCCCCGCGTTTCGTAACAAGAGAACCGGGCACAACGAATAATATTTTAACGAGGATCCATCGATCGAACGGCTCTCTCTCTTTCTGTCTCTCTCTCTTTCTCTCTCTTAGTCGTTCGTGTAATTTGTTTACGATAGTATGAGAACCGCAGGGGCCAGAGCACGTTGCACGATCGTATGTTTAAGTAAAGTGGAACGCTCGATACCGATGGCTGGTTTATTGGGGGAGTATTCCTCTCGATCACAGGTTCTAATTTCGCTTCGTTGTGAATGGTAAAGGACTCTTGTTCGTGGTATCCTCTCTCTCTTGTTTCCACGAATGATGAAAACCGTTCGATCATTTCGATCCACTGTGGATTTTCGAATAAATTAATATAATTTTATTTTAAGGCAATTTGTGTTTGTACTTACATGCTGTTTCAAAGTTTTTTTTTATTTATAGTCTTTTCTTAGAAAAATGATCAGGCGTATGACTGTAAATAAAGGTTATAATGATCCTGATAAATCTTTTTATTCGTATTTTTTTTTCTATTCTTATAATGATGATGTAATGACTTTATTTCGAATTTATAATTCCACTACAAAAATTAATTATAAACACGGAGAGAAAGGAATATAGGAAGCGACAAGAAAAGTCCCTTTTCATTCTAGAAAGTTCAAACAATCTTGGAGATTCATTTTCATATTAAAATATTCAATTTGTATTTACGTCTCATAAACTTTACTTTAGTTGGGCAATCCATTCTGAATAATCAATTATTATAAATAAAGAAGATTATTATATATATTTTTATAATATATTTTATACAATTTTATAATATATTTTATACAATTATTATATTATATAAATAAAGAATTTTTTAAAAGTAATAGTTACACTTTCTTTTCTATGGTCAAACATTTGAAATATATTTCACAAGGAGAATTTCAAAATTTAGAAAAATTCATTGCGAAAATTTCTCTCGAACCTATACAAATTTTATTTCAATGAATTTAGAAAAACACCAAATATTTTATCATAATTCACTATTTAAAATAATCTATTTAACTATTTGAAATAAGTATTCGAATTTTCATCGAAATCATTACTTAATGATCAGAATTACCCCCATGTTCTATAAAAAAATATAACCTCCCTAAATGCTTCTATAAAAAAATCTTCTATAAAAAAATATAACCAATGATTTCTTTAAATCGAAAAAAAAGTGTATAAAGAAATAAATTAAACAGTCTCTAAAGCGGAAATGGCAAAATTAATAATGACGGTCGTTTTATCGTGATAACGAGAATTTCTCTCGTGGAAGGGACAAAGCGAATTTACATGTCCAATAGCTATTAACCGGCTACATTGTTATTATAATTATATGTGCTCGATGGTACCCCATTTCGAAAGACGATAATGAGCACTTTAAGCTTAACTCCAGATTGATGTGGCAAATTGAATTCTCTATGGGATACATTTGATTCTGGCCGAGCAAAGCGGCTTGACCGACAGAATTTATGCACAAAGGAAGCCTAGGTAATTACCTGTGCGTCGGCAGTGCCTTGAATATCAATTCTGACGAAAATTGGATGTCAGATCTCGTCGAATCCGCTCTCGTGTAATATGTTCGTTGGCTTTCTTCTTTCGTGAGGAAAAGTAGCCCCGTGCAAAATCATTTCTCGATTTTGACATAATTACGATTAATCCTTTCATCCTCGATGCATAATTACATTTTAGTTATTAAATGATTACACATTCGTAACGTAAATATATAATTTTTTTTCAAGTAGAGAGAGAATAAAATTCCAATTTTTTTATCTTATAGAAATTCATTTTTTTTTTTAATCAATTTTTTTTCTTCTGTCATTTCTGATGTTCTATAAAAACGTATTATATTTTTTATACGTGAAATTACAGAATTTAATTAATTACTTATAAATAATATTTTAATAAATATCGAATTCAATCTCAACAAAAAACTATTACTGATTCTTAAACTGATTATCCTTGTTGTTCAATCTCATCAGAGATATTCAAAATCAAATCGAAATCTTTCTCAAAATAACTCGAGCCAATCATTCCAAAAAAAAAAAAAAAAGAAAAGAAACGAATCCAGACTCAAGCCATTTCCTCAAAATTTATACCAATGTACACAGTCGTGAACGAAACGAGGGGTTAAATCAGATTCGAAACAGACATATATGCGTATCGTATAATTTCCCCTATCTCGGCCCATAAAGAGGTGGCATCAGCCAGTCGTTAGATTCGTGGAGGTTGTCGTCGGTTATCTGTCGATTCGAAACGAGGAGAATGGAATCTATAATGTTTGGAGGGTGGAATCGATGGTAGATCGAGATTCAGCACAATATCACCCTCCTCGAAACGAAAGGGAGGGAACGGCGGGGCTACGGCGAGTCATCTTAAGAAAATTACCGTCCGCGGACATTTTGCCAGAATGGAAAATCGATGTGTTACGGCGTCGCTCGAGCATAGCCTGCAGGCAGTGCAACCTCGACAGAGAGGAAAAGGGATAGGGGAGAAAAAGCTGGAGGATGGAGAAGGGAAGAGAGAGAGAGAGAGAGAGAGAGATAGGCTCGTCGACGAAAATTCCGCAGTTATACATTTATGCCCTTCTAATTTTCGCATTATTAAAAGATTTATCGGCCACTCGGTCAGCCGTGATACCGGCTGCACCCGAATATCGAAGCTCCATTAAGAGACGGAGGAGAAATTTCCTCAGACACGCCCTCAATTGAACGCTCTGAAAATTTTTTTTGTTTCGTTTTTGTTAGAGAATTGTGATTTATTAGAAACAAATGTTTCGTACAAATTTTGATCATTACAATAATCGTATCATTCTTTGCAAATTCATTGCCTTCGAAGTTAGAGGATTGCTAATATTCTCTGCGATATTTAATAATTATCAGAAACAATAATTTTTCTAAAATATTCTCCAATATTTTGTATAATTTTATTAAAAATATAGATGAAACATAGAAATGTTTCATTGGAGAAATGTGTAATAAATGCGTACAATGACAATTAATTGAGAGAAAAGTACATTGGAAATTTCTTTCAAATTAGATGTGATATCTTTAGTGAATGAATAATATAGTAATGTAGTAATGAAAATTCCAAGTTAGTTACGAAGTTTACTTCTTAATTATTGTAAAGAGATGCAAATGAAATTTGTAAAATGACATCAAGCAGTGTTGAGAGCAAGCGTGCGTAAGAGCATGTTAATTCAGTTTCACGGTCGTCCTGGTAACGATGTGAAATTTGCGCAAACTCTTGGTGATGTAATGTTGAAGCTAGAGGTTCACAATGGCGTTAATTCGGTTTCGCGGTTGCCGTAGTAACGACGTGAAATTTGTGCAAACTTTTGCCCAACTAATTCGGGCCAACCTTCCATTTGCATACCGCGTGATCATTCCCAATTGACATAATAACATCGACCAAGAAATTGATGAATCTCGTGACAAACTTTCTTCGCAGAGTGACTTTCTAAGTTACTATAAATATCAGATTGATTTTATTATTAATGATACCAATTTATTAATTATGTTTCGTGTATAACAATTATTAATCGATAATAGATCATTGAATTAAATTTTAAAAAGGGAATTAAAAGATTTTACATTATTCTCTTTACTAGATTTTCATTAATTAGAATAATTAGAAAAATATATATTTAAATTTTTTTTTTCAAAAAGCAATTCTTTTTTCTTATTTTCTTTTTTTTTAAGTTTTCAAATCATTTTGAAATTAAATATTTCATCGAATGAAAAAATTCTATTCTAATTCTTTATCTTCATTATTTCTTTTTATCTCTTTCTTTTTGTAAAATTATAAAGAAATAAAAAAAAAAATAAAGAACAAATTTAAGCATGCTTTTTGTAATGGCTTAAATTAGGGAGATATAGTTTCACGATTAGAGGATATGCCTTCTAAAAAAAACTGATATTCGAAAGTGTTATTACGACCGGCTATCACCTTACGTTTTCCTTGCGCTGTCAAAGCACTCAACCATCCCTCAACTTACTTAGCAGCCATGCGATTAAGTGTTGACACTGTCATCGATCTGGCTCTTCGCAAATTCAACCTACGTCCCCGTCTCCAGTTTCACGAAGAAGAAGGCCTCGCCTCTCTCAATTTCAAGCCGTGTTAGGTTGTTCCAGTCACGACTCGATAAAGACGTCAAATTGTGTGCACTTCCTCCTTTCGTTTCATACTTGAGCAATGATCGAGTATTCCGCGGAAATTAAACGTCACTGAGTTCTTTCGCGAAAATAAATTACTGTCTATATTCTGGAAGAATTGGAAACTTTTAATAACAATCCACGAAATTCTTTTTAAATTTCTCTCTCTTTTTTTTTAAAAAAAATTTCAATCTTTGTCTTTTATTCAGATTATTTGTTTTTTTATTTTTTATTCAGATTATTTATATTTAATTTCTTAAAATTATGGTTTTTATATTTTCATAATTATTTCATGTATATAGTATTCATTTATAACAATATTATAATATAATATATAAAATTAAATGTTCAAAAAGAATATACATAATATAAAAATATCTAAATGAAAATACTCGTCATGATATTATTTAATAATTATAATGAAAACGTGAATTTACAATTTGAATATTTAGTTTATTAGTTGTAATATAAAAAAATAGATATAATATAATAGTTTATGTATGGAACAATTCTTTGTCGACAAAAAATCAACCTTCAAAATTTTAGCATTCTTTCACATGGAATTTCTTTTGTAATAGGCTGATAAATCATTAAATTCTGAACATTTCATAATTAAAAATTTTATTCTATCTCATACCATTTCAAAATTATATTTAACAACATTTGAATATTGAAAATGAAGAAAGAAAGAAAAAAAATTTCTCCTTCTCTGTATAACTTATATACTTCGCATATACTCAGCAAATTTAAAAAACAGAAAATCATTGCAAAAAAATTCATTAACGTTCCATTCATTAAAAGACAAAAGGAAAGAAAAAACGAATCGTGATCCATTGTAACATAAAATATTAAATTTTACACGATTTTCGGACAAAATCCGCCATTCATCCATAAAAATTGATCGATCTCCCTTCGCGAAACAAATTTAATATTTTCCCTCGACACGTCAATTAAACTTTTCCTCCCTTCTCTTCCCTCCTCTGTCTACACAGTAACGATATTGATGGTATCGCCGAGACGAACGACAGATTATTAGCGGATACACGCGAATTGACCGATGTCCCAGGTCGAGTAACACGATGTCTCGTTACCCGTATTACGCGTCGCAACAAGATAACCAGAAAATCGAGGGTTGTAAATCATGGCCGTGGATCGTGTCCTCCGTTGGCCAAGATAAAATGGCTACAACCGCCGGACCCAAAGGCCTGACGTTGTAAATCGCTCCTGCTCCGTGTTTCTTAGCCTTTTATTCCGTCGCGTGCTTCCTTTAATTAGATTCCACGCGTTGTATTTTTATTCGATATGATACGAGGTGCGTTTCTTTTCGTGGTTGGATTTTAGATTCTTTCTTTTTTCCTTTTTTTTTTTTCGCTTATTTTTGTAATGGCGAGAGGTTAAATTATTGAAAAATTCTTTTATATATCGATAGTAATACGTTTCGTGATTTATAAAGTTGTATTTTAAATAATTTCGTTTGATTTCGTTGTTTGGAGGTTGATTTGGAAAATATTGTAATCTGATTTTTTTTTACTAATGTGCTATTGATTTATATAAACATAAAATAGATATAAACAGATTTTATATTTATACTATGCAATACAAAATATATAAAAAGTTAAAAATTGAACTGAAATTCGAACTTCCTTTCTTCCGTATTGAAGCTAATAAGAGTGAATTTAATACTGTGCAAGATCCTCGTGCAAGTTACGTTCAAATTCAAAAATAAGAATAAAAAAAAGTCCTCAACCCCTGGAATAATTCCTGCGAAGCGTATCCTCCACCATCCTCTACCATCCTACAAGGAACCCGCATTAAACCAACTCGATCACATGCAACCCCTATATTCGAACCAGCGGCAGTAGAATAACGAAGAAGGGAAGGAAAGAATGGGGCGAAATAATGACGCGGTTAAGGATTGATCAATGTCTCAGGGCGCGTAAATACGTAGTCTCGTTACGGTATCGCAATAGGCAAGCACAAGCGTCTTATACCGATGCCCGCTAGGACAACATAGTAATCCCTGCTCCGTTGTCTTTTCCTTTGGCCGAGCATCGGGTTAGCGCTAACAAGATTGCTGGAAGGGATCGGGCATAATCTCCTCCCTTCACCCGTCTGCTTCGCTTCCTCGTCTCTTTTGAGATTACATCTTGTACGTCGGGAACAGAATCCACTACTCCGTAGGAAGTCTCGAGGCCTCCTCGCCGTCCCCGCGCTGTTGCCCGCCGCTTTCCATCCTTCGCCCACGTTTACACGAATCCTTCCCTCCCTCCTTTGTCCCCTCGAAAAGTAATCGACTTTTAAGCACCGCCGCCTTCGCTGTAATTGCGGGAGAAGACAGTGAAAGAAGCGGCGAAAAGGGGGAGAAGGGTTGGGGGGCGGGGAGGGTGGAAAGGAAGGTTGGAAGGTTGTTGAAGTTCTTCTTCTTGTTTCGCGAGAACAACAGCTCGCGAGGACGCGTTTTAATTTGCAATTGATAGCAGGAAATTAAACGTCTTCCAACTGGCGAACGTTCTGGTAATTGTTGGTCATATGGATTGTTTGTGGGGGGGTTGTTGATGGATTTTTTCACGATTCGATTTGAGGATGTTGTTAGATTTGGATTGTAATAGGGAATCGTTGAAAGGAAATTGTGATGAATATGACGTTGTGTAGTGTGTCAGACTTTTTATAATTGTTACTTGTTATAATTGTTACTTGATTCGTTGCACGGTTTATTTTGCTAGGATTTTTTCATCAGCATTGACAAATTTCCTTCATCCTTGTTATACAATTACAACGATTATGGATACATAAATGCATGGATCGTTTCTTTTTTTCTTAAAATCGAAATAAATTATTCGCCATTCTCGAATTTCTACGAGTTAGTGAGATTAGAAATTTCAACTTTTATGCGAACTATTATTTCATATAATTATTTCCATACTTGAAGTTTAGGCAATCATCTTAAATCTAATTAACCGGATTCGCAATTAAATAATCGATTCAGATCGGAGGAACGGGATTGATAGATCGGCGAACGTGTTTCAATTGAACATTCGATCTGGCTTTTGGTTAATTACGAATTGCGGCATCGTGACGAGCATCTGTTCGCGCATTCTTCGTATCGTCGAGCGTGCTCAAAGGACACCCTTTTGACACCGTTGTTTGCGCTTGCCACGATTACGCGATTGAGATAGGGCACGTAGCTAGACATCGACAGTGAATATTCATTCGTTCGTATCAGATTTGAGGCGGCAGAAAAGAAACGCTCGAGGAAAGGAGACTCCTGCGTGTCTGGTGAATTGCAAAGACACTTTCGGAATGAGTTTTGAATATTCTGAGTAATGGAGTCAGATTGAATGTGTAAAAATGATAGATTCATTTTTAAAATTTTGTTAAAATTTTTGCGAAATTTATTTAGTAGGCAACTGACAGTATTTCTTATAAATTTTCTTTTCTTTTTAAATTTTCTTTTTGATAAAAATCACTTCCTTTTAATTTTTCTTTTTCTTTTTTTTTAATATTTTTACATGGATTCGTGTTTGTAGAAATAGAGAATTAATCATATAAGAGTTAATATTGCAGATTATTGAATAAAGGAAGAAATTTTATTACTTTATGTTATAAATATATTTGTTAAAAGTATCGTGATCATTTTGTTTAACTGACACATGATGATTACCGATACTTGTGAAAATATGATATTATGTTCTTCTAACAATAAGATTCCTGTTACACAGAATCAGTAATTACAAGAGACAATAGAATCGATACCGTTATTGGATCACTAAAGCTATAAGGTTACAAGTATTACAACATCAATACTGTAACGTGATCATCACTATCACAGCTTTGTCGAACCGCAAACCTGTATAATATAATCGTAATCTTTCGATAAATGTATCAGTTTCGATATTTATTCAAACGTAATTCTCAAAATAAATTATTCGATATCAAATTAAATTATTCTACTCTAACGTATATTTCAATATTAAAAGTTTTGACATCATATGTAGATACGAATAAAAATAACAGAGACAGGCCAAATTGACAAATGCAACGAATTTTCAAATTTTGATCCACACAGAAATCTAATTAATCAACCGAGCTAACCTATAATCATTTAAAATCTAAATAATCTAATTTAACACGAAAGAAGAGAAAATGGAGTCGAAAATGGATTCTCTATTTCAGTAGTTCAACTAACAAAGCACCTACGTTACGATTCCGACATAGCTGTTAGATGATCATTGGACCAAAATTATCACCCGTGGATACCCGTCATTGTACAATCAGCATCGTTCCCGCAATACCAAAGCCACCAGCATCACCTAATCCAGCGCAAGACAAATCAATACGACCGCGCGTTTCACTGGGTAGAAACCGCATTTGCATACAATGTCGAATGTTACAAATGACTACAAGCCGGGGCGAGTCGCCACCAACTTTTCCCGATACGCGTCCATTTTTTTCCCTCCCTCCTTTCAGAGTTCAGGCGAGATCGCCTTTTTTCCCACGATTCACACGCTCTCAACGTTTCGTTTCCAGCTAAGCGAGCAACCACTCCGCGTAAACGTTATTCGCCTCGGCTCGTGAAATTTTTTCTAACTATCGCTCGTAAGGAGGAGCTGCTTTTCAAAACTCGGATATGCAAACCTCCCTTAAACGTTCGTACAACGTTGTTCAAAAGTGGAAGGAAGTGTGTGTATGTATGTGTGATTTTGTGAATTAAGATAGGAATGATAGAAATGATAAACGAAATGTATATTTTAAAGGATTTGATTCGACGAAGAGCAATAGAAAAGAATCGTATGAACTTGTTATTTGATTAATCTTGCATAATATTTTTATAATTATGATTTTTGTCTTAATAGAATTATGTTATGAATTTTTGTCGATAGGAAAGAAATGATTTATAAAATAAAAGAAAAAGAGTATTAATGGTAATGTTAAGATTATTTGTATTTCGATTTTGTTTTTTATATAATACTTGTAAATAATATAGAATAATATGTAGAATAGCATTACAATGCTCTTTATTACAAGAAAATGGGTTTGGTTTGAATTACAACAAGAATGCATAAGAATATCACATCAAAATATCAAATTGAAAATTCATTATTTGGAGAAATATATAAGATTACTAGTAATTGAATAATTATTTATTAAAATAATAGCAACATGTTTAGATTTTTGCAAAGTATTGTATAGAAGAGATTGAATAGAGTAACTCGAGAAACTTGTACTTGTTGTCATTGTTTCATACATTCCACGTTGTATATTCAACAAACTGGTTACAGAAATAGATAGGATGGTGTTTGAAAAATGAAGATAGCTATTTGTTGAGTCTTTGATTCAAAGTCAAGAATCAGCTTACATGATTGATCACTGAACCGGTTCATTTGTATTTGAATGCTTGGTGAAATCTCATTATCGAAGTCAAAAAGGAAGATGGCAAATCAGAGTTCATTGTTAGCTATACATTTCAAAACTAGTTACTAGTTATTTATCTTAAAATATTTCTAAGGAGAAATGAACGATTAACAATATTTTATTTTTAATCTTTAAAATTTAGATAAAGATTCAAGTATTGGAATTTTAATACCTCCTTTTCTAAAATTTGCTATTCTATGTATACTTTAGATGTATATAAGATAGATCTAAAAGGCCCTTGACAAAAGCACATGTCAAAATCAAAGTTATCCCTTTGATAGCTTAAATCCCATATTCTATACTAATATTCTATACTAAAAAAATACATTAACAAAAATGCATTAAAAACGTGCAATATTAAATAATCTCATCAAATACAAATTTAAAAAATTACACTTTTAATAAAATATTCAATATATAAAGATCATCCTTAAAATTCTTCAAGAGTTGAAAATCTCAGAACTAAAATGAAAAAAAAAAAAGAAATTAACATCTTACATCTAAAAATTCTGCGTTTCCACCTCTATTTTCACCATGCATAAATTAAAATCTCTGAAGAGACCATCCAGAGTACACTCATTTCCCTCTACCATGTTTTTCACTCCACTGCTACAACGAGTGCTCGCACATCCAAAGCGTTGGGTACGTTCCTTTCCTTTGGTATCCTCACTTTCGATATTCATGCTTCCATATTTTTTAAACGACACGATCTCCCCCTATTCTCATTAATAACAACAGTTTCCTTAAAAAGAGGTTTCCTTAGACGGTGGTACATCGCGTGCCCGCGTGTCCCTTGCGTGTACGCGCGGTTCACACGCGTTCTCGCGTGTACCTACGTTTAGAATGGATGTACACGGCCGCGTATTCACACGCGCAATTTGCAGTAACTCCGCAAACCTGGCCATATATATGCGCTTAAACCGCATTTACATACGTGTAGCCGGTGTTTCACGCGGCCAATTGCGCACGTGTACACTTACATAATAACCATGTACGGAAATCTCTTTCTCTTAGTAGCTTAACGGCGAACAAACTTGTGCCGATTTACCCTGAGCCTTTTTTTTTTAAACGACGAATTTTCTCGTATCTTTTTAATGTAGATGGTAATTGTGAGAAGAAAGAGATATTTAATATTTTGAGGGGATGCTTATGGTCAGCGAGATTTTAATGAACTTGAAGTGCATAATTTTGTGGAAATTTTTATGTTAGATTTTGAACATAACATATATTTTATCGTTATGAAATTAATTAGTTGATAATTCAATTGAATAAAATTTCGGAAAGGAAGAAGATAAAATGCAGTTTTAATAAAAATGTCTTTCATAAAATCTTAAAGATGTGAGATGAAAGTTTTGGATTATTCTTGTCTATTAATCTGTATGTAGAATATAGCATCCCCTAAAATTTTTACATTCATTCAATGTAAAAATTGTATCTTTCAAACTATTCCATATCTTTTAGAATCAATTCAAATAAAGTGAATCTTTCTAAAAAATATATATATATATATATACACAACATCAAAAATAAAAATTTCTAAATTGATCCAATGAATATTTATAATTTTTTTAAAAAATCGCACGAAAAATCAGTTGATATAGCAATCAAATCGATATTTTCTTATTCCTTTAAACTACGAACATCGTTATTTTCTTATACACCAAATCGAAAAGGGATTCTCGATTATCCAAGATCGATCACTCTGGATACATTTCAAAATGCAATCACGTATATCTGGAAAATAGGTCCTGTGGACGCGAGATCTGTGACGGAAACCGGTCTTAACCGACACCAGCGTGTGCTGTTTCTCACGTGGGTCCAAGAGCTGTTCACTTTACTTCCAGTTCAGGTTGGACAGCCGCAAACCGCACGCGCTTCTTGTTTTACGCTGCTTCTTCCCGGGACTGGGCAGCTTTCCGCCTGTACCCGCTCTATTTATCGGTACTATCGTTATTCTCTTTTGTCTGGGGGACCTGGTCCATCGGGATCGCTATAGAATTGGACCTGAATTCCGCTAAGCTACCACCATTCCAACCTGTGATGGACTGGTTTCGACTACTGGGCTTTTAGCTTCGGAATAGGGCGTTACTTTCTTTCCTCGATAAAAGGAATGACGCGGTTTGGAAACCGTTGAAAGCTTTTGAAATTAATGCGACTCGTGTTTTAGTAATCTGTGGTCTATTTTCTCATGTTATCCATTTTGAAGAATTTTTTAGCAAGTTATGAAGTAAAGATATGAAATGAAATCTTCTTGAAAATTGAATCTAATGGATTCTTAGATACATAATTCCGTTGTGTTGTTAATTGTTTGTAATTCATTGAAGAAAAAATTTGTTGTATCATATATACTTAATTTTGAAAAATATAAATAATTTTTGGCAATATAGATAAAAAGAATTTTAAATATAAGAATTATATAGCTGCACAAAATATTTGCATTATATTTATTCATTAAATAATTGATTAATTCTAAATGTTACAACATATCATCATAATTATAATTATCAAACAACTTAAAGAAAAATTGATGCTACTAAAAAAATGAAATAAGTATAATTAAAATTTCATTCGAAAAGAACTCGACGCCAAAACTTACTTTCAATATCGAGACCGCACGCTTTCCCTCCCCAAATGTTACGTCCACGTTTGAACTTTGATACACCTGAGCACACATTGTAAAACAAAAGTTCTCCAACAAGCGACGACGGTACCGGTCTCTTTATGAAAACGGTACATTGGAAATTCAAACTACGGCCAAGATAAATTTAACCCCCTCCCCCTTTCGTGCCCGACACTCGACCACGAACGATCGTCACAGGGGTAAGCGACGGTCGCAAAGTGGAAGACAGATGTTTGACCCGTGAAAAGTCCTTTTTCTGGGAAATTACAGCGGCGTTCAGAAGTAGTAACTTGTTACCGGAGAACCGGTAATTACCAACGTGGAACCGCTATCGAGCCCAACCTCTGTGAACCTCTTTGGTTTACCTTTCCTTTTGAAATTCTCTCCCCCTTCGCGGGCCGCTACGTTTTTACCGCTTACTGTGTTTACCCCGTGCTCGCTAAACGCCGGTTAACCGTGGAGGACCTTTCATCGAGATTTCCTTTGCGGCCCGTTTCAATTTTCATATGGCTTTTCACTCACATTTTTCTTTTTTTTTTTTTCGAGTCAAAGCTTACTCGAGAACAATCTCCAGTGACGCTCCTGTTTCGCTCCACCAGATATCTTTATCGCGGGATTTTAATGCGAACCGATTCAAACTAATGTATTAATTATTGGTATAGGGAGTAAGGAAGGGTTAGTTGTTGAAAAAAAAGTGTTTGATTAAATGTAAGATACTTGTGTAAGTGTAAATAATTAAAATACTTATAGATTAAAGTAAATTTTCATTGTGGATAATAGATTATTTGAATTAGAATATTGATCAATTAATGTATTAACTTAAACTAATATATTAATTATTGGTGTAGGGAGTAAAGATTAGTTCAAAGTATTTGATTAAGTGTAAGATACTTGTGTAAGTGTAAATAATTAAAATACTTATAGATTAAAGTAAATTTTCATTGTGGATAATGGATTATTTGAATTAGAGTATTGATTGTTGTAGTTATAATTTCACCATATTTTTGTCACAACAATTCCTAAAATATTATTATTAGGAATTTCACTTGTACATGAAAAATAAAATCTCAAATGAAAGAATTGTATTTTCTTTCTACTTATTTTTTTCACGAGGAATCGATGCATCCTTAATGAAAAATACACACAGTCCTTTAAAAGATTAACGAATTATTTCTTCAAAATTAATTTAATTCGCAAATTAAATTATTTCCCAATATTTCACGGCATTCTATTGATTCCACTAAAATAGGAAGCCTCCATCTTGATACGTGATCTAAAACCTTATCCACAAGGTCAAACAATTACGCCATTTCCTCCCTCCTTCACATTTTTCCACCCTTGCCGACATGATCGGCGTTATAATCAAGTGGACCTTCCGTTTGATTAAATCCGCAGTCGATTAAATAACGGCGAATTTCCACGATATATTTCATACATCTTTGTCGCCCTTTCACCTTTTTCCTCCTCGAGCCTTTGGCCGCTAATGTCTAACTTCCTCTCTCGGTTTTTCCCGAATTCAGTTCCCGTACCCTGGACACGTTCTATTGGCAATTTCGATCCCGAACGCCCGGCGAATGCCAACAGTACGCCTTATCCGTCTACTTGGGCCGCGTTATCAGCGTAAATCCGTTTACAAGCTTACGGAAGCGTATATCCGCGCGTACACCCCCGGAAACCGGACTTCGAACCCTTGTATTGAACCCGATCGTATTAATTCCGATGGCCTCCAGTTTGTTGCAGCAAAATTGGACTATTCGAAATGGGTTGAATATTTATTTTTCAAAATTGTCAAAACGCTTTCGATTTATCGAATTTAAGTACACGTATTTTATATTTTATTTTATACGGTGACAGATAATTTTTTTTTTGCAAAGTCTGTTTTTTTTTATTACGAATGCTTGTGGAATCTTGTTGATTTGATCATGATATATGTGTTTCTGTAGGTGATAGAATTGTTTATTGATGATTTTCTCAAACTATTTTTCAATGTGTAGATTAGTTATGGCATTTTTGATCAAATTCATTCATTATTCGTTCACGAATAAGATTTGATCCTTGAGATATTTCCTGTTTATTATATGAATATTTATGGAAATAATATTAAATTACTTATTCCTTGACAATAGTCACAAAGTGATACTGAAAATACTATTAGAAATTCAGAAATTGTCGAATTTTTATCAAAATAGAAACTTGAAAATCTTCGAAGAAGTTCCCATTGAAGACTTGACGCGAGTATTCGAGGCGTGGTAAGTCGAACGTTAAATGAATCCCTTGCTGATTAATTACGAGCTCAGTCAGGTGCCATTTGTTACCATTCCCAACCAGGAAAATAATACCGGCCGTGTAACACCTGGTCGCTGACTGTAACTTTGAAATGGGCGCCCTTTTGCCCGCTACAATTATATAATTCCGAATTCGATATCTGGTATCCGTTATATTCATACCGGAAAACTCTGTTAATTGAAATTTTCAAACAGGAAAGTTTCAAACATTTCTCTGATATATTGCCAAAAGTAAATTGCTTCTCCTTTATCTCTTCGTAATTATCTTTCTTTAATGAATTCTTTACAGCATTTTATACATTTTAACAATTCGGGGAATACATTTTAAAATTCTTAAAAAAAATTCCGAATAGAATGTTATATTTGAAGAAAAATTTTACAATTCCATATAACACGTACAGTATATCTTTATTTCAAAAATATAAAAAGCATGAAGCTAAAGTAATATGTATAAATTTCAATTTCCATTTATTTTAAAATCGATGATAAAATTAAATTATAAATAAAATTATATCTTTTTAGCATCATCGATGTTCGAAATTTCAATCGTTCTTTTTTTTTTTAAACATCGTTTTCTTTTTTATCGTTTTAATAAAATGTGATCCCAACTCGAAGAGAGAAGCTTATAAATATGTCAAATTAGCTTTTTCTCCGTCAAAAACCCGTCATGGCATGGATCGAATATGAGTCGTCGTCGAAGTTGAGGGAATGAAAGTATTTTCACTACCGTGAGGAGAGAGGGGTGCAAAACGATCTACCAGAGACAGGATTAATTATACCCAACAATTTTAATTCCGGGAAATACAGATTGCGAATTACCTCTGGATTGCTATGTGGAATAACTTTTGTCTGATCTTCTTTCACGAAATAAAAATCTTGCCGTTCATTAAAATTTTTTCATTAGAAATATTGCTTTTATCGTTGGAGAGGCAGATAATTTGATAAATAATATATAATTTTGCAATCTAAATAATTGAATGTGAAGCGTGATAAATCAAATTAACAGAATTGCAATAAAATTGTATAATTTATGTTCAAGTTTCTTAATTTTTTTTTACTCACTGATTAATTTTATTTAATTTTATTTATTTTATAAAAAATGATAATTAATAAAATTCCCATTGATTCTATTTATTTCCATGAATTAGCTAAGTGGATATTTCCATTCAGTTTTTTGCTTCTTCCTGTCAATTATTTTAAACGTCATTTGTCCATTTTCGTTACTTTCCATATTTACGCCAAGCGAGGACGCGAATGGATTAGTTTCAATTCGAATATCTCTCTTATTATTTTTTCAGATTGTCCTCGATAATTTTAAAATAATTATGAATGACGTTTTTTTGGCGTTTAATGAGAGAGTGTTAATTCTGCAACTTTTGATTCTTCCAAATGCCAAAATTATTAACTTTCCACGGAGTTTACGGCACGATTTTCCAAGTTTAAACTCATAAGAAAGTTACTCGAGTATTTTGATGATTTACGACGTCAAATAAAGAAGTTTTAAGTTTTTTATAGCGCACTTTAATTCAACATATAATATTATATTAAGTAATCATAAAATATTATTATATTTAATAATTTATGAGTTACAATAAAATATAATTTATCTCTTTTATGAAATAAATATAGTATATATAAGAAATGATAAATATAGGAAGTACGATATGACGTTAAGAGATAAATAGTTTGATAAAAGAGACAATTATAACTTTTGCTTCCAGAAATATAAAAGATATTTTTTTTATTTTTTTGTTATTATTATTATTTTTTTTAACATTTTTCTTATATGCAGTATAAAATATTAGTTAGTTAATAGTTAATTTTAGTTTATAAATAACAATAACTATTAATAATTCATAATATCGAAACTACGAAAGCTTCTATTTTTTTTTATTCAAAAGATACAATTACCATAACCATCGACTTCGTTCAAACCTCCTCTTAAATCCCACTTCAAAACCCTATTCATCTTCACAACCATTCTCAAATATCCAAACATTCATCTTATCATCAAACGAGACGGATATTTCCGTAACAATAAAACTCTCTCTTTCCACCCTGTTCCAAGAACCTGAAGAATAGATTAATTCTTGTGGGAACGAACGATGTAATTCATATCCCATCTCGCCTCAAAAGATCTCCACACCATAAAAACAACATTAGAAAAGATCTTAAAATACTCAAAATAAAAAGAAGAAAAATATCAAGAAAGAGAATAAATAGAATAAATCAGAATAAGAATAAATCATAATATGGCTTTTACATAGCCAGTATAACGAGTATATTCCTTTAATCGCACCAACTATTTAAAATTAAAAAAAAAAAACATCAAAAATATATCATAAATCAAAAAATCTAGAATAATTGGACATTATTCCTACAATCAAAATATACCGATTTCATCGTAGAAAAATATCTTTTCAGCTTTTTGGTTCGACAGCGAATAGTCGTCTGGGGAGAGGGTTGCGTGGGCGAGCGAATTTTGGTCAGGGAGCTCGTAAGCAACCCCATGAATCGTACGTGCCTCGTTGGGACGTTGGCTTCTCCGTTGTCAACGTGTATCAACGCCCTCGTGAGCGTGCGTGTCTACACGTATACAGCTTGTTCCACAATATGTGGGTGGGTTGTAGCACCGGTGGACAACGAGGAAATGCGTTCCGGTTTATATGGATACGAAGTGTAGCCGGTTTAACCGTTTCTTGGAATGTTTGTCGCGAAAACATTGTTTTGTAAGACGAGAGTTTTCGAAGAATTCTTTCTTCTTTTAATATTGATTAACACCTTCATGCCGTTTTTTCACCGTGCTATTGGATGGATTATTTGTGGAACAAAAGGAGATTTGTGATCTATATGATATAATTAAATATCATTTTTTGATAGTATAGAATGATGTAAGAATATTTCATTAATAATGGAATTTGTAAATATAATTTTTCTTATTTATAATTTTCCTTGATTCATAAATTGAAATTATGTACTAAATAGAAAAGCTTTCTAGAAAAAGAATTCATCGAATATCAAATTCTAATGATAAAATAATAACCATCGTAATAAATTATAAATTAGAAATATACTAATTAAAAAACGATTCGCAAAATAAAATTCCACGAGTTTAAAAATAAGCAAGCATTATGAAACAACCTATACGCAACAAAATCTCCACTTTTCTCCACGCTCTGAAAATCTCTTGTCACGAAAACACTTTAGTAGTTCCCCAGAGCATCATTCGGCCCTACTCCTCTTCACGATCGTCTACATTGCTGGCCATTTTCGCCACAAATTGTTGCACCACTGTTCGTCGCGTTGTTATTAACCGCGCGACAAAGGGACCTGGATAAATCTTGATAACACTGAGTAGGATCCTCGTGCAATTCTTCCGCGGGAGTATCCGCGTTCTGATTCATGGCTGACGAGAGTTTCATTGCTCTCCGAGGATTTGGACCGCTATTTTAAAATTCGATCGAGGAAAAACTCTCTTACGAGAGATCTATGGATCTGACGACGTATTGGCTCGTATGAATTCAGTCATGATTTGGCTTCGTTGGAGATGGAATTATATTATATTAATGCAATTTGATTGAGAACCATTTTGATGAACCATTTTGAGAATGGGTTTAATAACGATAACGAATGGTGACTCGTTGTTTCCTAAAAACAGGAACTTGTCGGATAAGAATTGATAGCGGAATGTGTATTTTATTGTCTCTTTTGTAGGAGATTGCCAGTATGATTCATTAGTTTGTTTCATTCGTTAGCTATGAATAATTGAATTTCTTTTTCTACGTTAAAAATAATTTATATTAAATATCTGTAAAAAAAGATTTAATGTTAATTTTATGTCAAATTATTATATTTCAATAGTGGAAAGCAAAAATTTATTTAAATAACTATCAGAAAATATTAAGATAAATAATAATTTATCTTAAGATCAAGAATAAGAAAATGTAAATATAACTAAAGTTCAGTTTCGAATTCTATGCAATATATTTTATTCATCCCATTTCGCAACAGTAACTTTTATCTACCAACAACCTACTTACAATTGATATCAACTTCCAGCCAGATATTCCGCACAAAAGTTCCACTGTTCCTTTCATTAAAATAAATCAAAACCATTCTTTACTCTCCAAACAATTGTTCCGTTGCACACACTTGTATTCCTCCCTCTCTCCCTTCCTTCCTTCCTTCCTTCCTTCCACCCTTAACATCTCCGTCAAGATATCCTTAAAACTTTTATGCTTAAACAAGAAGAAGGCCACGAATTCCATTCCAAAACAAGCGAACAAATTCCAACTCTTCCAAACAAACCAATCCAAATTTTTCACCGTATAACAACGAATAATTCCAATGACTCGTGCCCATGATAGAAATTTTCAATTACGAAACAATCTTGGTCAAATGTGGATGCTCACGTGTATCACGGTATGTATCTTGTCCACCGAGTTGACAACAGGAATACACGGCTCGTATGATCTCGTTGCAGCGTGAAGAGCGGGGCACGGGCCCTAGCCGCGAACCAATTACGATGTATTCAACTGTGGAAGGGCTAAAATTCCGGTCGAGTGGTTCTTGAACCTCATCCGCAGATGCGGATAATCGTGTAATCCAGCGCGAACGTGCACGAGTGGCTGCGACGACCTCCTCGGATTGAGCCACCTAAAACGTTGCCGCCTTCGTAGATGCGCTCCGCTTGTCAAGGGCACAGTTGCCAGCGGTTACAAGGGGCAAATATGAGGGTATAAACGTTTGCGGTGTCTCGAGACGCGGCTCTAGGTCCTGCGAAGATCGGTGTTACGGTTTTAACCTCTTGAAATGGGCGATTCTCTGGATTTGGCGCAGCCAGGATCGGAGAAAATTTGTCATCACGTTTGTTCGAGAATGCGATCGTTTGGACGCGTTTGATAAGGTTTAATCCTTTGCGATGATTCTCAGGCACCATGTGAATTAATGCCGTAACTCAAGCGGCGATTTGAACGGCTTATTTATATTTGATTTTTTAGAATATCGCTTCATAAATAGGTTCCTAATAATAAATAGGTTCCTAGTTCTTTATGTAATCTTATGAGATGTAGAATAATATATTGTCAAATGGCTAGATTTTTTATTTCAAATTAGATCGTGATCACGGGTCAGACTTCTTCGGCATTACATCTTCGGCACTAGTTTGATTTTAACAGGGAATAGAAATATTATTTTCAAAGTTTTTGAATTTTGTAAGCTTGGAATAATATATAATAAAATTGAATGTCGTTATTGAATGACGAAATTACTTCTATTCATAAAGAAATTAACAATAGAAAAAGCAATGATGAAGATGGAAATGAAATAAGAGGTATAAGAAGGCGAAAAATAGGAATAATAGATAGTGAATGTAAAAGCAATAGTACAAATGAAAATATCAGAGAAGACACAAAAAATTCCAAATGGATAATATGCACAGAATCGAAGATATACCGCGAAGAATACAATTTGTACCCAGCGAAAAATCTATAGGATTGCAAGTATCTTCGAATATAAATGAATTAGATTTTTTTAAACTAAATTTTTTTTACTGATGAACTTATTAACGAAATAGTAACAAATAATTATGCGATAAAAAAGTTAGAAGTAAAAGTATTATTGTTTTACTTGCCTTGACAAACCGAATATTTTGATAATTGCTTCATAAAATATCACACAAAACAACAATATAGACTTAATATTTAATAAATTTTTCTTTATATGTAAAGATATTTATATGTAAATATTAAAATATAAAAGCGTTAATTTATGTGTGAAATCATTTTAAGTTAGCTATAAGAAAACACTGAACGCACCGAATGTCCGAATCATCTGGAGTTCGACTGAGTGAAAATGGCTTAGAGCGCAAAGGGTTAAGTGAGCAATATTCATTTATATATATCATTGTTTAATTCTGTTTGGGAAGATTTAGGAAAATAAATGATGATATGTTAAGATTTTTAAGGAGAAGTTGTTGTTTGATAAGATTTGAGAAAATGATTGTTAATATCTATCTATTTTGATTTATACGATAAGATTTTGAAAAGTGAATGTTAGAATTGTTGAAGAATACATATCTCTATAAAAAGATTTGGACAATTCTGTATAAAGTGTATTGGAAAATCTATTCTTTGAAAGAATGATTGTTTCGTATGCTTGAGAAAATCTTTCGCTCTTTCAACTTTGTAGACTATATAAACCATGACTTTTTGAAATTTTCTCGGGCTTCATCATCCCATGTCAGAAATTTCTAATTCATTTCTGAACCCTTACATCCATCTCTCGCATATTACAAGAACGAATACAGGGATCCTTGGAGGAAATTACTTGAGGAAGAAGAAGAATTTCCAGAGTGACAAGAAATTCTTTCCCAGCAGACTTAGCTCACCGTCTCGGAAAGCAACCAAGACATTTAGCTGGGTTGTCCCATATAATGCACCTCAGACCCAGGAATAATCTTTTTCCATGTATCCGTGACTTCTAGCGGGGCTGTCAGTCTATCTGTCGCACACCATCCTCCCGACACGTATGTAAATGACGCAAATACGCCACGCATGCTGCTTTCGGCGATCGAGGCTCTGTATTACTGGCTCTTCTCTAAGTAGATTTTCAGCCAAGAATCTCCATCTATTATTATATAGATTTATTCTATAAAGAGACTTATCATCGTATCGTGACATTTGGAAATTTGTTCTTTCTCATAGTGATCATCATATTTGTCATAGTTAAATAAATCTAAAGGATTTCGATGATAAAAAATAATTTATTATTTCATTAATATATAAAATTTAAAAACGAATTTTAAATCTGTAAGAATGTTTTGTAAAAATATCTGTAAAAATATTTTAACGTGAAGTGTATTGGGTAAAGTTGATTCAATTAGGATATTATTTTTAAGTTTAAGTTTAAATTTAAGTTTAAGAAAGAATATTTTTCTTTAAAGTTACTCAATTATTAAAGTTCTACTTTTTTAAGCTTTAAAATTTTATTTCCCAAATCAATAGTGATTTCAGTATAATCACTATTCAACGAAATGTAAATCGAGTTTAACGGAATAACGTAGCCAGATGAAACAGTTGTTTCGGAGTTTATAAGAGCTTTAACGCTCCATGGAATACCGGTAGATTAATTTATATGCTAAATTTATTTATTACGTTATGAATGTTTTGGGGAGATTCGTTGAACTAAATGATTTGTAGCGTATTATACGGTCGAGAGTTTATATGGTCAAATTTATTCGAAACTATATTACAGTTATATATATATATATATATATATATATATATATACAGAGTTCGAATCTATCTATTTAAATTGTAGTTAAATTAAGTTATGTTTATGAAATGAAATTTAATGGAATTTATAATATAAAACAAAATTTAGATATAGAATATGACAAATGTACGTTAAAAATGTACAAATGTACAGATTGCTAGATTTTATTAATTTAAATAATTTAACAAAAGTATTCATCGATTGTCGGGATCACGTTAAAATAAGGAATGACAAAAACTAAAAAAAACGTTTCAATTTCAAAATTCGATTATTCAAACGAAAATAAACCTTTCCATTCCCGTTAGAATAAAAATGAATCGATAACAATTGTCACGAGATAACCTCTGCTCGAGCCCCCAATCAAATCATCGAAATAAACACATAAAAATCATCAATTAATCCGTTCAAACCGCAAACAACAAGAGCTCGGTTCCGCGAAACCGTTTTAACGGAAAATTTTCACGAATTTTTCATCAATTTTCGGCAGACTCGTTTCCATGAGAAAAAAAAAAAAAAAGAAAAAAAGAAAAAAGTATCGAAAACCGGGATGAATATTAAGCCATAAAATTGATCGTTGATTAAATCAACATTGAGGTTTAATTTTCGCGATTTTATTCGAAATTTCTCCCCATTGCTATTTCGCAAAATTTACCGCGCGGAACGTTAAACGAGGACCAGTTTTACCATTTTTATCGCAATTAATTAACCGGTGGTATCGTAGTTACCGCGTGCACGGCAATGATAGAATTGTCCAATATGGCGGGCGTATGCGTGGCTTTAAGCTAGATTTGAATGGCGACCTATCGTAAACGTTAATTTGATACTGAGCTACGGTTTAGCCCTATCAGTAGCGAACAGACGACAATAACGACGCTTTGTAATGTTTCCCATTGTAATGGCTCCTATCCTCGGGAGAAGACGAAACATCAAGCTCTTGCCAATCTATTTCGCTGGTAACGAAGAATTTCGTTATTATTGTTTCCGCTTTAATCCAAACTTGGTTCACGTTTCGTGAATTTGAGACAATATGAATCTTTCCTTCTATATTTGACATGGAGCTTATCTAGTCCCGTTGTGGAAATGAATTTTCTCCTAATTTCCAATCGTTCAATTGTGATTTGTTTTCGAAAGAAAGTAAAATCATGATACAACGATCGAAAACTTCATCATTATTCCTAATAATGATGAATTATTTGGAATAATATCCAGAATTTAATTTTCAAACGTATTGTACACATTATTCAAAGACTTTTTAAATTTGTAATATAGATTCAGATTTGAATGTTATGATGGAATCCTTAGAATTCATGTGATTGGAAAATGATTGGAAAGAAGTCAAGATCTTAAATCGTGCAAATCTTAAATCGAAAAATCCTTCGAAGATCGTTGCAAGATTATTAAGCTCGTGTTATTTAGACAAATAATCAATCACAGATAATTTATAAGTTAAAATATCACTCGTACTTTAAAAATAACGCATATCCATCACTTTCTATCGTGGTTCATTCGGATTTCTTTCGAAAATTTCCCCGCGATTAATGACCGATCACCGAAGAAATTCGAATAATTTATACTTCGAGCTTCGTGCACAGCTTTATATTTCACGTCTGGTTAATCCGTGTTGAAGGATCGTTGGAATCCAGCCTGTACCAGTAACTTCTCCCCTGTAATTATTTTCAAGAGTATCATTTGTCATCGTTCTACTTTCGGAGGCTGTATTCGTATAAGATCCGTTGGAAGTTGCTCGTCTAATGACCGGCAACCGCTTCGTCATCTTTTCCCCGTTAAATAGTCTAATATATCCACGAAAATTGCACTCTCAGCACTTAAAGCGAATTGCAGTAGTTGGTAGTTCGTGTCAGAGATTCGTCAAGTGCCTTTAATCTTGCTTTGTAGTACCCACTCTCCCCGTTGTCGCAAGAAACTGTTGCTAAAACATGTTTGGAGTTGTTAAAATACTACTCTCATTCTCGCTCGTAATTTCTATCTGTCGTAATATTTACCATAATATTTTCCGTTTATCAGATTTTTCTAACGAAACAATTCAATTTTAACCTTCGAAAAAATAATTTCAATTCTTCGTGCAACAAAAACTATTCTGTTGTTAAATTTTTTTATCTTCGTCGAAGAAAATGTCGGATATTTCGTAAACTCCAGTTCATTTTTCTTACAAACTTACATTCCATTTCGTATTTCGATCTTATCCGTCTTTTATTTTCTGTAATAAAGTGAACGTGAACAGAAGGCAAACTGTACACGAGAAAAAAAAAAGAAATTCGAGATCAAAATCATCGCTTCGATATTTCTATCGTCACAAAAAAAAAAAGAATCGTAAGTAAAAAAAAAACCGAAATCAAAACATCCATCTCTATCTTTTCCTTGGATATTTACCTTCGATCCACATTCCGCCACGCTCTCCACGAGCCAAGTCTCTTCCCAACGCTATTGCAGTGCAACGTTCTATTCTCTTCCCTCCACCCTCATCCCGGAACCCTCAATCGCGCATTATTCATCGACGCGTTTTTCAATCCCGTGGTACACGTCGAGGAATCCTCGTGAACGCGTCCGCGACGTGGAGAGCCTCGTTCGAGATAAATCGAGAGACGAGCTCTCGTTGGAAGCCAGATAAGCTTGTGCGTTGCACGTGTGTTACGTGACATCGTCTTGCACGATTGATTCTTTTTCCCCCTCTCTTTCCATCCACGCTGGCCTCGCGTGGGTGAACTCTCTCTCTCTCTCTCTCTCTCTCTCTCTTTCTCTCCCTCCTCTCACGAAAATGGATTTAATATTTCCATTCGCGGCGCGGATCGATATAAATGCAAATTAGGGCTCGCGCGATTCCTGGACGGAGGTGGTTGGTTGGTTGCAGAGGAGAGAAGAAGAAACGATTGGTCGATGAGCCGAGACCGATTTTCAATCGGCTGCGTTACGCCGACAACGGGATTATGATCGAACGTGGATCCGTTCCTGGCCGAGTGGATTAATGGATTTCGAGGGAACGGAGGAAGGATTGGAGGAAAAGTAGTTAGATCGAACAGGATTTCGATTTCGTGTTAAGCTTTCGTTGAATCTTTCGAGGATTGGTGAAGATAAGGGAGAGCGGAGATCTTTTAGTCTGTTTAACATTCGTGATACGGGTTTCGCATTTTTTATATCTTTAATGATTAATATCTGTCTTTGTATAATATAAATATTCTATAAGTTATAATTTGTGGGATTCGAATAATAATGAATGATGTTTTAAAACATTTATAAACGATCTGGATCTTTAAACGAAAGGAATACGTGTTATAATCTGTTTATTTAGAAAGATTAGTTAGATTAGTTAGATTTGCATGCATTTCTACTTTTCAATCAAGTATTATCTTACCGTGTTCTACATACATATCATTTCCATAATATCAAATTTTTTATGGTCATATGAAGAAACGGTATACATAGAATCCAGTTAATTAACATGTAAATGTTGCAATAAATATAGTGGTTCGTGTGAATATTTTACACGAGAAATTCGACTAACCTACAATTTCCGATTTTAATGAAAGTTCGTTCGTTTACAACATAATAAAGTATACGTTTTATCTCGCACCGCTACAACGAGAGCATATTGAAATTTGATCGTTGATTTTAAAAATGATATTTCTACAAAAAGAAAAAAAAATTACTCCGTATTAAAGATAAAGAATTACTATTTCGTTCAAATACCCGTATCTTTATTATGTAATCGTGAAATTATGATGTAATCATGTGCAAATACAATTTTGTATCAGATCACGTATTTAACTATCATACGATTTCCATACAAAATATCGAAGGCGCGAGTCTTCTACTTCCGGAATGCCTTTTTCTTTCTTCTCTCCCTTATCAAATGACCACCACTCGAACGAGCCATTCCTCAAAGTAAAATTCCAATCTAACAGTGGCTGTCGTCAAAAAGAAAAAAAAAAAAAAATGAAAAAAAAAAAATGATAAAACTCGTAGAGAGTATGGAATAGAACGAAAGGGAAGGTAAATGTGGCGCGGCAAAGTTATCGGCAGACGGTAATTAAATCGCGAGTCGAGACTGGTTTGTTCCGCGAAACGTCGAATTAAATTAATCGCACCGATGCCGCGTTCTTCGATAAATTCGTGTACGCCGGCCAATCGAATTAATTCTGTCGCGTGCACGCAGACTTGAAACGAAATGAGCCACGAAGTTGCGCAACCAGTTACACATAGATACGTCTCGTTTGCATTATTAATTGTCGTCCATTGTCCATGGATATACGGTGACACGGCGTTGCACGTGCTTGTCGCGACGCGTTTTCGTGTTAATTCGAAAAGAACCGGAATGATTGATCGATGGGATTTTGGGATGATTCTGAAGAATGACTTGAATAGAGCGATAAAATAGAGAAGAAGGAAACGAAACACGAAATTAATAAATTTTATGGTGAAAATAAATACATATAATTATGTTTAAAACATCAATGCTCATTTTATCATAAAACCATATAATTTCTTAGCAACTAGAAACTTTATTCACATTAAACTAAACCTTTTTAAACCATTCTATCTAAAACTTATCACTTATAGAATAATCAAAATCCATTTCCAATCAGAAGCATCCATACATTTACATCATATCGTAAAATCCTATCATCGTTTATCTATATTTGTCACAAAAGTCATATCCTCGATCGAGTTTTCAGTAACGGTGCCAAACTCTCGCAGCGACTACTGCAATCGTACGAATCGTTTTAAAAAAAGAGAGGGAGAGAGAGAGAGAGAGAAAGAATTGAAAAGCAAAGGAAGATTATGAAAAGTCCACTTCCGTTTACCGGGAAAAGTTGGGCAAATTTATCGAATCCGTAAAAGTCGGAAGTTTTCGTCGCGAACTCCTGGGAAATTGGAAGCGGACCGATAGACGACTCGTTACATCCACCTACCCCCTTTATCCAGCCAGGACGGCACACTATATCGTGTATCTTATTCCCGTGTATCCGTCTGTGCTCCCCGTGGAGTTCCATCGACGTTTCTTCTTTTTCTTCTTACCTCGCCTCGGCCTTCGCGTTTCGTCCTTGCCCGTCGGGCTACACGCTGCTTCGTGACACCTAATTTTCGCTTGTATCCCGACGCGTTCCCTGAATATATCCTATCCTTGGATGCTGTGAAAAAGGATTCCTGGTACACTGGAGGAATTAGCGTGAAATCCGCATGAATCTTGGTAAAAGAAACTTAGGTGGATTTTTTTGGATTTTGACAAGTGGAATTGTGAACGTTGAGCGTGTAAGGTTCTTCGAGATTATTTATTTTAATTTTGTGAAAGTTAGGATGAAAATAATGATTTATCATTTTAATGTTAATTTATGATAATTTATGAAATTATATGAAAAATATTAATATTTGGAATATATTGATATTGTATTTTATTTAGAAATTTTCTCTAATATATATATATATTCAACTAGTATATATATTTTTTAATTTTAAATTAATACTGGTGTAGAAATTCGAAGAAATCCTTCGATATTAAACGACACGCTCGACTAATTCTGATTCTAATCTCATGCAAGAAATAGAGTCTAATTTCCCTGGTCGAATAGTTGGCGTAACCATGTTCTCAGAAGTTTGATGTTCCTAACTCTATAATCCAGGTCTGTCTGAATCCTGACGTTTCCGTTGGTTGCCCGGAGAATCAGGAAGAAGCATCCAAGTCCCTTCTAAGTCCTAGAATTAGAATTTCCGGTGTTTCTGGCCTGGAAAACGACACGGGGATAAAATTACACGTGAAATCCTTGATATCTTATCTTCAATTTTGCAAAATTTAGTAGATGAAAAATAGAAAAGAAACGTACTATTTACTATTATATTAAATAACATTCTTTTTATCTCACTTAATAAAATTTGAATTTAAATTAAACAGGATTTAATGAGATTAAAAATATAAAAATTAAAATAAGATCTCTCATTGGCTATTTGACTCGTTCATCAAACCGAAATTAATTATCTCCTATTCCTCAAATCTATATATACATTCAGTGACCATACAAATACACGCTATTAATAACAACTTTTATCCTAAAGACACGGAAATAAAATCGTATAAATCCTCCATCTCGTTTACCCTCATTCATCCCACCGTCCACCATTCGAAAACCTCCGTTAATCGACACGCCCGAACGAATCATAATTCTCACACAACCACGCCCGCGTGTCCTCCATGCCCGAAGGTCTCCAATCTTTTAAAACCCTTATTAGCAAACCAGCCCTGTTTCACGCTCACGTTGAACACGTGTCCCCGGAACTCGTATATTTTTGCGGATGCACACCGAGGAAGAACCGCATCGAGTTGTAACCACGGAGAGGGAGAGAGAGAGGGAGAGAGAGAGAGAGAGAGAGAGAGAGAGAGAGAGAGAGAGAGAGAGAGAGAGAAACAGAGAGATTGCGTGCGTGTGCATGTGCGAGAAAAGGAAAAATAGAGAGAGAAAGGTTCATCGTGGAAATGAATGAGCGTATAAATCAGCGTTAACGATCGTTCTGCAAACAACTCGGGAGGCCGACCGGTCCCCAAATTAAATAAGTCCGCACCGATCTCTATCGAATCGTCTTTCTTTTTTCCCCCCTTCTGTCCCTCTTTCCTTCGTTTATTTCCACCTTGGTACACGCGTGTATATATATATGTATATCTAAACACGAGGGACGAGGCATCGATCTACGAAGGAATGCATTATTCTTAGGTATTCGAGATTGCCTCGTTCCCGTGCCGATTCTCGCTGCTTTGCATATAACAGCAATAAGGAGGAGATTTATGCGTTTGATACGATAACCACGCGAGATCTCGATCTGTCCAGCAGCTGTTGATTCCTTCTGCTTGGAGAAGTAAGTGTGAGAAACGAATAAATTGTATTCGGAGAGGAGATATTTTAATTTAAGATAGTTATTATGGTTTGGATAGATTTTTTTTTTGGTTGGAACCTCTTGTTGTTCAAAAAAATTTGGTATTATTTATAAATTCATAATATATGTCTATATAACATTTATAAAGATATTTTTTTGCATGCAAATTGAAGAAGAATCATTATCATATTATGTACAATTAAATAAAATAATTTGAATATCTACAACTAGAAAGTTAGTTAAGAAGATATTTTTGCATCGATTAATCATCAAGTATTGTGAATCATTTATTTTTTCAATTATTATCGTATTATAATTATTATCTATAATTAAATAAATTAAAAATTATATAATATATCAAAGATTCCATCATTCCATTTCTCTACAATTATCATACAATTAAATGAAATATAAGATTGGAGAGATATTTCTGTATGGGTTAAATAGTTTCAAGAGAAATATCAAGATTGACAAAGGGTTCACGGGAGAATTGCACGTGGCCCGTGTCCATTAGCGTGCACAGGAAAGGAATTCCCATTTCCGGCGTACTTTTAAGCGGTTCGATACTCTTTTTAGAAACGCTGCATCCACGGAACAAAATTAGATACGGGAGAAACGTCTTCTGCGACTGCATTCGTGTCTCGTGAGCTCTGCTAAGTGTATATATTCGTGCGTTTACAGTGAGTACATTAGAGTGTCAGATGAATTCATTATGGAGTTCGTGTCTACATAACGGGAACCGTTTTACTCGCGAATTTAGAAATATACGATTTATGATTAAATGGTGGGTTTGCTCGAATAACGTTATTTGTTTCCATTCATAATTTTAATTCGTACATTACTTCGAATGGAGCGAGATAATATGTGGTATAATAGCTCGAAATATTTTCATCTTTAATTTATAAATAATTATTTTAACAATTAGTAATAACTGGTTATTATAGAGAGAAATTTATAATTGTAATTTACTCAATTTAGGAACTCTTTCTTATTTTATTTCCTTTCTAAGGTATTAAATAGTTGACATATTTATAAAAATATTTGAAGATAATGTAATGTCTTAAAAAATAAGTATACCTTAATTTATTTTTTTTTTACTTTCGTTTATTTATAAATATATAATAGAAATTAAAGATATCGATATAAATATTTAAAAATCTATTAAATACTAATATATATTAAATAATATATGAAATGATATAGTTGATTATACATTTATCTGATTGAATTAAAAATAAATTTCAAAAACAACAATATAAACAACAATAAAAACAGGAATCAAGATCCATGAAAAATCAATTTAAGAAAAAAATAATTTGCGTTACTTCTCTATAGAAGATTCGAAACGATTAACTTTTCGGATGGTGTTCCGCTCGGATCAAAAGTGAATTCGACACTTCAACACACTTTGGAATTTCAGAACTTTTTATTTCTCATCGGATCAGCTTACATTCTACTCGAACAACCCCAACACCTTTTTCCCTTTTTTTTTTTTTTACCATCGAGGCTGGATGGCGGGCCGGATCGCCAGGAAATTTGAAACTGAGGGAGAAGCATCCGCGATAAAAGTCGAAAGCTCGGTGAAACGTTCTCTTCGACGATCGAATTGCAACGTGTCGCGCGGAGATCTCCGAGGAAATTGCGTTTCGATGATAAACTGCAAGATTTTTAATATTTGGAAACTGTCGTATGATTGCCAATGATTAATCGTATAATACGTCTGCAATTTTCGCGAGTGAAAAAAATTATTCGTTTTTAATCTTAAAATCCGAGATACAATAATTGTTGTAGCGATGTAAGTTATGTATGAATAATACAAATTAAGGAATAATATTCTTAATAATTGAAGAACTCGATATTTTAAATTTTCAAAATTTTGAGAAGAATTCTAAAAATGCATTTTCATTTTAACACTGTATTCTATAAAAAATAACGTAAAAGATAAAGTTGCTATTTTATCGTATTATTTGAAACATAGATTCTTTTATTGAACATAATAAAATTATGATTATAAAATAAAACAAATTGGCAATTATTTTGGAACAATCAATAAGAGAAATCCTCTTGCATAAATTAGAAAATTTGTTAGAAATAGTACTCTATGTTTCTTGTAAACATTTACAATATTCTCGATAATCGTAAAATAAAAAATTTACGAAATCCTTTGATTCCCCTACGACAATTCGTATAATTTTCATAATTTCTCGTAGTAGCTCGTGAAAAGAGATCAAAAGGTATCAATTTAGTGCGTTGACAATGCATCGTTTGTTCAGAGTTCATCCATCGGCGCATGCAGCTCGTTTCGCATGCCGGTGCAATTCGCAAATATTTGCGCGACGGAGGAAGGATTGCAAAAACGTGGAGTTCCGGCAGAACCGGCTCTGAGTGTACAATACGTGCGCTCATAACAGGATATTGGATGTTTCGTGTAAATGAACCATTTGTACCGCGCAATGTTTCGCTCTCTTTCTTTCTTTCTCTCTCTTCGATCCGTTCGAGTTTTTAATCGCTTAAAGCTTCTTTGAATTATCGATCAAAGTAAGCTTGAATTTTTTCTCTCGTTCATCATTTCATTTCAGAGAAATGAAAATACGCGGATGTTATTTGAGTTACGTTACACGGCTACTTATTCAGAGGAATTTTTAATTACTATAAAAGAGAGGTAATTCGTGGCAGAAATTGTACATATGACGGGATTAATTAATTTTTATACGATTAATTTTATGTGGATTTATTGTGTTAAAAAAATGTGAAAATCGAACGGAAAATCGAATTTTTAATTACGTTAATTAAAATTACGTTAATTAAAAAAACAAAAACAATTACAAGTTTAATTAATCAAAGGATTGTATAATTTTTATGTAATTTAATTTTTTGGATGAGCGATTGGAATAAGAGTATGAAAGAATATTCATTTGCGATATTCATTGCATAATATAGATTATTATCATAAGAATTTTTTCAACATTATTAATTTTAAGATTTGTTATACTTATATATTATATATTTATAATTTGAATATATATTTCCTCTAATTATACTATATATTATATGGTATATACTTTATACGTATATTTCAATATTATCAAAATTTCTAGTAATTCTAACATTCGGAATTAACAGAATTCGCGTAGAACGATCCGTACGAAAATTCATTAATTATTATGACACACTGAATTATTAAATTACCAGCGGTTAACCAATATTTCGACGCAATTTAGAACGTAAACTATTATATATTAATCGAAATTAACAGTTAAACACCTATATATATTTTTAAAGGAAATTACCACTTTCCACATAAAATCTTTTGATATAATAGATCATAAAGGAAAGTATTGTCTTTTAATTTTTTAGAAGAGCAATTTCAAAGTTATCTATAATTGAAACTTATGATTAAACGCTCGTATTATAAAATTTAAGTTTTTTATTTCTTCGAGTTTGAAATATATGAAACTTTGTAAAGTATAATGAGTTATATGGAGCAAATTTTGTTTTAACAGAATATCATTCGAAGTAGATGTAATCAACGCCCAAGGTTTTAACGACTTTTCCAATTTTTTTAAAACTTATTAAATGAAAAGTATTGTTATTAATTCTTAGTATTCTCCCATACTGTCATAAAAATGAAAAAAATATACATTACTCACAAATTTTTATTAAAATCAGAATTTTTAGTTCAGATGAATTTTCTTGCCTAAGACAGAATTTTTTTTTTTTTTTCTGACCGGTATATCCAATAACCTCTTGGTCGGGAATTATAAAGAAAAACTTCGGCACGAAGCGAATTTCCGCGGAGGAGGAAATAGAGGAAAAAAAAAAAATGTCGAAATTACCGGATGGAAGTTTCCAGGAAAATATTCCTGCAAGGGTTCTCCGCGTCCAATAAAAAAGGCGGATGAAAGTGGGTGTACAAGTTTTCTCGGTAAAGAAATTTCAAACACTTCGCGTTCTCCACCCTGTGCAAAGAATGCATCCGTGCCTCCGTTGTTTTCGCGTTCTACTATATAACCGGTGTTACACACTCGCCGCAGTTTCATTACTCTTTCGTCGTGCCGCCCAATTTCGACGCGCGGACTGCAAGCTTTATTACGTTCTCTCACCGTTATATTACTGGACAGTGCTGTTCACGGTGGCTGGAAATCATGCTTAGTTCGAGATTTTAAAGTTGGAACGAAATTTTTCTCTTTTCCTTTGGGTCTTCGTTTATTTTTATTGGGAAAAAAGAGAGGTTGAATGTGAAATTTGATTGGATCATAAAAATTTATGATAGTGTTTTCTAACATTTTTTTAACTATTTTAAAGACGCTTTTTAAAGATTTATATTCTCAAGTCTTTTTATGCTTCAAAATGTATTAACGCTTTGCATTTTTCTGATTTTTTCGAAGGATGTTTGCTAGAAGAATGAAAGATGATAAGATATATACAAATATAGTATAGAAATAAATTTAATGTTACATTATTATTATTTTATTCGATATATTTATATGTTTTGTAAAATAATTTAATAAAATGTATCATAGTTTTTCAACATTCTTTATTCGCAATTTTTCAAATTCTCTATTTTGTATCATAATAATCAATTTTAAATAATAAAGAAAATACATTATATAATAAAACAATAATATTGTTTGAAACTTCTATTCAATAATTTCGCTTTTTTATAATTTTTAAGAAATTAACAATTTCTCTCTTTTCAGGTAACTATATGTCTTTGCGCAAAAATTTCCCTTTAAAGTTGGACGCCATCTTGACCGGAATCATAAAGGCTTTACGAGGTGCGTAATTAAAGCTGATTATCTTAACGGCCATTGTAACAGCCAGATATCGGTCCCGTCTTCTCCCTATAAATACTTACGATAGGCTTTTAATTGGAATTCATGGGCTCGAGTGCATACTATTCCCATACGATAATCTTGGTTGTATCAAAGCGATATCGGGGACTAGAGACGAGTATACCTACCTCCGTTTCCAGGCAAACGTGATAAACGTATCTCTTGAGAAGGTTGTTGCACAATTACGATAAATTCTTAGGGGAGACGGTAATTAATAGTTGAAAACAGGCCTTGTTTCCTTCGTTTGAGCCCTTGTAAATAGATGGTTCGTGAAATCGATTTAATTTTTTATTTTTTATTTCTTTTTATTTTTATCAAGAGTTTTTGAGAATTCATTGGAAACAGGTTTTGAAGATGCGTGAGAGCGTATATTTGGATTTTAATAGATTCTGGACTGCATTCTTGGTAGTGAATTTAAGGAATTTGAAACGTTTTTGAGGAATTTCTTCTTGGAGATTTTTCAAATGTTTCTTCAATTATTTTATTCTTCTATTGAGTTAATAGAGGGGTTAATAATACTAATAATTTATTAAAATTATATTTTAAAGAAATAATGTGGAATGATGATATTAGTTATATTATTTATTAATTATATTATTATTATAATTATAATATTAGTTATGATGTAATTAATGCAACATTATTTTGTTTCTCCTTAGAGGCTCCCCAAAAAAAAAAATTTCTATAAAGTCTAAAAAACAAATTCTTAAACATGATATAGTATGCAAAACAACTTCATTAATTTCCATCATACCTTTATTCGAAAATCCCTTACCTATCACGATCAAAGCGTACATATTATCTCGTAACATCCTTTATCGAGGACAACATGAATGAATAATTAAACGATCCCTTAACTGTATACGTACATTTACACTACCTGATTTAACTCGTTTTAATTTTATTAACAATGATAACTTCGATGCTGTTCGATTCTCGAATAAAGGAACAACAGCAATTTTCCATCGTATGACAAATGATTCTATCCACTTTTGAAAACAAAGCCTTTCACGTTTTATCCTTTATGCCACGGTGGCGAGAATCATGCTCTAAGCGAAGAAACAACCCGCGACTGACACTTGCAAATGACGTTAGTGCCGTATTAACTCTGTCCGCGGCGAGACAAAACGTCTCACGCCGTTTTCCAACTACGGAGTCGTCGTTGCCTCCGTCGTCGTAAATTAGTTCCAAGTTAATCGGTGACGGCGTAGGGTTGCGAGCACCAGCCTCTTCTGGAAAGATGGCCGCGCGAAAAGAGATAATTTGCATTTTAATTGCGCCAGTCTGCGCCACTCCACCCCTCTCTGCACCCTCGTCCACTACGTTGACACAACTGCACCCTTGCAACTTGCACACCGCGTCTTTTCTCACGTTACCACGCACAAAAAACCTTTGTTTCGAGGGTATTGTACCGTATACCTTTACGAAGAACGGTGAATTAGAGGATTATCTGGATATTTTTATTGTAGCGATTTCGTATTTGTATTAGTAGATTAATTTGATTTGATTTCGATATTTTTATTATGTCGTGATCGAATTTTTCTTTTTCATTTATTCTGTGATTTTCATTTTGTTGGTATCGTAGTTACAATAATTTTAAATTTAAAATTTCGAACATGATTCTCATGATCTATCTAATGAAATTTGAAATTTTAATGAAATTTGAAACGGAATGAAGGAAAATTTTGGAAAATATAACAAAAAATAGTAGAAATATTTATTTTACATGTTTTTAATTTCTCTTCGTATCAATTATTATTAATTATTATTATTAATTAAAAATTCGCGAGCAAAATAATAATTTTATTTTTAAAATAAATTATATATAAAATATATCAATTCGAATCGTAAGAATTTAGAATGTTTTAACGAGCAAAAATACTTGCACGAATATTCAATATTCCATTTGTTGAAAAAAATCAAAGGGCGAAAAGAAATTATCTCCAACCGCGATTCCCCTCGCTCCATCCCCTTTTCTCTTAAACTTCCCATTTGTGAAATAGCAAAGAAGGAGGACAGGAAAAAAAGGAGGAAGCGTTTAATTGTAAGTACATTCAATTTACCCGGCCGATCTCTTTCTCTCGATTTCTTTGAATTTCTTCTCCGCTCCATCGAAAAGGGTGGAGGTGGTAGAAGAGGCATGGAATAACGGGAGAAGTTTACGGAAGATGCTCGCGAACTTTAACTTCCGCCCCTCGAAATCCTTTGCATTGAGGCCATTAATAAATGGGGCTATTCGAATAAGTTGCGTAGAATAATCAATAATTCGATGAATTACGGAGAGGGATGAATGACTCGGCGAAAGTACGAGGGATTCTGGTTTCTCGTGATAATTTCTCAGCCAGTGCTGGTTTGTTAAAAGGGAGAAGAAGAGGTATCGCAGATTGGAAAATAATTGGATGCAAATCGATTGATATTTTAAAGTATCGATGTTCTAGAAATTAATATAAAAGAGGAGGAGATTGAAAGAGAAGGTTGGTTTTTTTTTTGCTTTCATTTTCAGTGTTTTTCCAATTTTTTTCAATCAGTGGTCAGTTAATCATATTTATTTTATGAAACGAACTTAAAAAATATCGATATATTATTCTTCTAAATAATTATTTTTTCATTTTTTCGATAAAGAAATTACGAGTCGAATTAGAATACAAACAGAAACGATTTGATTAAATTTCTAAGTACACGTGGTTTAAAACAATCGATCATAGCTTTGACTTAATTGAATTTGTCACTAATGAAATTTTAAATATATCTAATTTTATTCATTTATTCGAAAAATATATTTTATAAAAACGTTAGTTAAAATTTTCACCTTTGATTATTTTTTTTTAATAAATTAATACATTATATATAATTAATATATATCTCAAAAAGTAAATTATAAATAGAATTATAATTTCTTATCATTTCAATTTTAACCTATTTAATATATATATATTTTTTTTTTTACTTAACATTTAACATTTACATATATTTCTTATCCCTCTTATAAGAATCTTCTTAACATAATTAAATGCACAGACGTAGTATTCCTTAATTTAATATTCTTAAACTTAAATTCAAATTGTTAGTCCAATATAAAATATCGAACTTTCATTTCATCCAAATTGTTCACTTGATAATTGTTCATTATCAAGAAATGATAAGATACAAAATTATATAATAATACCACAACACCATTTTTCATCGACTCAGTTTCTTCATGAAATTTTTATCGAGACCTATCATCGATGAGGCCCAATTAAATATTAATCTTCTGATTCGATCCACTTGCACCTTAAGTGTCGAGAGACCGTATTTTTGTATTCTTGGCAAGAACTACCACGACTTGCGACTGTCACTTGAATGGTAGCTGGTTTTATGGTGTCCTGGTTCCGCCTGGCTCTAGTTTTACGACCTCTCCCATTGGCTGCAGCGGTTGCCTTATAGTTACGAAAAGGTCGATACGCTTCCTTCTCGTCCTCCCTTCCTTTCTGTTCGATATTTCCCTTGGCCACTCGAGAAACCACTCTTAAAGGTGGATCTTTCCAAATCTGGCTCACCTTGAAAATGTGAACGATTTCTTGCTGAATAATTCGCCAAGAATTTTTTACATATTTCCCTACAATTCAGAAACATTCCTTTCAATTTTTATTCAACATTTAAGAGAACATTTTAAACTTTTAAGAAGAGAATCTTTTCAACTCTCTGGAGAGAAATTTCTTTTTCTGAAAAGAATCTGTAACATCGACGATTATTACAATTTAAGTTTCACTCGTTCATTCAGCAAATCACGCATCATACTAATTAAAATGAAAGGCAAGGGCCAGACATTTTGATAAACCACTTCCGCAACGCAAATAAAACGTTTAATTAGATCTGAGGAGATCCACCAATAAAACCAATTACCAAGTCCCTAAACACACCCGTTGCCCCAACAGGCGCACCAAGGCACGTTCCCACTGCTGGTGCTCGCCTTCCTCGTCTTGGCTTCGTTGCCAATCTCTCTGCTGCTAACAGAATTAGTCCTCTCCCTCTCAGAGTTGAGCGCCTCCTTTTCCCTGCCCATGTCCAGGCTGCCGCTCCTCACGGTCCTCATCGAGGTCAAGGAGGGCCTCTTCTTCGCGTTAAAATACAGAGACACCCTCCTCAACTGCTCCTTCTTCGGCGAATCTTGACCCGACGAGGACGACCTGCTCTCGTTCTTGTCCTCTTGCCCTTCTGACGTAGTCGTCGTCGTGATGCTAAGTCTTCTTGTCCTCTTTCGAGCGGTCACCTTACCCGGAGACTCGGGCACCTCCGACGAGGTGACGCTGCCCTGTTTCTTCAATCTCCTCTGAGCAGTCGGCGACAAAGACTTCTGTTCCTTGCCAACGTTTCCTTTCTCCTTTCTGATCATCCTTTTTCTACGCTGCCCGCTTGGCGTGCTGGGTGCGCTCTCCTCATGGGACAACGCGTGCTCGTCCTCGTGATGAGAATCGCCGTCTATGGAAGTCTGAGTCTGGGCCGCCACCTTCAGCGCCAGGTTGTCGTAGTACATCATCTCCCTCTGTGGATATACGGAGCACCCCCTCGAAAAATAGGACACGTTCTGGTAAATGTTTTGCCCGTGCAGATACGGGTTCGGGTTCAACCTGCGACCAGCATTGAATTCATAAGGCGTCGACGGGCCTATGAGGGTGTGAGGGCTGGGCCTTTCGAAGGAAGTCACCTGGATCTGATGCTTGCTCACCGGGGACATCAGTTTTCCGTTGACCAATTGGTTGGTTGGGATGAGGAGACGGTTCTGATCAGTCTGTCTGTACTTGTCTCCGAAAGGTGTCATCCTCCTTTTGAAAGTAGAGGTTTCAGGGTGGGGCATTGGGTAGTAGCACAGGTTGTCATCGTTCACTTGGACCGACAGAGGTCTGGTGATGTTGTTTTGGTTCATATAACCGGCGGCCGCCTCGAAATTTCGTAGAAAGGGATTCTTGAAAAGTCGATAGTCTATAGTGGGTAACTTTGGGATCTCCGGCGTGTCGGGGCTGGCCGCCTGCTCAAGAGCAGCAGGCACCTCTTCTGCGCGTGGCGGCTTCAAAGTTACATTCAGATACGACTTGTACGGTTTCGAGTCTGATATATTGTCCAAAGTATTGTCGCTTCGGGTCAACATCTGTTGCTTGCCTTCAGCCTGATTGGCAGAGACAGGCTGCGACTTAATGGACAAATCTTGCCACGACATCGATTTTGTCAATTGATTACCGATGCTAGATTTCGCGTTCTCGATCAGCAAATTATCCGTGCTCAGGAAAGTTCTCTGTTCACCTTTATTATTCAGAAAATTATCTTCATATGGAACTGCCCCGTTCACGTACACGTCAAGTGATCCTTTCATCAATTGATTCTTGAGGATTATAGTGGACCCAGTCTTGTCGCTGCTCGAACTATTCCCAGTCCCAAGGTAACTGATCGTGGGTGAAGATTCGTCGTTTTGTTTCTTCACTTTCGAAGGCAACGGGGCGAAAAAGTGTTTCGGCTTCTCGCTTCCCGATACAGAACTCTCCTCCTTCTTCCTCTTCTCGCCTTGATCCAACGAATCCTTCAAATTTCTATTCGTGCTCCATCCATTCTCGACCACATTCTCCGTGTTCTCGCGCGTACTTCCAGTTACATTAGGGTTGATCGTGTTATTCGTTATTATCGAACCATCGATCTTTCTTCTGTGGAAAGTTGGCAAAGCAAAACCACCGATCATCTGCTCAACAGGCTTCGCCTGATCCTGACGAATCTCAGCAAATGTCTGCACGCTCGTTAAATTAACATCGGTTGTTTCAAACGTGGCCACCTGCGTTTCAGGTATCATAACGTTGCTCTGCCAGCCTGCAGGTGGCGCGTGCAATATCTGGTCGTTGATCTGATCCACGCTTGGGCCACCCAGGCTCACCGAAGGCAACAGTGGATCTATCGGGATTATAGGATCTGCGTTTATTGACGGGCAAGGAGTAGTTAGCATTGACGCTGGTTCCGTGGACATCATTAGATTCAACGTGCTTGGAAATTTGAAGGGACATTCGGTATAGTAAGCTGGACTACTTAGGCAAGTCGGTGATTGATATGCGTCAGGATAGAAGGAGACGTTTTCGTGAAGTTGCCTCGATTTCAGGATGGAAAGGGGACTTTTCTCCTCTTTGAATTGCGAATTATCTTCGGAAGAGATCTCTTTCTTGTCTCTTTTAGGTTCCTCCTCTTCATCGACCACCGAAAGATCATCAAAATCCACGTGTAACCTGTGCAGCGCGCTATTCGCCATTTTTTCCGTGGAAATTTTTTGGTTCTCCGCGTTTTCTAGTTGCTCGGGTTCCTTGGTCGCATCCTCTTGCCCATTTTCACTGAATTCCTCCCCTTCCTCTGAGTAATCTGATCGCACATCGTCATCCTCGTCGGAGCGATCCTGAAATAGATAGTTATTTTAGTTTTTGGTAAAAACTTTTTCCTAGAATTTTATTCTAATTCTATTACGTTTTTTTACTTTCATTTCTTTTCATATTAATCGTACGATATTAATATACAAATATTATAATCTATTAATTAATCTAATAATTTTATTATATTTATTTAGTTCTTTTCGATCAAAAATTAATATTCGTCTTTTTAGTAACATAAATATTTTTTAAAGTTGAAAGGCACGAAAACTGGAAGATTATGGTAATTGGATTAAGGGAATGTTTGACGCATCAGCGTCGATATTCATTTTCATGATGTAATTCGAAGATTCGTACATTAATATCCCATCAGTAAGCTTACAAACCATAATCCAGCTTCGAAAACAAACTTCGCTATCAATCAAACGGCCGAAATCCCTAAAATCGACGCATCGATCACTCATCTTCGCTAATCCATCCAACTTTGGATATCCCTTACCTCGTATTCTTCGCTTTCTCCGCGGCTCTTCTGTCTCTTCAGTATCTCCTCGAGCTTGTCGTACTCGTCTCTGAGGCTCCATATCTCTCTACGTAGCTGCTCGTTCTCCCTTCGCAGCTTCTTAATGTCGTTCTGACCTGGAACCGAAAAATTAAACGTCATTTTGAAGAACAATAAATTTCGTGCGATTCGTTTTTCCTTCCTGAAGATCGTTTAATCTTTCAATATTTATGTATCTCATAGATTGTTATATTTTTTTTATAATTCAAGATGATTCGGCCTGATTTTTTTTTAGATAGAATTGAATGATTGAATATAGAGAAAGCTCACATTTCTGATGTTACTAGTTCTTTTATTTATTGTTTTTTTTTGTTAGTTGTTTTTTTGTTATTGAATTAAAAGATATTTCAAGTTTCATAAAATTTATCATGTGATAAAGAGAATACGAACACTAATTAATAACAAATGAAGGCTTTTTATTCGAATCTTTATAAAAATTAAAAGTTGAACGATATATATGTTTCAGAAACTATTATTATCCCCATGTGCTAATTAAACCGAAATTATAAGCAAAAAAAAAAAAAAAAATCAAGAGTTTCAAAAAATTTTATACGGTGAAACAATAAAATAGAATAAAATTTCTCTATCCTCGTAAAAAAAAATTTCCAACTCGATTTCCATCATTGAAGAATTAATCACGACTCAAACAGTTGGGTCACGAATCGACCGGTCTATTCCACCTATCGAAACGATCGATCATTGGTCAGAGCTCTGATCTCTAAACCTTCGTCTTTCACTGCGTCAAGGAACCGAGTTATAAATCACCCGAGGGTGAGATCTTCCAATTACTTAACCGAAAGATACGAATAAACTTTCAGCGAACTCATCGAATTGGCGAATATTTGGCTAACATTCAGAAAACAAACGAAAATATCGCTCTAAAACAAATGCCTCTAATCCGAAATCATTTAACTTTTATTCGAAACATTTTTTAATATTTGCGTGATATATCAAATAATGTTATTCAGACACCCGATATAATATAGTACATAATTGATTATTGAAAATAATCACGATATTCCAAATAAAAAAAATTCAATGTTTGAATTTTTCAAAAATTAAAAAAATGATAAAAAACGCACTAAAAATGATAGTATAAAAATGGTAGAACATAAATATGCAAGGAGAAAATATCGAAATTTATATAAATTGTGAAAAAAAAGTTTTAAAGCTCTAAAAAAGTGGCTTACTTTAAAGTGACTTACTTAGTAAGAAGAATGATAAAAAAATAAATAGGAGAACGGTAAATGTATGATAAATGTATAAAAATTCCTTTTAATTATATTCTCCTAATAGAAAATCGAATTTTTGGCTAAAAGTTTCGTTTTATTGTTCGAATATTTTGGAAATTTGCAAGAATTTGACGTCAGTTCTAAGAATTTTAAAAATTCTCAGAATTTGACATTAGTTCCAAGAATTTTAGAAATTCTCAAAATTTGATATCATTTCCAAGAATTTTAAAGATTCCGAGAATTTGACGTCATTTTTCTTGGAAAAATTTTTCAATCAACCTCCTAACATATTATATTCTTCTAATATAAAATCTAATTTTTGGATAAAAATTTTATTATCGTTCAGGGAATTTCGATCTTAATCTTTTTATTAAATATTTCGTTTAATTTTAGTAATATTAAAAAATGTTTGAAATAAGAGTTGAATGGTTTCGACAGGTCTGATGCTCTCAATTTTTTCGAAGATGGACTCATAAACGTTATAAACCACAATTTTATTTTTTTAAATGTTATCATATATTTTTTAATAAATCAATCTATGCATCTTGGCATTTTCTATAAAAATGTATAGAGCTATTTATAGTGAAAAACCATTCGTTTAAAAGATATTTAATTAAATTTATTTATTTTCTAAACTATAGGTTTTTTTGTATTATATTATACGATTCAGTACTTTTTTATAGAGAATGTTAAGATATATCAACTAGTGTATCAGAATATAATTCTATTTAAAAAAACAATATTCACATTTATAAATCCTTTACATTTCTATATATAAAAAAATAAACAGAATATGCTTCTCTCAAAACCATTTAACTTTTATTTAAAAAACTTTTTAATATTGTTTTAATAATATTATATTATTTTAATAATTATATATTAATATTACTTAAAGCAAATAAAATATTTTATATAATAGAAATAGAATATTTTTGATTTAATTATAAAAATATTCTTGAATTATTTAAAAATTTTTAAATAATTAAATACGCGCAAAAAATTTTGTATTTCTGATAGAAAATAAGTATGAGAGAAATAAATATTTAAATTTGTGTAAACTGTGGAAAAAATGGTATCATTAAGAAAAATAGTAAAAAAGTAAGTATGCCAACGGTAAATATATGATAAGTATTCATTAATTTGGTCATTTGGAAATTTCCAAGATTTTGACGTTATTTCTGTAAATTTGAGAGATTCCAAGGAGGCTCAAAAATTACTAAATCTCCTCCTATTAACTTGGATGAAAGAAGAATTAATTAATATATGCTAAAATAAGAAAATACTGAAATAATAATATGGGAAATATCTAAATGATAACTGTTTCTAATATTTAGTAAATTTAATAAATTTTTAGTACCACAAAGGAAAGTAGCTATAAAAAAAGGTAAGTAAATGATAAGTTGAGATAAGTATTTCTAGAATTGAGAAAACTGTTGAGAAATACTTAATATCGCAAAAAACAGTAGCTGTAAAAAAGTCAGTATATATTTTCCTGTGTTTCTATATTTCTATTCCTTAATCTTGAATATTTCTGTGTTCCTATATTCTTATTATCCATATTCCTTAATTCTGAATATTTCTGTGTTTCTATACTCCTATCATCCATATTCCTTAATCCTAAATATTTCTGTATTCCTATATCTCTGTTATCTATATTTCTTAATCCTGAATATTCCTGTGTTCCTATACTCTTATTATATATATTTCTTAATCCTGTATATTTCTATATTTTAATTATCTATATTTCTTCCTTTAGAATTAAGTAAACTGTTAAAAAACAATTAATCAAAAAACAGTGAAAAAGGTAAGTAAAAACAAAGTAAGTAAAGATAAGTATTTATTATTAGAATTAAGAAAACTATTGAAAAATATTTAATATTTCAAAGAATAATAGCTATAAAAAGTAAGTTATGAAAGATAAATATAGAAGTAAGTATTTTACAAATGATTTTTGAAATTTTCGAAAATTTTGGTAAATAAACATTGAAAATATAAATAAACAAAACGAGAATGTAAATAAACATTAAAGATATAAATAAACAAACCAATATTTGCAAACAAAAAATTTCAGCGCCAAGTTTTTAAATTTTCGAAAATTTTGAAAATTTTTTTAAAAAATTTTAAATATATGTGAAATTAAAAAATTTGGAAACTAAAAATTTCCTTTATTCAAAAATTTCGATAATTCCAGGAATTTGATGTCATTTCCAAGAACTGCTAAAATTCTTGGAAAAATTTCTCGATCGACCTCCTATCAAGTTATATTTTCATAGTACAAAATCGAATTTTCGACCAAAATTTTTACTTATTTCATGAATTTCGATAATTCCAAGAATGTAACGTCATTTACAAGAATTTTCGAAATTCCATAAATTTGACGTCATTTCCAAAAACTACCAAAATTCTTGGAAAAATTTCTAGAGCGATCTTTTATTATATTATGTTCTCTTAATACAAAGTCCAATTTTCGAACAGTAAAAATTTTTAGTCGAATTTTTAACATGATATTAGAAGAATATAATTGACATAAGTTTTTCTTCAAGAATTTCAAAACTGATATTATTGTCACTTTTCGACTTTTTATCAGTATAATGCAATTATAAATAGAGTAGAATTTATACTTATTTTTTATACTTACCTTTTTATACTTTTAATCAATCATGTTTTCAAGAATTAGTCATTTTTTAATACTTTATTTACTTCTAAGGATTAAAGAAAAATATAGGATGAGCTATCATTTTAATATCTCATTAATGTTCTATAATGAAATATTAAAAAATGAGATAAAAGTTATATGGTTTGAAGAGAGGAATATTTTTTTCTTTTTCACAAATAGACGCATTGAAGCTTTGGAAATTAACGGTATTTCTTTAAATAGAATTATACATTTTTCAATGAATTAATAGACATAACACAACTGATAGATGGTATTCTCTACAAAAATGTACTAAAGTATTCATAGCAAAAAACTACTAAAAATTTTAAAAATATTTAATTAAATTAAATTATTTTTTAACTTTAAACTATGAATTTAAAAAATATTTATTATTTGCTATATGGGATTTAATATTTTTTTTTTATAGAGAATAATAAATGCATTTATTGAAGCATTGAGAGAAGCATTGAAAGAATGTAAGAATTTAAAAAATCAACTTTCATAAATTCTTTATGAATCAACATATGGAAAAATTAAGAACATTAAAATGTTTCCTTTTCGAAACCACCTTTTATCTGAAACGTTTTTTAATATTATGAAAAAAATAAGATATTCTAAGTAATGAATATATAATAATCAGTATATTATTCTTTAACTCTATTAGAAATAAAAAAAAATGTTATTACGGCTTTAGTATTATAAAACATGACAGCTTTCATTATGAAAGATAAATATATAGAAAGGAATATCTACATTAAAATAATAAACTGTACAAGAAATGTTTTAAAACTCTGTTAGCTGGTAGAAAATAAGTATGTAAATGATAAATGTAAAATGAGTATTTAAAACCTCTTATTAAATTATATTCTCTTGATACAAAGTCGAAAAATTGGAGAAAATTTTCAATCTATAATTCGAAGAAAATTCCAAGAATTTAATATCTGTTCTAAGAATTTTAGAAATTCATAGAAATTTGATGTCATTTCTAATTCTCTGTTAAAATTCTTGGAAAAAATATTTCGAGCGATTTCCTGTCATATTATGTTCTCCTAATACAAAATTTTTCGTTCGTTCGAACATTTGGAAATTTCCAAGAATTTAACATCATTTCTTGGAAAAATTCGATCGACCTCTTATTATATCATGTTCTTCTAATACAAAATATAGTAAAATATAGTATTAAAAAATGCTTCGAATAAAAGTTGAATATTTTCGAAAGGACTATATTCTAGTACCCTCAATTTTTTTGTGAATTCATAAAAACTTCGAGCTCAACTTTATTTTTTTAAATAGCATCATATATTTTTGATAGACCATCTATGCATCTTGGCATTCTCTATAAAAATGTATAGGACCATCTTCTTTCCCCTTTCCCATTATACGTTTTTGATCGATCGATCCAGAGATTAGGAAGTCGATTAGATGAACTTCGCACGCTGTGTTACCATTGTGTCCGTTCTCGAGTGATTAATGCGATTCCTTCCCCTCTCATCGAGAGGAAGTACGGTGTAGAAAGGAACACACGTTGTATTGTCGCGAAATACAGGTGTGCAGGAAGTATTCTTAGCACTTGAGGTACGATAAGTATGTGGAAGTTAGTGTGTGTTTGTTAAATAGAAAGTTTGCTGGAAGTTTGATCTTTGGTTTTGGAAAATTTGACTGCGATTCTTGGATATCACGAATGAGAGGAAGTTTAAAATTTTAACATTCAATCAGGTAGAGGAATTATTTTTCTTATCAATTGATTCTATCTAAATTTGTTGAATTATTATGAAATTTTTATTCGTTCAAAGATTTCTAAAATAAAGATAAAATTTTTGCTGATCATTATTTTATTATATTCATAAACTTCTAGTTTTTGTCTTTCCCAAACTGAGACGAATATGCATAGTTTTTCAAATTTTATCACTTTTTAAATATACGCAGATATACAGTAGATATATTTTCTAGAATCAATGATTGAATAAATGATTATCGAGAGCGAATGTATTCGTTATATGAGATTAATTATTCTATCCGATACATAAATGTTTATTACGTTGAATAAACCTTATTAATTATTCGACATTATTGACACTCGGATCAAAGAAAAAAAAATAAAAGCGTTCAATTTCAATTTGTGCAGATATAAATTTTAATTGATCACATCTCACAATCGTAATTGATCACATCTCACAATCGTAAAATTATCTTCGATTCACACATATTTTTTATCTACAATTTTAATAACATTATTATGAATTAGAGGATATTTTGAAGACTTCGAAATAAAAATGACGAAACTTTCGCTCGATACCGGAAGTCACGAAGCGTTCACCATTATCCTGTTCGAAAACTGGCGCTTATCGGCCGTGCAAACACGCTTTATAAGTAGTCGCGTGATAACAGACCGCTTAAGCTTCGTGGTCGGCGTGCGTGGTGCAACAAGAAAAGCCACGTGGTAAATCAGGATTAAAGCTGAGAGCTCTTTGCCCGGAAATTTAAATAAATTAAATCCTTCCGGAAGTTCATAAATTTGGATTTTCCGACTGGACATCGTCCGCTATTTCGATCCTATTAAAACTTCCTCGTCTCTATCTCTTTTTAAATTTTGTTCTTTTCTTTTCTTTTTTTTATTCTTTCGCCATTTTTCCATCTCTTTCTTTTCGAAGAAATTGTTTTATTCGATTCCTCGATGGTCAAGAGGACGAAATATAATTTTTTGATCGCGAAATGAACTTGTTTTTTATTACAGGTAAAAAACGATGATTTAATGAGTCGAAATTGAACAGATAAATCTTTTTAAAAATGGGGAATAAATTAAAACTAAGACACTGCTGAAACATGAATTTCTAAAACGAAACAGTAAAAACATGTCCAAAAGGATGCTTGTCCGGATCGATATCCAACATATGTTCGTATTTATAGATTTAGCGACTTTTATAGGCATCGTATTTTGCAATACTAAGTCACTACTTGGATTTTATTACCGGATATAAATCTGTTCTATAATACGTGTATATTCTAGTTTTATGCACGGATGCTTTTAGTGCTTTAAGTTTTAACTGTTTCAAGATAAGTTAAGCTTCTTTGTGTTCAATAATAAATTACTACTCTTGAATTTGATCGTTCATAGTTTTTTATTTGTGTTGCTCCGATATTATCACGGTGTATTTATTGCACATTATCCTCTAAAAATAGAGATGGTCTTGTGATTTTTAAAAAATTTTACAAGAAGAAGTAGGCAACGATTCTTTTTAATAAATCCGTTTCAAAAAAAATTCTTTTTTAGCGAAGAAGATTGTAAATTATAATAACTTATGTCTCGACATTTCTGTTCGAATTATTAAACGTATCAGTCTTCAATTGGTTTGGATATGGATATCTTTTAGCAGAAGTTATTTATTTTAAATTGATTTCCATATTGACGAAATGTCACAGCTCCGTGGGAGTGATATTTGCAAAGATGAAGCAAAGAAGAACGTGTTCGTGTCACCAGTTTGTCATGCTCTGTACCTTTCTAAAATATCGACTCATTTTTAAAATGTGAAAGCGAAACGAATCTACATTTTCTTTGATCTGTTTTAACGAGATTTTTCTTACGAATATTATTTTACATTACTTTAAAAAATCTATCTATGTACTTGTTTCAAGATGTTCTATCTTTAATTATTTTAAAGAATTTGATGGAAAAGATTATTAATGGAAATTAAAAATATACTCATCACTAATTGATAACATAAATATTTCATATTCCATGTTAAACAAGATCTCTTTTTTTTTATAAAATCTTCAGAATAAAATTGAAATTTTTAAATTTGAAAATATCAAGTATAGAAAAACTGTGACTGAATCAGAGGAATCAGAGAAAAAATCGAAAGTGCATTTACATTATTTATATACATAATCAACACATATACAATCATCTCGCTTATCAGTCTATATTAAAATCATTTACGTTAATTATTTCACCTTACGAGGACAGATTTTTGCATTAGACCGGAAGAGATACATAAACAGAGACGACGTACATTAACTCGGAGATTGGGTATGCTCGATGGAAAAAGGAGAGGAGACGCGATGGAGGAGGGTGGTTTTCTCTCTGTCTGTGGAGAGAAGAAGCTGATCAAAGCAGCATCAGCCGCATATTTGGTTTCGTCAAGTTTCCATCGGCCTACGCCCGCGTTGGCCCCTTTGAAAAATGGAAATTGCGTGTACCCGGATGCAAACGAACGCCGTGGAAACGGCCTTGGGCTGTGTCTCTCTCTTTCTTTCCCCTTTCGAAACAAGAAGTCACGTAACACAGCCTGATTGATCATGGAGAAAACTTCGCGCCTGTTTGCTCCGCCATATTTACGATGGACGTTAACGAGAAGGATGGGGAGGATTTTAGGTGGATGGGTTTGCGGACGAAGAATATTTTCAGACGGATGAAATTATTTGGATTGTTGTTGTGGTGCGTTTGGAGAATTAGAATAGAAAGGGAAGCTTTCAGGGAGATTTTATCGAGAGAATTGTTTGGCTTATTTTCTTTTGCATTTTGCAAATATCATTTCCGAATCTCATATTTTTCTTAAATTTTCAAAGTTCCAGAGTTGCGCTTTGAGCTTTAATCTGTTTGAAATTTTCCTATGAATTTTTTAAAATTAGTTTCCCCTTAATTTTTATTTATTCGTTTCGAATTTAGAAAAATTTGGATTTTGAAGTTTGACAAAATTTTGACATCTCGAGTCGCAAATTTGTAAAGATAGATATCTCAAGTTTGATGTCTTAAAATATATAAAACTCATCATTAAATCATACACATTCCTAATCGCACACAATTATCCAAAACAAAAACATGGTAGTCCGAGTTAAAATTATCACAAACTACAACCTTTTGAATCTACGAAGCAACCCAGCCGAGGACACGCAGACACAGACAATAAAACGCCAATTAGCATGCTCGAGAAACCGACTCCCACCTCTTCTCCCTCCCAATTCATCATTCGTCGATCTCGTTGGAATATCAACAGAGGCGAAGGAATGCTCGCCGAGGCGGATTAATCTTCGCGCGGGAGGCGACGAGTTAATTAACGCCGGTTATAAATACGAAAGGCAATCTGCATTATGGTAATCGGTCGCTCAGAGTTTCCTCGAACGGCTTGCCTCCCTCCGGATGCCTGATCGCGATAATTTACACGGGATATTGGCGTGATCTAATTTTGGTCGCTGGCGGACGGCCGTGTCACGTTCGATTACAAGCTCCCGAGCTTATGACTTATGAACGAGCGTCCAGTTAACCATCTCTCTCTCTCCCTCTCTCTCTGTTCTAGTTCCTCCATCGTCCTTGGAAAAAAATCTTCCCCTTTCGATGAAACAAGTTTCTTTTTTCCTCTTTTTCTGATCGATACGATGCGTGTACGAGTGAGCGTAGAATTGTAGATTGTCAGAACTTTGTTTGAAAAGAATGTTCATAATATATAATCATTATATGTAATGATTTAATCTAAAAAGTAAGCATTCTGATTTCTTTTGTTTTCGATTATTTTGTAAATTTTTAAAAACGCGAAAGATGAAATTTATAATTTTTTAGTTTATAATTATTGCAGAGATATTTTGTTTTGAATTAAACAAATAAGTCTATATATTCTTGCATAAGTTTAAACTTGAAAAATATTGGAATCGGATAATCTTCTCCTTTGTTATCTTTTAATTTCTCGAACTGAGAACTTTATGCGCGCTGTAAATTTAATATCCTCTAAATATTACGAAAGTTTTTCAGGATTGCCAAAGTTTCCTTATTAATTTAACTTTTTATATTTCTTTAAAGTGAATAAACGAAAAAAAAAGTATTCTCTTTTGAATAACTTATATTCTCATTTAAATCGGACGAATGTTTTCCTGCAAGAATGGAATGGACATTCTTTCTCCAAAATATTTCTTTCGAGAATGCTTCACATTCCAAAATGTGAAAATCAGAAATTACACTTCTGCATATATTAATCCCCCTCTATTACCTCGTTTAAAATTAAAATTGTCGTAACCAGTGCTATAATCTGCATTTAAATTTATAAATATTAATTTTCTTGAATTTTCCAAGAATTTTCTCTTATCACGTATTCATACTTGGGATGTCAGCATAATACTTAAAAAGATAAATAATAATCCAAAGAAACGTAAATTAAAACAATACATCTGTCCATTTGAACGAAAAAATTTATAAATATTAATTTTCTTGAATTTTCCAAGAATTTTCTCTTATTACGTATATATTTGGGATATCAGCATAATTCTTAAAAACATAAATAATAATCCAGAGAAACGTAAGTTAAAACAATACATCTATCCATTTGAACGAGGAAATTTGAAAAAGTTGGAACTGCAGGCGAAGGATCGGGCAAAAGTATATATTCGAATGTTTGCAAGCAATCTAAAAATGGAAAGAGAGGTTTACTTCGATGAGAGAGGTTTCGCGAGGATTGACTTTAAGGTGGCACACGGGAAACAGGACGTCTCCGTGAACATCGAAACAGGAAATATCGCCTGATTTATAAGCCCTGGGAGTAACCAACAACTACCTGGAACGTTCGTCATTCTGTCAATGGGACGGTTTCCTCGAGGCGTTAGTATTGCATACGCAACATCATTAAAAATCATCGAACCATTTATTCGATTCTGAAAAAGAATATTCCCTTTTCGAGTTAACAAGATTGGAAAATTCGCTAAAACGAATAGAATAAGAAAAATATCGGATCCACTCTGTGTAATTTTGTAGATAGGGGAATAAATTTGACAAATTTTGGAAAATAATTATTTAAAAGTTAGAAATATCGAATAATTCTATCTATCTTTTATTATTAGTTGACGAACTTGGAAAATTTACGAAAATGGGAATATTTATAAATTATGGTGAAGAGAGAAATTATTGCATTATGATTTTCCAAAATTTTCACATAAAATAACAGAAATGCAAGAATGAAATTAATTTTTTCAATGAGTTAAATATTATACCTTATACTATTTCTATTTTAAGAAATCAAAATGACGATTAAAAAAATATTCGAATACTTTCAATGATATCTAAAATTAATGTAAAATTACTTCGTTATAGATTATTGTTAAAGGATATTCCGAACCCTAAGACTAAATATCACTAGCTTATGATGTCATATTTCAGAATCTTCGCAAGTTTCCTAATCCTCTAAGTTTCGTATAAGAGGATGGATCTCCAATGAGGTATTGCCTGTTCCTAACTTGAAAGCAGGGACGGCTAAGTACTCGTTCAAAGTAGAATTACTTAGAAATCGATCTTATCTTCAAATTTTCCCGCGTCCAGTCTACGAACTTTCGAAATTCGCGTTTCTCAAAGTGAGAAGCTAGTTCGATCTCCTAGAGTAGTCGAAACTTTTGAGTATCTTATCACCGGTCAGTTTCTTACTTTTCAAAAAAAAAAAAAAATACATTCAATTTATTCATTTGTTAAATATTTTGAATTGAATTTATTTGTCGAAAATTATTTTATATTCGAAAAACAAGTTTGCAATGATAATCGAAAATATTTGAAATTTAAATTTCATGGAATTTATTACTAAATTGTTTGGAAGAATATACAATTATTTTCATATATCCTGTATTTCCAATTTCATCGTATCAAATAATAAAAATAACTTTTTATCAGTTAGCGTAAAAAAAGAAAATTAAAAAAGAAAGAAATTGCCGTATCAATTTCTACGATCCTCCCTATAAATCTTAAAATAACGAAATAAATATATCTACTTTTCATTTAACCTATGACCTATGAGAATTCCGCATATCGCGTAAATCGAAAATTCTCAGATAAATTACGACTTACGGCATCCTAGGGTGGAAATCTTAGTTCCTCGATCGAGTAACATATTCTTTTGTCAAATATAATTTATCATACGTTCGACTGCACCTGCGACGAGAAAGAACAGAGACGTAGGGAATGTCGTTGAAATAAGAGATCGTTGTTTATGGTTCCAAGCAACAGACAGGCTTCGAGGTATTCCTGCGCGCGAGTTTTACAACCACTATAGTTCTCTGACACTAAATTATCGTTGGAGCAAGTATACAGGGTGTCCTTGTAGAAAAACGTGCTATCATGCATCGATAAATCTTGGTTCACGCGATCTGGAATCGTGAGTCATCGCGTGTCTGAAATTTTCGATTATTTAAAGTGATAATCTCGTTACACTTTTATTCTTAAATTGATATTATTCTTAAGTTAAGATATTATAAATTTGTAATATTTTTTTGCTATATTCTTTCGTAAATTTTTTCTATACAAGATTGGTCTAAAAATAAAAGATTGGTCTAAAAAAAAAGAAAATATGTAAAAATGAAACAATATTTTTTTTGCATTGTGTATTTATAAAACAATTATGATCGCTTTGTTCGTGACACTGAAGAAATAGAGAGATCGTTTTATTACAGTCGTGTTTCTTTTATAACTCTCTATTCAAAATACCGCAAATTTAAATATTTTTCGTTTCCGAGCCAAGATTCTATTTAAAATTTGTATCTATTTATAAACGTTTCTTTTCAATTTAATATTCAAAGAAATATTCCAGGATTATCTTACATAATTAAATATTTTATCATGATTAATGAAATATTATATATTTACCAATAAATTTTATTATCGATTAATAAATTTAATAATAAAAGTTTCATAGTTATCCAATATAAAATTGTAAATTTATAACTTGTCAATTTACTAATATTATTGTTTGATTCTGTTCTGCAAGAATATTTATCAAAAAAAATGTTTTATAATTGCCAAGTTAATTTCGTTAATAAAATATTATAAAATTGTAAAATCTAATTTGTCAATGTTTTTTGAATATATATATTCAATAAGATAAGATTCGAAAAATACAATTTAAAATTCTTCGTGGTCGTCATGGTTTATTATACACTTTTGTTGTCTTCGTTTTTTCCAAACGCAGTGTTTGCATCTTGAATTCTCTACATTTCGCAAGTAATAAAAATATATGATAGTCGCTAAATTGGCCCTATTCAAATGACTCACCCCATATTCCCACGCATGGAGTTCCATAGAACGGTCGATGACGTCGTTCCAAGCATGACCATGTCAAAATACCCATTTGCCCGCTTTTGAATAATTACCATCCTCGGTATTTTTAACCTGGAGAAGTTGGAGGAGTAGTTCCCGGAAAACGTTTGTAAAATGTCGAGACGACAAGCTTTCATTGAATCTTTAATCTTTACTGTGGAATCGTGTGCAATCTGTGTGCTCGTTCCTTTTTTGTTCAGAGATACGTACGTGGAAAAGAAAAAAAAGGAAAAGAAAAAGAAAAAAAAAAAGAAATGTAGCGTGTAAAGCAGAGAGCTAACTTTATTATTGACTTTATGTATAAGCGTGGGATTTGTCAGTTCGCTTGAGGCGAATTGCAACTTTTTAATATTTGTTGCACGGATATACAACAATGGGGAAGATAATGTAATTCTGTATTCGATTGTAGGAAAGAATTTAACGTGAAGAATATTTAAATAGGATCATGGAAAATTGAATATAAGGAAAATCGATTTGATTTCGAGGAAAGAATTGAAAATATTATATTTATTTAAATTGAGCGAACGAAGAATTCAAGAAAATTCAATAAATGGAACAAAAATTTTAACTTAATTAAAATAATAAATAAATAATAAAATAATCAGTAGAATCAATAAGAAGAAAGAATTAAATACTGAAATATTCGAATATAAAATCCAAAGGATAATAACCAAAGATCTAAAAGACAAACTTTAAAAATAATGAAAAAAATCAAAAAAAAAATCCAATAGAAATAGTAATAATAGAATAGAAATAATTAAAGAATACAACACAACGAAATACTCGATACGATACGTTAAAAACTCCAAAACAATTACCTCGAAAACCGTCGGAACCATGTGTTGAAACCATTCAATTACGCCTGTTCAAAGCGAGCTAACGCAATTCCAAAGAAAACAATGTAACGTCCAAGTTGCTCCAAACCAAACTACCCCAGCTAGCCGGCTTCCCTCTTTCACGGAACTCCACTTTCGAAACAGAATTACCCAATTTCCTCAGACCGTGACACATCCACACACACATACACACACGCACATATACACGGAACGAAGAGATACAGAGTATATCTCGCAGAAGCCACACAATACGCAGTCCCATGACCGACGAATCGCCATTCTATGTTCGAGATCCTGGTGTGCGACAGGCAAAATAATTTAGCCTAGCCGGAATTCGATGGTTTCTCGCCTCCTCGATAGATTTCCCCACCTCTCTAACTTCCTGCTTCTTCTTCGCGAAACACAATTCGAAATTTCGGTTGGAAAATAATAATAATAATTGTTATTATCACGATACGTGAACAATGAGGACGATAATGATAACGATAATGGAGGAGAGAAGCGGTTGAGTTCACCGTGAACTTTGGCGGGAAACTTTGAACGCGCGAGGACGGCATATAATAAGGGATTCGCAATTTATGGCGGTGGTAAACCTACGAACGATAACGAAATGTTGCTGCGAAAACTTGTCAAAAGGCAAGAGATTATCCTTGACCCGCCACGTTTAATCCACCGTTTGTTAGTTTGTCTAATATAAGGGGAGGGTATATGGTATGCTGGTTCTGCGTTCGAGATATGTTTCGATTATTTTTAGAATTTTAGAGAAGAGAGAGAGAGAGAGGGAGGGGAAAGGAAAATGTTTAATTCGATGGAAATGGATTCTTTGTATTGGATACGGGTTTAAAGGTTGTTTAGGAGGTGGAAACGTGTACGCTTGCGTTTCCCATTGACGTATTTCCGAGAGATTCTGTGATACATTGTAGGTTATGTTTACAAGGGATTTCAATTAGATAGAGAATCGATTTGATATAAGTTAAATTGGGACGCGTGTGATTGATGTATTCGAATATCTTCGCGAATGAAATTGAAATTCGAGCAATTAGTTGCACAGGAATAGAGAAGTGGGAAAGACTCTAAGATAACTCTTAAAATTTAAAGTCTTTTATACAGTGTTAATGAAATCGTTAAGCAACATATTTTCAAAAATAAATAAATTTATCTTGAAACTTGATTAAACTTCAATTCCTAAAATTAGGGAAATTTTTAAATCGTTATAACTCTGAAGACAGAGTTTTTTTTTTTTCAATTGATAAATGATTATTAGAAGCGCGAAACTTTGAAATGCTCTTTCCTTTATTTCAATACGATTTTCGATTCTCGAGATATTTTTATATAAAGAAGAGAATAATTTACCCTAAATTAAAATAAATTAAAATTCGGAAAAGTTTGAATCGCTATAATTCCGAAGATAATAATTTTTTATCAATGAATGAGCGATCATTAAAAGTATCGAATCTTCCTCTTTAAAACATCTTTTTATTTATCTCGATACGACTTCCAATTTCCAAGATATCTTTATGTAAAGAAAAAAATAATTTACCCTAAATTAAAATAAATTAAAATTTGAAAAAGTTTGAATCACTATAACTTCGAAGATAATAATTTCTTATCAACGAATGAGCGATCATTAGAAATATCGAATCTTCCCCTTTAAAATTTTTTATTTATCCCGATACAACTTTCGGTTCCCGAGATATCTTCGTGTAAAGAAAAGAGCAATTTTTTAAATCGTTTACTATCTCCCTCTTTATCCTCCTTTATTCGAATCTCGCTCGCACTTCGTTTCACTGATCTATCTCAAACTCCAGACAAGTGACAGACGCGATTTCTAAAAGAAGGTACATTTCCAGGAAAAATTGTATGAAATTGCAGATTCATTCATAACTTCTTAAGTATTATGGAGACTTTGAATCCTTACATCTCGGCAATTAAGATTTCTGAATAATACAAAAAGTGACTTCAATGGCATGGTTTCCTCTATTTTTTAAATGGATTTTGATAGCAAAATTATTGTTTTCTTTTACGGTTTTTTCTTACGATTTTTTACTCTCAATACTTCATTTTTGTGATGTTAAACGTACAGAAACATTTGTTTAATATTTATACAAAGTGAATAATAAAATATATACAAAATGAACATATCGTTTTCAAAGTGAAAATGATATCTTTTCCCTAAAATTGATTTAGAAATAAGCGATACGTGGAGATTAAAGGCAACGAGAATGCATAACCGAACCACAGTATGTAAACCACGAGTATGAAGTCAAGCTACAAGAGATACCCTACCTCAGATGCAACTCGCGATTCGATAAAGCAACAACTATCTCATCTAAAATTCAAACTCGACACCGTAACATTAATTTATCACAGAGATGGCGTGTAGAAGTCGTGTTATGGGTACGAGTGTCAGACAAATTTACAAACTCGTTAACCCAAACGGCATGCAACACTAGAGTGTAAACGAGGGTACTTACAAAACACGAGTTATTTATTATATTTCTTTTTGTTAATTAATAATATTTTATCGTAATCCGTACAAGTTATCCTTAGTTAGAAACTTTTTAATAAATAATCGATGAAATTAAACTCCAATAGTTTAATAGTGTCAATTTATATTAAATGTTTCCAGTTTATTTTTACAGTGATACCTAAATGGTAATTGTAATTAAATTTTCTCTTTATTATTATGAATTTAAAGCTCATTTTAAATATCAAAATAGATCGAAGATATATGTTTGGCGAATCATTCATCGTATGGCTTCATGAATAATCATTTTGGGGTTGGAATTCTCTACCATATGCAAGGGTGGCATACGCTAGAATGTCAGACTCCTTCCATCATGAAAGGCTGGCTTGTAAAGGGACAGACCCTAAATGTTTGAGAGGCTATCGGCCTTGTTAATTGCTACAACGCGTTATCAGATTTACGATATGTCAATCGCCATGAAAATCATGATGTTAGGAGCAATACATATAAGTTTAATAAGCAATTAGTGGTAATTTGTTTTCTCATTTAATGATTTTCTGTGTTCATCTCTTTAACTGTTCATCAAATTCGAAATTATATAATAGAATATCATATAAGAATATGCGATAATCAATCACAAAATCAAAATTAAATTATATATAATTAAACAATTATGAGAGAAAATCAACATAAATAGCAATATATTTATCGAGTAAATATTTCAAAACAAAGTAAAACAATATTTCTCACAACGATCTTATATCCTCGCATAATATTTCAAAACTCTGCACCCTCTGAACCGAACCTCCCTTACAATTTCACTCCCCTTGTTCCTAAAAAACTCGACATCAAAGAGAAAAAATCTCACGCACATGCTAAAACGAAAAAGATAAAACATCAACATTTCTAAACGACTGTTTTCAAATCGTTTTCAAGTCTCTCTCTCAAACCTCAAACGAGAAAGAGAGAGAGAGAACGTTTCTAGAGACGCGATCGTGCGATGATTGAAAAGAAAACGCGAAAAGAGGTCGTGCAATTTTAAAAACGAGCAGGAAGTTGAGTTTCCAAAGGCTGACAACGGATTTTCCAACGCAGGATGGGAGAACGCAGGTGAAAATACACGACACGTTTTCCATGGCCCTCGGCCATTTTTCCGTCGACGAGCCGGCAAATTACGCGCGATTTCGGGATCGCCGGGTATTTCTGCCCGCTTTTGTCGACAAATGAGTAACTGATGCGTTCTTAAAGACGAGAAGATGAAACTCGTTTGTTACTGGACGTTGGTTGGGTTCAAGTGCCACTTTCTTGCGGGGGTGTAATAGGCGCATCTGGCTACTCGTAGATCACTTATTACGTGTATTACGTGTAAAATTTTGATTGATGAATTACTGCGACGCGTATACATTCGTTATCAATTATCTTCTATAAATAGAGATAGAATTTAATCAAATTAATTTTATATTTATAACATTCGTGAAGAATAAAAAATCACAGTATGAAATTAAAGAATATTTTTCCTTTGCGTTATATTTAATTACATATCACATATCAAATTCTTTTATTTTTGCAGTCATTTTTTACTTTTAATTGATTCTTTTGAAAATTTTATGATTCTCATTAGCTTTTTTTAACGAGTGTTAATAATTTATAATAAATGATCTTTTTAATTCATATCCCTCGAGATTTAATAATTCTACTGTCTTCTTGTATCTATATTAATATAATTTTGTTCATTTCCCCAAATTAAAATATCTCTATAGTATCAAGATCATATATTCAAGATCTATCTCTTTTCGAATGTTTATTGATTTGTACTAACTCTTCGAGTTATTTTATTCAGTTATAAATAAAAATATTCTTAGCGAGCAAGTAAAGACAAAAGTATGAAATAATATCTAATAATAGTTGAAGATTGTCCTTGAAAATTTATCAGAGGGGTGACATAAATTACTAAGTAACATGACAGTAATAATTGCAATTCAACGTGGAGCACGTGGCTCGTCTGCAAACTTAACGAGTAATCACGTCAAGAAAGAAAAGGCCATTTCCATTGCCGGTAAAATTAGTCGGTGTTACAATACCATTATGCTTCCTCGCACTTGGCAAGATTACAGTCGTGCTTTTGCTCTGAGGACTACAAAGACCTTTAATTTAGTAACTCCTCTATGCGACGTTCCTCCTCCAGGACAATTAATGAAACCTAATCAAGTACTCTGAAACAACGGTATAACCAATTTTCACCAAATTTTCGAATCAATTTTTCGAGAGAAAGAAAATTTTTACGTGAATCCAATTCGAGATTAGGATATTCGTTTTTTTTTATAATTATTATAAATTTGATACGATAGATGAATGGACTTCGAATTCGTTGGAAAAGTTCGAAGGAAAAATTTGAAAGTTGTAAAAAATTTCGATTTGTAAATGTGAATATGATTTGTTTTTCAAATGAAGAATTCTTGGTAAAATGATTCACTGGATGCTCGCTGTATTTTATCGTACCCAACTTCATAAGATTCCCAGGCTCCAAAATTAAACGTAAGGAAGTGAGAGATGTTCTTTGACGTAATTTCTACCTCAAGAGCAAACCAGACCACGTCTTTGTTATTTTTAAGATTAAAGATATTCGTGAACCGACGAACTTTCACATTTGTCTTTACGAATGTGAAATTTTTCGCGGTATTTAAACCACTTTAATCCGACTTTCCAAGTTAAGATTCTTGTTTATTTGAAGTATGGTTTATTTAAAGCGCGTACACGTTCTTCGCCATCTTCACTTTGACTATCAAAATTAAAATAAATATAATTTTACAAATTATTCTTCTTTTTTTAGCTCGCGGTTTATCAAAAATATTAGCATCAATTTTTGCGAAGAACAAAGAAATTTTCTATATATTACTTAATATTTCTCTGAGATAAACTTCAAAATATTCTTCCAAGATTTAAAAATCTCGTATTTCAAATTTTAAATAAAAAAATCTTATCGCTATATAAATAATTCATCGATTTCGAAACAAAAAAATAACTCACTTCTGTTTTCGTTGATTAAAATTCTCAAAAACTTTTCTCGAATATATTATCAAATAAACTTTTGAAAATTTCAACAAACAAAAAAAACAAATCCTAGTAATCCAACTTGCAATAATATATTCCATTCAACACTATTTGTCAAACTCCATCAAACTCTTCGTCACATATTTGATCAATATAAGTAAATTAATTTCAACAAAAACTTCTTCACATTGCAAATCCAATTTCCACAAATAATTTTCACTTTATGAAACATCCCTAAACCAACTCCATTCAACGAGGAAAGAACGCACGATATATCCATATCCATCACATTTCGAACGATCATACGATTCACAAACTACTACTCACTGTCTTGCATCCGTCGTGTTCGAGGTCACGAGTTCCACCGATCTTAGGATCGAAAAGAGATCGAGATCCTCATCGATCGATCACGTTCCACGCCGCGATATGGCTTCCTTGCCGGGAGAGGTTCATTGTCGCGTTGTCAACTCGCGTTTTCTGACGATCTCGGCTGCCGGATCGTGTTCTCCGCGTATGCTAATTTTGCTGGTGCAGTCACGTGCTTTCGCAACGCGAGTGCACCGGCTTGGCGTCGCTCGACGCCGAATATGAATCTTCCCGGGATTTTCCTCTTGTGCTTTTGTATCGTCGCATCTTTTTCACGATTTTTTTATCGCCCTCCCTTTTGTTAGCATCGTTGTGGAATTTCAGAATTGGAAAAGAGCGTGGATTTTTGAGAAAATGAACATTTTTTTTTTTTGACAAAGGAGGAAAATTGAAACTTTTGTTGAAATAAGTTTTTTGTTAAATGTAATAGGAAAATTTAGAAATTATTATTTAATTAATAAATTACGTGATATGATAATAATTAATAAATTTTAATACTGTTCTTGAAATTGGATATATTTTGAAGATATATTTGTGTTTTAACGAAAAGAATTTTTAATTTAATTTTCGTAATTGAATCGTCAAATTAAGCAAATAACGTTCAGTTATGCAGAATATATCATTTTGTTTTTTTGTTTTCTTTTTTTTTAATGAGAGTCTTAGCTAGAAGGGATCGCGCAATTCCTTTCTTAAACTGAAATAAATTTTATTTTAATGCAGAAACTAGAAGCTGCTATTAGTACTTTCGCTTAATAAGCTCCAATAACATTAATTACAGCAGATAATTACGTTAAAACTCTAATATAATTACAACGTGACTTGCTCGTGGAATTCTGTTCTCTGTTATTTCCACGGAAAGATTTCGCAAATATGGATGGAAATAGCTTGAAAGGAATAATCAGAATGCTTTTACTTTAAAAATCGAATATAACAAAGTAATAATTATCAAATTAATAATCAAAAATATATAAAACAATTTCATCAATGTGGAATCATCAAAAATAGAATTTTCTGAAGAAAAAATTGAATTTTATTTTGAGATTGATTTGCTATTATTTTAAATCTATGGAAAAATTTATGTTTCTTTAGAATCAAAAATATATTTAAAATAATTTTTTTCTTATTATTTATTATAAATAAAGATTTATTTTGTCAAAATAATTTTTACTTGCACAACAATTCTCAAAATACTGTATTACAATTAAACCTTGATTCAGATCTACTATTCTACTATTAACTCGTATCTCTATCATTCATATCAAAATCACACATCTTTCCTCCAATCTATCCAAAAAAACGGTCTAAAAACAAGGAAGAAGCAAGAAAGAAACAAACGAAACATCTATCAACCACTATCCATGTTAAAGGAGTGGCAAAAATCCCATGGTAGAATTTAATATCGAGGAACAAACGATGATTCTCCTGTGCTCGTGAGTTTTTTCATCCCCTTTATTCTCTTTCTCTTTCCATTACCCTCTTTCAAAAGGAAATTTCTTTCTCTCTTACGAGCAACTGATATTTTTTTCCAGAAATGTGTGTTAATATACGTAAATAGAAATATGTTTAACGATTTGATATAAATTCTAAAAATATTATCATAATTATATTACAATACAAGTATTGTATTAATTTTTCTTTTTATTGAACATGTGAAATGAATTATTAAAGTTTCAGTAATTTTCTTAGATATTAATTAAAATTTTCAATACATAAAATATTCAAATTTCAATCCTCTGTATCTCTCCATTGAATTTCATTATTTCTAACTTTGATATTAATTTTACAGAATGTTTCTGAATCATCATACAAGTGGTTGAATAATAATTGCATCACATGCAAAAATGAATCAAATTTGAAAATTGTTGAAATACAATCAATGATCTACATAAAATTGTAAAGCAAAACTTTCGTCACATTACATCTCAAAAAAAGAAAAATTTTCCCATATGAAATTATATTTGAAATATGGAACTAATGGTAGATTTCATCCCCTAAAAAAGACTTTTCCACTGAAAAGAAGATTTTACATATATAATATCCGCAAACTTTCGGATTTTATTAAACCAGGATTTTCAAGAACGAATTAGACAAATTTCCCTGGTAAGCCGATGTTCGAATATTTTTCACGAGCTACCGTAAATTCCATCAACGAAAATCATATCCACCAGTGTGCCCTCTAGTCATTAGTCCTGTCTTTGTTTCTTCCATTTTCCACCTTTCTTTTTTTTTTTTTTTCGTTCAACGAGAAGAGGGGAAAGAGAGGGTCGGGGAGAGCTGGAAGGAGAGAGAATATTAAAAACTTTTTCCATAAAGCGTCTTCGCGAGTCGAGACGCCGTTAGATCGAGCATGAAAGCCTGCTCCTTGCATTTTCAAGCGTATCCTCACCGGTTTTTCCGAATTAGTTCAGACGGTTTTCCGCGATTTCCCTTTTTTTCTCCTTCTTCTTTTTCCCGCCTCTCGGGCGAAATGAACGCGCTGCGGCTTCTTTCGAGGATAAATGCGGGGACAGAAGTGATGGAGAGAAACAAGGGGGATAGTGAAATTTAATTTCAATGGCGAAACAAACGAATAAAGAGGTGAACTGGTTTTTTCGTTTTTAAATGAGTAATATTTTTATTATGGTTAGTTGATAATTGATAGGGATTTTGTATTTTTCGTTTGCATACATATGTGATTCAAGTCTCTTTTTTATAATATAAATCTCTTATTAATTCGTGTTGAAATCTAGCATTGATATGTTAATAAAAACAATGGAAATATTCGTAGGAGGATTATCCAAGAGATTGTATTTTTATTTTAGAGATAATTTTCATAGAAGTGTATGTATATTATAGATAAGTAAATTATAGTAACACATTGTTTTTGTTTTTATTTCGAAACATTCTTCTCGATTGATTGAAAAATTGTATGTATTATCATATATTTTGGATTTAGGCTATAAACGTCGATTTTTTTCTTAAATGATTTATAGATGTTAATAAGGAATTTGTTTGTGTTTCTTTAAAAGAAATCTTTTAATAATTTTTAAAGAAATTTTTACAAACTGTAAAATCGTGAAAAAATAAATTTAAATTTTTTTTAAAACTTACGAAGTTTAAAATTCGAAAATTTCGTAAAAATATTTTATAATTTTATTTATCATCGTCATAAATTCAGACAGTTCGATGAAATTTGCGTTACGAAAAAAAAATCGGGTTTAATTTCGTGAAAATTTTTGTTTTCAATGTTGATAATGGAGAAGTATTGCCTAAAATATTTGGAGGAACAAAGCATACGGATCGATAAGCACGATGGTACACGATGACATAATCGAAAGGTTAATTGGAAATGCATATTTGCGAAGGGAGCTAATTAAGGAAATTGGATACGCAAAGATGATTAGGAATACGATCGAATATGCAACAAATTAATTGGAGGAGATATTTAATTGCGGAAAAGTTTGCTAAAGCTAATGATAAACCATCATCTCACAGAGTGGAATATTTGAATAATTAATTAAAGAATATTTTTAACTACAAAATAGCTTGTAGTTGAATTAAAATATACAAAATTATTTACAATTATATTATTCTGTATATCGAGAGTATAATTAAATATTTTTTAAACAACAAATATACGAAGATGATTTAAATCGTATTTCTCTATTGCATATTTTTTATGGAAAAAAGAAAAATAGCAAAAAAAAATTAGCAAAAATATTAATAATCACTAAATTGAAGATGTACATGTAAATTCTGATTAATCTAAATAAAAATAATGAATATTTTACTTTAAATATTTTACATATTTTGTCACGTATGTTCTGCGAATTTTTGTGCATTTGAGTTTCTCATCACGATATAAATAAAAACACTATAAATTAAGATATACCCTTTTTTCTCTTATCGAGGCAATAAAACAATCTGCCTATTTTAATTAATACACCAGCGAGAAATGAATTAAAAAAAAGGAAAAAAAAGAAGAACTATCTACTTATATTCTCTTCATCCACGAAGAAAAATTCTCATATAATCTAACTATATTAATTCCACCGTATAATACTCATCCCCATTACATCCTTCGTAATACCACTAGCCCCGTTTCCATTACGATAATACTGCTAATTCCTCCGTGAAAACCCATTACACCAAGTCAGGATTATCTCGAGCCGTAAAAGAAAAGTCACATCTCGAAAACGTACTCCCTTTTCCTTCGCCTCTGCTTCTTCCTCTTTCTCGCCTCTGCATCGTGTCCTTCTGTCCATTCTCTCTCCATTCCAAACCTGTCTCGTTCGTGTCCCAAATGTGCTTCCCCTTCCCCCACAAACGTGTCCAATCACCGATGATCAACGATTATTCGTTGATTTATGTACGCGTCGAATTCTCAACATAGCCTTCCAGTTATTCCTTCGAAGAGTATTAAATAATCGAAGCGAACGTTTTGTCAACAAATAAACACCCTCCCCGACTGAGGCCGAGTGTGAATCAGCTTGCTACGAATCGAGGAGGAAGAGGAGGAAAATAACGTCCGGTTTTCTTGTCGCGAAGACAAGGATTTGGCTCTAACTCGGTGTGATGGATCGGTGATCTCGTGCAACGTGCAACCCATTCATCTGGCACGACATTGAAACAGAGCTGGCTTGTAGTCCTTGCTCCAAATCTCTCGATCGTGCTCTTTCAGACTAGTTGTGCCAACGTCTTGTTTCATTTGTATTTTTCTTTTTATGGGTGTGTGTGTTTGTTTTTTATCTCATTTCTCTTTCTTAAATTTTTCCTCGAACGATTCCTTTCTTTCTTTGTTCTTCATTGATGGAATTCCTCGTTGATAGAAAAATTTTTTTTTTTTTGATAGCGATAAGTGATTGAAAAAGTTGAATTTTGTGAAAGCTCGAGATTTTTGTCTTTTTTCTTCGATGGAGGGTTGATTGAAAGTTAAATTTTCCTCGAAGGAGATTTAATTAATTTTTTCTCTTTTCTTTGTTGCCTTTATCCTTCAATTATTCTTTTCTTTTCCTCTGATCGTTCAAGATTTATCCAGCGTTCGATGATGATTTTCTAAAGTTGTTTAAATAAATTGCATGCAGGATTTGATTTGAAAAGCTTCAAATCAATATGAAAGTTTGACAGATTAAGAATTAATTTTTAAAAGTGTTTCATGATCCATGCATTTTGAAATTTATTTTTCGTTCTAAGAATTTTGAAAATGATGCAATCGTGAGAAATATCTAAAAAGAAAAAGATCATTGTATTTTTACATTATTTTCTTTCGATCACATTTAACCACATTGGATTATTTTACAATAGAAGTAAAATTTTGTACTCGGCGATAAATGTTATGTGAAATCCACAAATTTTGCTTTGGTTACGATTCAGATGATTATAAGTATCGTTTGGAACAATTTTACTTTCAAACGGAGCACAGATTGTATTACGCAAAAAATTTCCAAAAGAACAATATTTTCTTTTTTCAACCATTTTCTTGTATATGAAATAAATTTTTTAAAATAAGTAAACGTAGAAATAAAAGAGATCACTAAATATTCTTCTTCAAATTCACCAAAATCACTCGAATCAATCAATGAATTCATAAATTAATATGTTAAAAAATGGGCAAACTATTCATTTTTTCATAAAAGTATTTTTCCAAAAATTTATCCAGTAGAAAACTTGTCACTCAATTTACATGGACTTTTCACAAACCAAATCACTCTTTAATTTCTTTCTTCTTTGTACACCCTTCTTTCATTGTACATCTCTATTAAAATCTCTATTAAAATCTCTATAAAATCTCTAAAATTCAACTAGAATAAACCAAATTCTCCTTCATTAAACATTAAAAACCTTCGAATCCACACTAAAATATCGAATCCACTAAAAATATCATTTTAACACCGCCAATAAATCACCATAAATTCTGCTCAATTTATTCTCCAAATAATCTTTTCAAAATTGAAATCTTTAAACCTTGAATCGTCAAATCGAAACCTATACAATCTTTCTGCTTCAATTCTCAAAGTCAATATATCTTTTGATATATTAAAACTGACCATTCTCTTTTCATTAAAAATCTCCTCCTTTCAACAAAAATTAAAGATCATTTTTAATCCTCTTCAAAATTTTTCGAATCCACGTCAAATCACACGTTAACTTCTATCATCACCATAAATTCGGCTCAAACTTCTCTAAACAATCCTCTTCAATCGAACTGATGATTTTCGATTTAAAAATCAAACATCAAATTATTTTGATTTATAATCAAACATCAAATTTTCAAAAAAATCAATTTATCGATTCAACAATTTTCTTCTCGACATGTCGGAGAAGAAAAAAAAAAAGGAAAAAAAACACGAATATTTCGTGACCGACACGGTTGTCGTTTTGAAGAAAACTAGTCAGCCGATGACTGGATGAAGCCCGTCAGCCCTCTCCTTATTTCTCGGTCGCGCGCGCGACTATTTAAATCTTTTGTACTAGCTGCTGGCAACGAGACCAGTTTCGACCAAGACTCTGTTCGTCACGTGGCAAAGAGATATTGGTTTGTTCGGGTTTGACAGGGATCTTGGGGGGATCGTTTCGCAGGGATCTTCTTTGGGGTGGTTTTCGCGGTTTCTTGGTCGGTTTCACCGCTCGAAAGCCTGTTGGCCAAAATTTATACTTTGGAAGAGGGTTTGACTCATTGTGAAACTCTTTGTTGGAATTTCGCTCTCTCTGGTGGTTTAGTGGATGTTTAGTGGTATTGCTCATCGAGGAATTTTTGTCTGGTCGATGGAATTTCATTTTTTATTATTTTAAATTTCATCATTTCGTAATATTTTGTTTTGTTAATAATTATTCGTTGTATATTTTTTGGTTGATTGAGAGTTTTTCTCCGGTTACAAAAATGATAGATGGAAGTTCCACGTAATTAATAAATATATTGAGCAATTCTTTATTATTTGTTAAAAAAATAGATATGAAATTGAAACTGAAATATGAAAATAAAAGCATAAATAAAAAATTTAAAAAGTTTTATTAATTGCTATAAACATAGTTATAATAAATTTTCACGATGACATGTTTGAAAATTTTACTAATAATTCCATTTTCATTGTTTCAACTTTTCTTAAAAATAAACTTTTATAAAAAAATAATGTGAAATTTTTCAGTAAAATACTACGTAGAAATAACAATCTTTGGTATATCATAATATAATATTATTGTTAACAAGTTTAAATTCCAAAATAATTTACCAAGAAATATGAAAATTCCTTGGAAAAGGATTTCCAATAAATGGTTAAATATAATATAATCCTTTTCAACGTATTTTTCTGTTAATTCAGATATTTTCAGCTACCAAAAACTATTATAAATTACTTGGAAAACTTCTCTATATTTACTTCTTCTATTATTTAATTAAAAATAATAGAACATTAATATTGTATATCTTTTCATACCTATAGCATAAAATCAAATAGATATAAAATTTTCTTTTTTGCCTAATAATAAACTTAAAACTACTGAAATAAAAATACAAAAATAAACTTTTCAGTCGATAATTTTCTTAAAAATTTTAATTTTGACATTATTTAATATAATCCTAAGAAAATAATAATAATAAACTTTCCAAAAATTTATTCTCACCTTAATTGTAAAATTTATTCTCACCTTAATTATAAAATTTATTCTTACAATTTCCAATAGTCTTCCATTATAGAATCTTCATTAAAATACACAATCACAAATACATGTTAATTTACTTTCAAGTATTTCCATTCAATTCCAATCGTTTCACAGTTCATCTCGATGGAAGATTAAACACGGAGAAGAATAATAAAATAAATTTTCCTGAGTTTCAAATTTCATCTATCCATGATAAATATCGTGACGAAAACATCTTTGTCTTTTCCCCTAGTCGTGAAACACGGATGAAAGAAAATACGTGGGATGACGAATCGTTGATTAGGACACGGTGTGTTTCTTTCACGCACCAATGTAATCTGTTTTAAAAACGCCTGGAAATAATTCAAGTGTGACGCAAGGGGCGTCTGGATTTCAGGACTTCTCGAAATCACAAGTGTCCCGGAGAAGAGACGTGAAAATTGTGACGAATAGAGTTGGAAAAAATTCAGTGAATTTAAAATTATTTCTTCGAGTTTGAAACTTGATTGAAAATTTAAGTTTTTCAATTATAGGCAAAAGAAGAAAAGATTTTTAGATTCTTATTTTTAAAGAAAATATCAAAATGGAAGTTTAGAATGATTGAGATTTAGTAAAATGGTAGATCCTTTAAAGATATGTATACAAATATTGTATAACCTAAAACTTTATTTTAAAACAATTGGCCATATTTTGATAATTTATTTTTATCCACAAAAAAGTATAATATAATTCTTGTCTATTTAAGAATTTCGTAACGAATAACATAGTTTTTAATTTGCTACATAGTTGCTAATTTGCTATTCAACTTCTTGCTCGAAATTGTTTACACTAGTTACAAGAGAAAACTTAAGATTAAACTTAAACTTATACAGTTAGATGGAACGGACAAACAAATTTCAATAAACAAATTTCTCAGGAAACGTAAAGGCAAACAAAGTTGGTCGAAACCTGAATCCAGTTTGCGAGTTCATAATCCTTATCATAAACATTAAATTATTATTTCAAGCATTCAGTATTCAACTTCAAAAAATAAACTGTACATAGAATTAAAAAAATTGAGAAAATTAAAAAAAAAATAAAGAAATCTTTTCTTTCGTTTCTTTAAAATATTAAATGAAATATAAAGTTTTTACAGATTCATGGACTTTAACAGTATATTTCTCTTTTTATTACGATTTCCAACGATATAATAAACAGTGAGCAATGTTAACACGATATGAAACTGTTTTAACTTTCAAAATATATTTTCTCCCGCCCAAGTTGAACGTCGCTTGTCGAGAATCAGTATAGAGACGACATCTGGGTTTCTAGAGCTTTGGTAGAGCGAACGTTCTTCGTGGGCGGGCATTGCTGCCAAAACAAAGCTTTTCTTGGCTCAACGGATAAACAAATTTTCGAGAAAATAGCCGAGTTTTCGCGATTCTTTGCCCATATGAAAATATTCGACACATTTTAAACGTTTCATCGTTCACTTGTATCTCTCCATCAAAGTTTCTTTCGTTATTAAACTTTCTTCTTATCGCGTACAACTTCATTCACGTACTTTCTGATGAAAAATTTTAGAATTATCGATATTTCTATTTTCCATTTTTCGTTATGCGATAATTCTTTTGGATATTCAGATAATAGTTTTAAAAATTTGTTTTCTATTTTTTTGTTTTGTTTTAATCAATTTATTATTAATATTAAATTTTTTAGGATATCTAAGTTAATAATTTTTAATTTTTATTGTTTGATTTAAGTGTTTTAGTAAATATACTTTTATTTATTATCTTACTATCATTTTTTCTTAAATATCCTATTCTATTTTTTTATTTTTCTATTTTCTATTTTTATTAAATTATTAAATTATAATATTAAATTATTTATATTATTTTCAATTAGAAATTTTGAATTTGATTTTTCTACTATTTCAACAGATTTATATTTAGTTTAAAGATTTATAAGTGTTTATAATCAATTTCAAAATTTATGAATTATGAATCACAGAATTTATGAATTTTCTAAAAGTTAATAAATCTCAAGAGAATAGAGCGTTCCTATTATATTCCTAACCACTGACAAATTTTCACGGAAGAATATCCGACATGATTCTGGAAAATATAACGTATGTCATCTAAATCATCATTATGATTCGAATATCTTTCTCACGTCGCACGAATACCATTGAACACTGCTTACATAATCAGTCCATTTACGACATATTTCAATCTAAAATGTTTATACAATATATAACGCACGTTTATTCTCCTCAAAATTTCAACATTACCCATATTGATACTATAAATCTGCATGTAAACCCACAACAAACGTATTATTTCTAACTTTGTGTAAATGTAATAGACAAAAATAGAAAGAAAAAAAGAAAAAAAAAAAAGAAATCAACATACTCACCGTCATTAGAATCTTTCAGTCAATTGTTTAAAATAGTGAAGAGATCCATTTGAATCACTCGTATTTTATATTCATCACTTGTCTTTATCCACGATTTTGAAAATTCCACTCTCGATACATCAAATTTCGATAAATATTTTCACGAATTAAAGATGAATTCGAAAAATTCGATTTTTTTTTCCTGCAAATTTTTTTAACGTAATAAATATTCCATTACATTTTATACTTTCTTTCTCTTTTTACTTATTGCACAAATTTGAACTTGATCTGAGACTTTTTACAAAGGAAATATTTATCAGTAATATTTATCAATAATTGTTGAGATAATAATTATTAAATAAAATTCGCGATTGATAGAGATTGAATGGGCTGGAGCTGCCATGGACAGCTGCCGGCCAGACACGAAGTTGGCGCGTTTGGCTAAGTTTCGAAAATAGTTCGCACCGGATTCGACGATGGTGCGTCTATTTGTGGCGGAAAAGAACTGGTCAAGCAGTGCTGCTAACGTTTGCGGGTGAAACTCTCTAACGGCCTAGTAAGAACCGTTTCCTTTTTCAAAAACATCTAACTCTAGTCTGTATTTCTTTCGAGACGATTTATTCGAATTACGTCCTTTTTGAAATTTCTTCTTTTCATTTTATAAATTCGTTCTATCAAGTCTATTATGTTTCAATTTTTATTTTTTTCCATAAGAATAATCTATTATCTTCAATTTTCCTTTAAATTTTTCTTTTCAAATATAAATTAAATGTTTATTTCACATTATTATACATTATTTATAACTAATCGAATTATAAAGAACTTTTACTCATGATTATTATAATTTAAAGTAAACCTTGTAATAAATAATATGGATCCATAATTAAAATCATACCTATATATCAATATGACTGTTTCCAATAAAAATTTACCGCTTATTACGAAATCGGTGAGGAACATCTTTGAACAACACTAACATTTACCAACACAGTAATCCGATAATATCATAAATCCTTTACCTTGCTCCACTTCGGCGTTAATGTGAATAGTCCTCAGTCTAAGCTCCTCGTTCTCATAAATCATCCCCCTCGAGGATTTCCGGTCGAGTTTCCTGTTCGGTTTCACGCTGCAATCCCTTCGCCTGGTCCTCAGCATCCCGGCCCCACCAACACCGGCAGTAGTCGTCATCATTTTCATTAATTTCAACAACAAAAATCTCACGATCACAACAACAAAAAAAAAAAAAGAAAAAAAGAAAAAGAAACGAAAAATATCACTTCAGATAAATTATCTTTTAATTCGTTTAGGTCGTTTATTACGTTTGTCTTATCATCACGATCTTATCATTATTGTTTTTCTCGAAATTTGAAATCTAAATCGAGATTAGAATCACTGTCCTAGATGCAGTTTTTCTTTAAAGAAACACAAAAGAACACTGTTGGAGAAAATTGCACTTGATTTTTATTATGTGTGGTTTATTCTCTTTACGATCAGCTGTTAACTTTTTTCCAACAGGATAGTTTGTAATTCTCGCTTGATAGCCGTGGACATGGTGGAACGTATTGCGCCATTAAGAAGCGAGTTTAAAGTCATGGGAGAAGCGTTCAAGTGGCGTTTAATCTCACGTGAAGCTTTTAAAATTGGATTTGCGGCGTTGAACTACCTTCAGATTTTCCCCTTTATGGGCTTCCTTCCTGATTCTTCTTTTTTCGAACTTCTTCCCGAGATTCTCTTTTTTCCTTGATATTTCGCGAGGTTTATATTTTTCTTCTAAATTTATTTCGTCTCCTCTTTCTTCCTAAACAATTAAATACAGATTTTCCTTTCAATTCCAAATCCTTTGTCTTGAAATTCTTTTTCTTCCTCTTATTCTCTCCAAACTTTCTTTTTCATCCTCAATCCTTCATCTCGATCGATTAAGAAAGATCTAAGAAAGGAGTTCGCATCGAAAATTCAACGAGTCATCGTCATTTCCACGATAAAAAATTGGAAACGGGGCGCGAAAACGCCGTGCTTCCCATCCAGTTCCGGAACGTCCGCGCCTTGCCCAAAAGGATTTGCATCGTCCGTACGTTTATCACGCGATCCTCCTCTGTTCCTGCAATTTGTCCGTCCATTATTCAACCGTTTATCAGCGTTTTCGACCGTACACCACTCCTCCCTCCACCTCTCCTTTGTCCTTGTGTATTTCTTTCAATTTATTCGCACGAGGTTTTATCCGGTCGCGCGATCTTCCTCTTCCGGCTCCTCCCTCTCTCCCTTCGATTTCTCCCTGCCTTCGATTTATCCACGCCGCTGATCCGAATTTATCGCGGCCGAATTTTTTCTCCCATCCTCTCCCAAGGGTCCAACGTGTTTCTCCATATAGGTTGCAGTGAAATTTCGACGCTGTTTGCCTCCACCAAGGATCTGTTTTCACAGGGAATACTCCTCGAGATCCTCTCGGTGGTCTCTCTCTCTCTCTCTCTCTCTCTTCCCTACAAGAGGGGAGGATCTTTCGGAAGATTGGAGATGGATTTTGAGACGGAGTTGCTGGTTTCCTCGTCGTTATTTTTGTTGAGGAAATTTCGATTCGACGTTGGAGATTCACGGTGAAAATTTCTGATGAGCATTTTCTTTGAAATTTTTTCTTATTTTCGTGTAGATGGATTACGGATTCTATTGAATTCTTGGTTTTAATTTTTATTGATTGAGTTTTTCTAGTTTTTTTTGTTTTTCTTTTTTATGAAGGAACTTTTTAGAAGAATGGAGATGAGTTTTGAGCAATAGATCATTGTTCTTTTTTAATTGTTATGTGAAATAATAGGATCTTCTTTTGTTTAACTTTAGATTCTTCAGATGTTAAAGATTTCGTTCTTCATTTTCTATATAGATTTTGTAGAGAGTAGATTTGTTTCCAAACTGTGTCGTTTCTCTGAAAAATGAAATAAAATATTAATTTCTTGAAATCTAAACATTGTATTTAATTTTAAATAAATTTAAAATTAAATTGAAACGAACAATGATATCTTATTCTGAATTTTTAAAGTATAATTGGTTTTAAATAAAAAGTTAAAGATTATTTCACGAGTGAAACGTTTGTTTCTATTTAAAGCTTATTTCATGAAGCGTTTACTACGCGAAACGATCGTGAATCCGAGAATGCAACTGAATAATTTGGAACCAACTAATCAGTTTAATATCAGAAATACAACAAATTGCTTTGATGATCCAAATTGTAATTCTTGTATGTAACGCGTAAGCCTGCGTAAAATGCAATTAAATTCGAACGCGTTTCGAAATTAGTAAAATGTTATTAAAATTGAATTCGAAAATTAATTATCATTATTACGGGGCTAGTGATCGTTATGTGCAATTGATTAAAAATATACGATCAATTCGGTTTTAAAATTTATTCTTGTACTTCAAAAAAATTAATTAAATTTTCTTTTAAAACAAAAAAAAAATAGAACAGTAAGAAAGGATTTTTTCACGAATCATTATGAAAAATTATAAAATTGTATTAATGTAAAGAAGTTCTTATAATTGAAGTTTTAAGATTAATATTTATTTTAGAATTTCTTTAATTCTATTGATACTATACACTATATTAATCTCACATATCCATTATTAACTCATAAACTTCAAATCAGATTAAGTCTAATTTAATTCTCTTTTTATTCTCACAATCTAATTATTTTCAATTTCGTCTACAATCAATTCTATTTTTTAATTTTAACAAAAATTCAAATAAATCCAAATAATGATTAATTATCATCTTGAAGAGACTAGTATCAACGATAAAAATCTTATCTCACGAAAGAAAGTAATTAAAAAACAAAATAATTAAACCATGTTCTTACATCCCACTTCATATTTCCATGCGTATCTCACATCATATGAAGAAACATTCAGAACACTTCGCTAGGCAGCGTATTCACTCCTCTTTTCTCCCGGAAAAAAGGAGGAAAAAAAGAATTGTATCCAGTACACAAAGAGTTAAACACTCGTTGTACCGAGTTGTGGAAAACATAACTACAGACAAAATCGAATGAACATGCGTTCAAAGGACTCCATGCAGACGCCATGAAATTGAAACCCTTCCAGGCAAAAAACCAACCGAATAGCACGAGAATGAATTATTCAACGGCATATAGGGAGAGAAAAAAAAAAGAAAAAAAAAAAAAATGAGGAAGCAGTGTTACTAGCAGGTTTACAAATTTGGTATTTGGAAAAAAAGTTCGACAAAAGTTCGAGATTCATTCTGGTTTCCGCGCGAACTATTCTGAATGATGGTCTATTAACACATTCAATAGAGTATCAAAAAAAAAAAAAAAAAAAAAAAAAAAAAAAAAAAAAAAAGAATGAGAAAAAAATGCAACGAAATCCAAAATAGCCGTGCATACTGATGACAATACTTGTGTTGAACATGTATGCAAAAAAAAAATCGATAGATAATTCTTTTTCATTTTTTGGAAAAGTTCAACCGCCATAGAGTGTCAAGATATTGATGAATAAAAATAAGTGAAACTTCTATCTTTTCTTATTAAAAGATATTATTATTAAAGACGTAATTAGTAGATTTATGATTTTTAAGATAATATCATTAAAAAATAACGTAAATAAAATTAGCTCAAGTTTATACAATACAGTTTTTCAATAAATTTATTTTTATTAGAGTTAATATTTTCACGTGTCTTAATAATAACTTATTAAGAATAAGGAAAAAATAAAAATGATCGTTAACGATATTTCAATAATATCATCAATCATTGAAAATTGATGATCAATAGTCACAATTCTAATTCACATTTGTTTGCAAATAACAAAAGTATCGTGTCCACTCTAGAACAGTGCGGCATTACAGCAGTGTCTGAATTCGCAAACAGATTCTTTGACGCACTGTTTCTCGAATAAATACTATCCACTGTTCGCAGACGAGTTCACTGTAACTTGTTTATTTTTCACTGTGAAGTGTCCACGTTCTCATGCTCCCTGAAAATAAGCGTGGACGTGGCATAACGGTTTCAACCAAAAATTATAATGCCGCGTTTACATTGGCTAAAAATTCGCGAGTATCGTACTTTCCACGTTCACGAACAATTCTGAAAAATCTTGCAAACTGATCTGAGGGAGTGTGCATTGGATGATGCATTTGTTTGTATCTCGGAGATATGAGTGGAATAGAAAAATATTTTTGACGAAAAGCGTTGATATAATGTAAATCTATGCTTTGAAGACCGTTTTTGGCCCTGGTTCTTCTCTCTCCCTCCTCCTCTTTCTCTCTCTTTCTTTTTGTGTGTTAGAGTCTGCGACACAAGATCAAAGAGGGAATGGTGGAGGCAGAGAGTATGAAAGCACAGGTGCGTATCGTTGTGTCGTTCGTTTGTGGGTTTGCCGCGTTTTTGGTTTGGAAAATGGAGGGATTGAAGGAAGCAGAGGGTGAGGAAAGGAGAAAGAAGAGAAGGTTTAAAGGCGATAGATGGAAAAGAAATAAAAAAAGAAGGGTAAAAAAAAATAGGCGGAATAGAGAAAGATGATTGAGAGATAGAAAAGTGACCGTCGTGGTGAAGAATTGAGGAATGTCGAGTATCGAATGAGAAATTTGAAAGAAGATTATAATTTTAATTGAATTGCATTTTTTAATGAAATTGTTGTCTTCGTTTTATAAATGTACAAAATTTTCAAGCAAATGTAACAAATGTTTTAAGATTTTTGAGTCATTGTGTGTGACTAGGAAAGAGAAGAATTAAAAAATATAGGAAAATAAAATATTATAAAAAAAAACAGTATCTTATCAATAGTGAAATAAAATAGAAATAGGAAAAATAGAAATGAGGATGAAATGAATGTTAAGTTAAAGTTAAAGAAGAAAGAAAAAAAGGAAGAAATAAATAAAAGTAATAAAGAAAATGATTAAGAAAGATGGAAACGAGAAAGAAAGAAATATAAAATAGTGAAATAGTAGAAGAAAAAAAATAAAAATGAAACAGATATCTCGGAGGGTTTAATTGGAAAGGATAAGCTGGAAAAAATACCAGGAAATGAAGAAAGAATCTTAAAAGGAGATAGTTTCAGAGACACGACCATGAAAATAAGAAAAAGGAGGGAGAAATAAGATAGGTCAGTTTGGGACAAAAGAAGATAGAGGAAATGACATTGAATGAAGTGAAAAATTTAGCGAGGAAGTATCTAAAGAGGAGAGAATTAAAGAAAATGAATGTGAAAAAGAAGAATGCAGAAAGAGATATTAGTAGAAAGTGAAATTGTGACATAGAGAAAAGAAGTCCAAAGAAGAGGATTTTAAAGAGGAGAGATCTAAGAGAGATTTAAAACCTTGAAAAATTACTCAAAGAAAAAAATAAAAAAAAACTGAAATAATTTATTAATTAAAATCTTCATAACATAAAGAGACTTGAAATAAGATTTAAAAATGTGAAATACTAAAGACAAAAATAGAATTATAATAAAAATGAAATGCTGCAGAGAGTGAAAAAAGGAAGAAGGATTCCAACAAAAACAAATTTGAAGTTTAAAAAAATCTCAAGAAAAAATCTGAAGGATCTAAAGCAATCTATTAATAAAAAAAACTTCACAAGATGAAAAAACACTTAAAATAAAGTTTAAAAACATGGAGTAGCGAGGAAAAAATCGGAATTATATGAAATGTTTCAAACATTTGGAATGGAAGGAAAAAAGAGCCTGGAGCTCTTTTCTGGAATGGAGCAAAAACAAGTTTGAAAGAGGAGGAAAGAAAAAAAAAAATCAATGAAAAACAGAGGAATATTAGAAGAAACCGTATGGGCAGATCAAAAGATATGAGAATTCAAGGCTGAAGAGAGGTTGAAGAAAGATCTAAATAGAAGAATTAAAAGAGGGGGAATGCAGAAGAAGTGTTCTTCATCTATAGAAGATAACTCGTAGAAGAAGAGTAGGAGAAAACCTAGAGAAAGGAGGGTCAGAAACTAAAGAGATTAAGGCATGAAATCCTAGAAAAGGGGAGCTCAAAGAGACGTACACGCGGATTAAGAGAGAAGGGGATCAAATGAAGAGGGATTAAGAGTCAGAGATTCGGAAAAAAGAGGCGTGGTTCAGAGGATGGAAACAGAGATGTAAGCATAAGAATAAAAAAGAAAGATTGAAAATAAATCAGAGATTAGAATAAAAATATGAATATTATTCAACTGAAGATGGAGAGATTCATGGAAGAAATTTATTTTCATTTAAAAAACTATTACAAAAAAAATATTAAGAAATGCAAATTTTTATTCCTTTTTAAAAAATAAATTTATTTTATTTTTAATATACATTTCATTTTATAATTTTCTACAATTTTAAAATAAATGAATAATTAAAATAAAAATTTAATTAAAGAAAAAAGAAAGTAAATAATAAAGATCAAAAGAATTATTAAAATATATAAAAAAAAAATCTATTACACAGAAAAATAGAAAAATTTGGATATTATAACGTAAACATTAAAACGAGGAAAAGATCTAAAAAATAGATCAAGAAGAAAAAGGATGAAAGAAAATAAAAAGCAAAAAGAGAAAAATATTGAAGAAAAATTCATCATACCAAGAGATACTTTGCAATTGACTTATAAACAACTTGTTCACAGTTTCCTCTACAATTATTTTGAATACTCTCTTGGATAATTAGAATAGAAAATGCAAGGTTTTCTGGTGTGTTACGATCTGGCGATTATAGTTGCATCAGCGGAAATAAGGTTAATTTGTTCGAAGAAGCATGCTTCGCGTGTTCGAATATGTTTGTTTGCTCGTGGCTGATCTGGTACGGTATTACTGTCGTTGATTATTAAAATCTGATTTTTTAAAATTTTCCGCATTGGCAGATTATCTAATATGTATTTATCTAGTAAATTTTTAATAATTTTTAAATTTCAGTATTTTGTGACTTTCATATTTTTGTTTTCAGATTTTTATTTAATATTTCTAAGCACATTTTTATTTTTAATAGTATTATAAATAAAATATTGAGAATATTAATATTATTTAAATAATATTAATAGAAATATTAATAAAATATTAGTCTGCATATGTAAATAAATTATTAATACTCACTTTTTATTTCATATAGTTTATATTTGGCCAAGTTATATTGTATTGTGATCTTTATAGTTTTTACACAAGCAAGAATTTCTCTTTTGCATATGGAATTTTCTTCAGAGTATAGATCCAGTTGTTTCACACTTCATTATTCAATATTTATTATATTCTCAGTGCTGTGAACAGAAACTCACATCAAAATAATATTTCAATATCTGAAAATAATTAATACAAATATTAGATTCTTGGTCTTAAATTTTAATCTAATTAAATTTTAATTCTTAGAACGAATTTATTTAATAAAAAATTATTATCTATTCAAATTACTTTAAAAATTAATATCTAAAATATAAAAATGATGAAAATACATTATAATAAACGATAAATATGAGATTAAAATCTCATACAAATATATTATATATTATAAATTACATACAAATATATTACAATTTATAAGTATTATAAATAATTTATATTGAAATACTAAAAATTAATAGAGTAAAATATATATTTTCAATTTAACATAATACCATTTTTTCCCCAGAATAAATGTTAATAAAATTTACATTAAGTATACATTATACCAAATCATTCAATGTCCATTTCTCGAAGAAAAGAAGAATAAACAAAGTTTTGAAACGACAATCAGGAAGAATTTAAAACTTTCTTCCTTTTTACCATTTCTCTATTTTTTTTCTATTCTCTCGAGGAAAGTTTGCGGGGGTGGAAACAAAGTTCCAAGGCTCCCCGTCACTTTCGACGAAATATTCGTGGGCGTAATCACGTTCATTTGAAGCTGGATGCATCTTAATGCCGCGTGTAAATCGTAGGGATTCCAAAAATTGTTGCACTCCAGGACAAAAACTTAGGGTTCGTTAAGGACGTGCGTGACACTTATCAAACGACGAGGGAGTGGAGAGGGATTAACGAATGTCCTTTCACGTGTCACATGCCAGCCTCGTGATTAATTCTCTATTCTTTTACAAGCATTTTGCTTAATTTTAAATGGATATATCAATTTTTAATGAAAAAATTGGAATTAAAACATATAATATAGAATAGTATTTTTTTAAAATAATTAATGATTTTAAAATGATGTTATGATTGTATTTTTTTTTGTTGGAAACAATGGAAAATGTAATCCTTAATGTTTTTCCTAATTACTAAGAAGAATAATTGTAATTTATAAAATAAACTTCTATAATTAAATTATAAAAAACGATAATTATTTTATATATATATATAAAATAAACTTCTATAATTAAATTATAAAAAACGATAATTATTTTATATATATATATATATTTTTTTTTAAAATAATTATATATATATTTTAAAATAATTTTTTATTTTTTTTTTATTTTAAAATAATTATATATATATATATAATCCTTAATAAAACTCTAATCTTATCAATAATTTATAATTACATGAAAATGTAAAATTTCCAATTGGATAATAAATTGCATTTATCTTTCGTAAATAATATCACAAGTGAAAAATCACAGAATGCTAAAGAAAAATAAATTACGTAAAAGGAAGAGATGTTAAATTCTCAAGATTCTGTTAGAATTTCAATTTTTATCATTAAATTTAAAATTCTTACAATAATATTTAACTTCATTGTGTATTAAGCAAAGGTAAGTAAAGGAATTATTTAAAAAAAAAACGTAAAATATCAAATTCTATTATATAAATATATTCTTTTCTTATTCATAAACGAAAAAAAAGAGAAAAAAATTGTAATACAAATTTCATTGGTAAGATTCAGAAACATCAATTCAAATATTCCGAACGTTATATGTGTATACAAATTATTATTATCGCGAAAATAGAAATTGAATCAAGATTATATTTCGACGCGAATTTGGTTCAGAAACATTTTTGAGACGCAAAATACACTATAAGGCCACCTGGTAGTGGCGCAATTTAACGATTTCCGGTTGCGAGTTTCAATACGTATTTCGATGGTCATTGGTTACGTTCGATAAACCCGACGACGTAAAGCAGACGAGATGTTAAGATGAAATTACACGATCTAGGGAAAATTTAATTTTCTTAAGATTCCCTTCGTAATTTGTTCATAAATCTTCCTGTAACGTGATTTAAATATCCGAGTTATTATGGTTCTATAATATATATTCATACTAACTGTAATACTTCAAATAATGAATCCAAGATAAACACACACACTCGTACAAGATAATTCAAGAGAAGCAAAGAATTCGTGCAATTCAAATCCAAGGAACCTAAGCGTTCCCTAAAAATCTTCCACCAAATCCACCAAATCTTTTAAAAAATTCACGGAATCTAAAGAAACGATTCAAAGTTTTCAGCAAAAAATAGCGAATTGCGATGGAAAATCAATGCAAAAAGAGAGAGAGACACGAGTGAGGCGCGCGTCGTGTGCACTCGCGACACGGTCGAGGTAACGACAAGCCATGGATTACTCGCGCGACACGTGTTGTCGACGTTTACTCGCGTCACGTTAACATGTGCATCGGCGTCGTTCCGCGTAAGTGCGCGCAGAAGTACGCGTACACGTGGTTTCGGCCGGCTGATCCTGTTGCGGATGATTTACATGCGGTCGCGCAACGCCAGCTGGCCTCGCACAGGACAACTACTTTCCCTCCGCAAACGCTCTCGATCCTTGCCGTGGTTCGCTGCCCCCGACTTTGCGCACCGTTTGATGCTCCGAAACCGTGCTCTTGCTCGTTCGCGCGATTTTTAGGGGGGAGTTTGTTGTCTCGGTGGATTGGGTTTTCAACGCGTGGAAGAAGAATCGGTGACAAGATGGTTTGAAGTGGTTCGAAGTGGTTCGAAGTAGTTTGAAGTGGCTCGAAGACGGAGAGAAGAGTTTAAACGTGTACCGAGTGAATCATAAAACAGAATGAATTTTCAAAGATGGATAATTGTGATCGAGGGGTAATTCGGTTTAATGTTGTTTCAGGACGGATAAGAATTTCTTTGGTTTCTTTTTTTTTTTTTATTATTGAAATTTTTCGCTCTAGCAATATCTTAATCTAATTTTCTTCAAATTCTTCGTTTTTTTGTGAAGAATAAATTTCCACGAAGTGGTTTTAAATATTTGATCAACAATATATATCTCTGCGAAGAACGCAGATTTCGATGATTCATAGTAATCGTACGAAAACTTTGCAACAATTTCAATCTTGTAAACATGATGACGCGTACAAATATAAAAATAAAAAGAGAGATTTGATAAAAATGTGTTGATCTTCCACTAAAAATCATTATATTAAAAAGTTAACGAGTTGAAAACTTTCGTGAGGAGAATTTTTTATCCGTCAACCGATAAAAACAACTTTCCTTCAACTTTTCTATTCACAAACACGCGAATACTTTCTACTTCCATCCGCATTCGCGTAAATCGAGCCACATCACGAACTCCAAAAACCATTTCTCGGGAGCGGAAAGCGCGTGGATAACAACGTGGCCGATAACTCCATTCAGAAAATCCAAAGCTTCCGGTTTCCACGATAAAATAAATCACGGCGACTGGCCTTGAAAGACGCGAGTTTCGCCCACGAGATTCGATGCACGAGGCGGCCAGACGCGGCGAACTAACTTCGTCGCCGCGATTTCGAGTTTCGGGGGCTAATTGAATTCGATCGAAAAATACTCGTCTAATTGCAGCGTCGGGGGTTACCACCCCTGGATAGAAAGTGGGGCCGAACTTTCCAGTTTATGGAACTGAATCTTAAGTGGCCGACCCTCCAATTTAAACTTGGGTTATCGTCCTGTCCTCGAAAGCGGGTTACCGTGCACTCACACCCCTGTGTCGCGCCACCCGTGAATCAAACCCCTTCCAAATATGGCGGGGTCCAACTTGCGATTCAAGAATTCGAGGATCATTCATAAGTAGATTTGACAGATTTGTTGTAAAAGTTATCTTAAAAATATTGACATTGGATGTTGCATGATGGGGATTTATGTATTAAAAAGTTTTCCAATATATTCAGTTCTCGTGTTTTTTCGAGTTTTAATGTTTCATTACATTTTGGATCTTTTTTTTTTTTTTGATGAATTTATTATTGTTTTATTTTTGTTTGAATTTTGATTTCAAATACGAATTTTTGTGATTTTTTAGTGATAGAATATTTTCTCTGCTTTAAAATAATTCCAAGTTTATTATTATATTTTATGTTTAAATTAGTGATCAAACGTGTTTATTATGAATTCTATTAAATTTTAAATATTTTCTTTGTTCCACATTAGAGAATATGCATTCAACGATACGTTTAATATCTCGTCAATAAAAATTAAATTTCTTCCTCGTCGATATATTCATCTCGTACTCACATATATATATTTTTATATGATTTCGATATTTTGACTAATAATTTTATCATTATTTTTAGTTTATAATTTTTAGTGCGGCATTATGTCGTATAAACTTTTAATAATTTTTTTTTTTAATACCATTAGATCTTATTAAATATTAAATATAATATTAAATATAATATTATATATATTCATAATAGAATTAAATAATAAAGATCATTTTATAAATTGTGTATCGATTGTTTATTAAAAAAGACAAGTGTTCAAATATCTATGTGGGGAAAATAAATTGACCTGTGAAAATTTTTCAAATCGAAATGGAGGGATGATAATATGAAATTTCAGAGGATGCAAATGATTCATGGGTTAGGAGAATATCGATGGAATGAGAATGGTAAGCTTCGTGACTATTCGAGAAGTTTGAAAAAGGGGATTGGCCGACTAGGAAGAAGGTGAAAGGAAAGAAATCGAAAGTTTTCGATAGACGTAGGAGGGTGGATTGGGAATTGATTCGATAATAATGGGGATGGTTGGTGCAATAAAATTGAATTTTTATATTTCTTTATTTGTATTAATATTTATTTTGTATTTCTGTTTTTTATTTTTCAGGTGAGCGTATTCTTAATGGACTTATTGAAATGATCTTTTGGCTTCAGAGTGTGTAGATGATTTTTGTCAGAAGTAAGTTAAAAGTATTATATTTTTTATCATTAAATGTTTGGAATTATATATATTTCATGAAAGAAATATTTTATATTACATGAATATTATGATACATTAAAATCCTATAATTAATATAAAATCATTGAATTAATATATATACATAAATTAAACGAAAGATTGCAAAAATAACATAGAAAATATATTAGGAAGAATAAATGTATTAGATATTTGCCTCGATTCGATGTATAAATAGACTATTATTATTTATATTTTGTTTTCTTTCACAAAATGCAATAAATATTAATATTGTTTAAAAAAAACTTTTAAACAATAACACATCACGTTTGCATTACGCTACAACGATTTCACTCGATATATATCAAATTTTAATTCTATTCAACAAACATTTTCATCTTGTAATTTTATTTTCCAAGAAAATAATCTTTCCCATCTGAAGAAATGTTTATCTTACTGGACATTTTGTTTCATTTTGCTAATCAGAACTTTTTCAACGAAAATAAAAAACGAGATTTCAGCGTGTAAAGAAAGAACTATATTAAAGCTCTCATCAACGATGTGAGATAAATGTTTGCTCTCATTTCTGCCAAATGCATCGTGACGAAAACTTAATTGATTAGAAACTTAATTTTCGACAAACGATCTTTTTCTTCTTCTTCTTCTTTTTTTTTTTTATAAAACATCAGTCGATGCTAAAATAGCATGATGTCGATGTTCGAAAACTTAAAAGTTTTATTTCAACCATCCTGTTAGATTTCAAGCAATAAATTATATCCTGTTTCCTATAAAACGAGAAAAAAATCGAAGAAATTCTTCATCTTCTCTTGTTTTGAGATTTAACACGATGTTTTCTTTCATGTTTTGTTCGTGTTTTTATTTACATTTTTATATTGATTATCTTGTTGAGGAAAAAAATTTGAGAATATGAAAGTTAAGGTTTTTTTTTAAAATTTTTATTCAATTTAAAATTTTTTTTATTTTTAGATGATAGTAGATTTGAAATTGTTTATAAAATCAATGAATATATATGGTGTTTAACTATTAGTATAAAGCGCTTTTATTCAGTGTAATTATTAAAAAAATATAATTTGATAAGCCATGAATAACTACTTTGAAAACTTTCTCACAAATGAATTATACATACTATATATATAATATTGACTTAATTAGTAATTTAGATAAATGGAGCAATTTCTAATAATATAGAAAGCACAAAATTTGCTTTTGCTAAAATAACTATTATAAAAATAAAAGACACTTCTTAAACTTTCAAACGTTTCATTTCACATTCCATATTGACAAATTATTTAACTTCAATCTTCTAAACACAAATTAACTAAATGGAAGCAAAAAAATAAATCCATATTCGAAAATTTAAAAAAATTTTTTTTTTAAATTTCTTAATTAAAATTTCCTCAACTTTTCAGGCACAAAATAAACAGAAATACAAGAATCTTATAAAAGAAATTTCTTCCTCAAATACCTCCTTTTCCATCTAGAAACCCAATTTCAACCAAACTCCTAAACATGAATGTAGACTTTATATCTAAAAAGAAAACAAAAAAAAAAAAAAAAAAAACAAAAAAATAAAAGTGCAGAGGGAACAGTTAAACAGTCTCAAAGTCCGTTCCACTCAGTGGCACCGGAATTTTCATCCCTTCTTCACTCTCCAACCTCTCCAATTAGCCTTGTCAAAAACACACGTCGAACTACCCCAACGATTCCACCCTCTCCCCTTCTCTTGTCCCCCGGCTCACATGGCTGACAAGGAAAATTTCATTTTCCTCGGGTAGAATAAACGAAAAAAAAATCGAGATCCACAGAATTGCGTCAGAAAAATGAGGGCCCCGATAAAACGATCATCCCCTGTCGTTCTATATTTCAAGGGTGCAACTGTGTTTTAACCACCACTGTGAAACTTTGCAAAGTCATTTCGAGGCTGTTGCAACGCAATAAAACGGTGGAGGACGGGGGTGGCAATAAAGTGACGCGGTTAACTGAAAAAAAAAGGAAAAAAATTTTTTTTTTTCATTTCGAACTACGATTATCATCACAATCCACATCTCTGGCTTGGTTAACGAATATTCGGGCAATCCTGATGCTTTCTTCCTTTCTTCTCCTTTTAAGAATTAAGATTTTCCATGTTGGAAAGCGGAGTGGACGAAAAAGAAGTTTATGAGGTGGAATTAAGGGGTGGAGGACACGTTTGGTCTTGGAATTGCTTCTCTCTTATTTTTCCTTCATGAAGGTTAATAGCGTGAAATGGGAAGAGATTGGTCGAAGGCCGTTAAGTGGAATTTAGCGCGCATTTATGGCTCACGTGATTACTGATTGTGTTTGGTTTGGATTGTAGGTGAGGCTTTTTCGACGAAAGAGGAATCGTTTCGAAGAGAAGAATCGAAATTATTGTTAATGAATTGTTTATTGTTAATGAACTTTTTTTTTAATATTATTTATTAGAAAAGAAATAAAATATGAAATTTATGAAAAAAATATAAAATTTTTTTTATAAATATCATTGTTTTATCTTTTCTTTCGCATTCATTGATATTTATTTTTATAGTTTGATAGAATTTAGTATAAATTACTCGGAGGAACAATAAAACAAATAAAAGAAATAAACTAAATGTAACTTATATATATTTCAAATTCAATATTTAACTGAAAAACCAACAAAATAATATCTCTAACAAATAAGAGAAGATGAAAATACCATTTCTTGCGCGTTTTTTTTTCAAGAAAATAAAAGAATCGAAAACCAAAAAGTGCAAAACATCAAAAGACCACTCGTGGATGAAAAATAAATTTCCAAATGAAGATACATTCCTCGTGAATGGAACGAAAGGGAAGACGTATGTGGATTCCTAAAACCACCATTCGTAATCCAAACAGTCGGGTATTAATAGGCGGAAAAGAAAACAGTGAAAATTTTCAGCGACCAGTGTCTGACAATCGTCGAACAGCTGACACGCGGACAATCTAGAAATATATTTTTCTTGTCGCAAATTTTTGCCAGTTTCCTTCAATTCTTTGCTCGTAAATCTTTTCTCGCTCTAATAGAATTATTTTTTTTATTAAAAAGATGAAAAAATTGTCGCAAATAATGAATAAAACATTACTAGAGAATTATTTTATTTTATTTTATTTTTTTTTTTTATAAATTCTTCAACTATAATATAACGCTATATTAAACAAAATCTACTATATTTATTACTATATTTATTATCATATCAACAAAAAATCTTTTATTTACATCAATTGTTTACTTCTCAGATATCAAATTAAGAATATGAGAAAATAATAAATGATTAAGTTATGATTTTTTCTCATAAATAAGCAAAAATTTGGTTATAAAAAATTAAAGAAGATTAAAGTATATAACTGTATCCAGTACGTAAACAAATATCCATTTGTTTTGAATAACGCGTTTATATTCACAGTAGTTCATACTTACACAAAAATATTTCTAAAAGTCGAAGAAAGAACTTGAGAAAAAAATTTTACAAAATTTTATTGAAAATCATACACTCACTATACCTCTTGTCCCGCTTGTCAATCTCTCGCTGTCGAATCACGATCGTTTCGCGTCGTAAATACGCGCCATATGATCGCTGCCCGTCTCTGAATCATCGTCGCAGAAAATATCCACGACCCCGAAGGTACAACTCCACGCTTTCCATCTTCGAAAAAAATATCGCCAATTCTTCTTCTCACGTGATTCCTTACTCCAAAATCTTTCTCCCGTCCCTTTCCTTCGAAACGACACACCAGAGAAAAAGAAAAAAAAAATTACCACAAATCTTTTATTCTTTCTTTTTTTCCTCTTTTTTTCTTCAAAAAAAACACAACATCGTTTTAACCACGTTAGTCTTCCAAAGCACGTGAAAAAAAACTCCAACCTTCTCACACGCGACACACATTCACTTGAGTCAAAAAGAAGTGGGCATTAAAGAAGCAAAAAAAAAAAGAGAGAAAGAAAAAAGAAAGAAAGAGAGAAAAGAAAAATGGAAGGGAAAGAAGAAGGATGGAGAGAGGAAAAAGACAAAAAAACACAAGAGTGGACTCGGCTCGAGCAACAATGCCTTTTTCATCCTTCTTTTACTTGCACCTCACTAACGACCGGGAGCACGCTGTCCAACCTTCTTGCTCGCTTTTTTACTCGCTTTTTTATCACTCGACCCGCTGCTCCATCGTCGAACGCGCCTCTGCCCCCATCCTCTACCCCGCGGCCATCCCACCTCTTTTGGACCCCTTGTTTTTTCTACACAGGTACACAGGAAGGCAGGAAGTTTCTTCACGCGACGTACCTTTTCCCTTTGTCCCTTCTTTCTCCTATTTTACTTGTTTCTTTCTCACACGACACACGTGCCTTTTTCTTTCCTTTTCTTTTTTTTTCGCCTCTCCTTTTTCGGTCACCTTTTTTTACCGATCTTTCCTTCGTTGTTTTTGTTTCTTCTTCCTTTTCCTCGTCCTCGTCCTCGCCCTCTTCTTGTTCCTCCTCGGTTTCTTTCTCGCGGCCACGGTAGTGCGGAATTCGAACCGGGGTTCGATTTGGCGGCACCCGAGTTGAGCCGGTCGGCATAACTGCGGTAGAGTAGACCACTCACTCGTGGCCTCTTGCCTTTTCTCTCTCCCTCTCTTTCTCTCTCTCTTCTTCTCTCCACGCCTCTCGTTCGAGCTTGGCTCCACCACCTCTCCAACGTTCCTCGCTACTCCTCTCTCTCTCTTTCGCTCCCGTTTCCTGATCTTTTTTCGTCTTGGGTTGATCTATCGCCATCTTTATCGGGTAGTAATGGGTTCGAGGTGATATGAATCGATTCGAGTAAGGAGAGAATTGTAAATTAGTCACGGTTTCGAAATTTCTTAAGTGTATTGAAAAATATCTTCATTATTTCAAACTTATCAATTCAATCAATTATCATCTCATAATTATATTTTAATTATGTATTAAATAACGGATTATATTTTGAAAGAAATAATTGATAAATAGTGATACTCGACAAATTAATCTTCTCATAGTACAATAAAAAATAAATTGGCATAAATTAAGGATAATATATTATGAATTTTACATTTTATACATATAATTGGTAATTAGAGAAAGATTGCACGATTCTAGAAATAATTCTTAATTATTTTTTAGATATAATTAAAATTAGATATTCACGTTTTTAATATTTATTCAATAAACATTTAAGTCAACCATCTAAAAAATAACTTACCCAATGAATAAAACCAAGTCAAATTCAATTACCGCGTTCCAAATCATTTTAAACTCTCGAATCTAGGTCTCTCTCCTTACTGTGGAAATCGAATTAATCCCATCGCTATCCCGTCACCCTGATCCTCTCCTTCGTATCTAACCTTCTCCCAAAGGAATTCCCTTCTTCCCTCCTTCTTCCTCCCTTTCCCCGTCCATCCGTTTTTTCTTTCGTAAACACCGTTCTCGTTTTCCTCATCGAATCCCTTTTTTCATTTTTCTTTCTTTCCTTTTTTCTTTTTTTCACCCCTCCATATTCTGTTATTTCTTTCCCCTCTCCTTCCCCTTCTCTCTCTCTCTCTTTTTTCTCTTTCCACCCACACCTAACACACGCCTAAGCGCGCGCGTGTAACACACGCGATCACACGTGAACTGTGCTATCTCGCCGATCTAAAATTACCCCAGAAAACGAGGAACGGCCGCGAGGAACGAGTCAACTCGCTCCTCACGCCTCGCGCGTGCTAGCACGAGTTACCACCCTACCAGGTGGAAGATCGTGGGGTCATAGAGCTGTGGATCGGTTTCGGTTTCGGTTTCGATGGAGATCGGTTTTCCTAAGTGGCCTTCGGGTATAACAGAATTAAGTTTGTAAAGAGATTAGTGGCGAGAGGAAAAAGATGGTTTCTTTCTCTGTTGGGCAAGATAAACGCGTTCGAGAAATGTGTTTGTTAATTCTGTTTGTTAATACTGTTTAGGCATTGATTCTTTTTCGTGAGTCAGGTTAAGTAATTGGATATATTTCTTGAGGGATATTGATTTTTTTTTTTTTGGATGGAATGTATGCATATGAAGATAAATTGTATTGGTATTGTGTTTGAGATTTTTATGGTTTCTTTTTTGGGATGAAAAGGCTAGTGGTGATTAAAGGATTTTTAATTTAAAATATTTATGACTGAGAGTTATTGTTGACGATATTTTATATACGGGATATTAATTTGAATATATGTATAAGAGTTCGTATTAATAAAATTCTGAGATTATACGAATCAAATTTCGAAATAAATATTTATAAAGTACATGAATTAAATTTGAGTTAAATTATACAATTTTAGGATATCAATGAACAAAAATGTCCTCTAAATTAAACTTATGCTGTCAATTACTTATAATCTAAAATCTAATTAAAATATTGTTATAACATTCAAAAAATTATATACGATAAACCAATTTAAATCACTTTACTCTACCAATTAAGTGTTAAAATAGTCATCAATAGTTATATCTTATCATCCGTATTTACTTCATTTAAATATCTGAAAAAAAAAGAAAGGAATATAATTATAAAATTTGTCCAACAACATTTTCAATAATATATTACACGTTTCATTAGAAAAGATAGAGATGTTTAATTAAATATCATAGTAGCACCAAGATCGGTTAATAACCCGTGTAATTCGACAAACAAGCACCGTGATAATTACACGGTATTGTTTGCAACGAGTGGCCAGTGTCCCAGCGGAGGGTGTCGCGGTTTAAGTTCCGGATAGAAGATACGCGGAACAGTGAGCGCGGTATGTAAATTTCTGCGCCACGATTTCACGCGCCATAAACTTATGAATGAGCGGGCGCGAATCTTGTTTATATACGCGTTCATGATACGCTGCTCACATGCTTTGCCTAGGTCGATCCATAAACATGCGACGCGGGGAATTCGTAATGATTACAATCATAGGGGACATCGTTGATCGAGGCTATGAATGACGATGAACGTGGTCGAAAATATGATGTCGTTGTTGAAATTTATTTCTGAAAGGAAGAAGGAAACAAAAAATTACTTTCGATGATAATTATTTGTATTCATTGTGTCAGTGTAATGATTATAATCATAGGGGACGTTGTTGATCGAAAAATGAATGTGTGGAAAAAAATGTTAATTGAAATTGAATTCACTTCTTTCAATTAAAGGATTTTTAAAATATCTGAATTATTGTTATCTTGTTATTATATTTGATAACAATTTAGATTAAGTAAAGTATTTGGATATTTTGTTAAATATCTTGTCTTTGCAATTTGTAATAATTTCTTTCTCAACGAATCTGTATGTTGTAGTTTATTTTGTTTTATTTTCTTAAAAATATTATAAATTATTTCTTGAAAAAAAAAAGAATATTTTTATCTTTATATTTGAATATTTTGATGAAATTAAAATATATTGGAGAAAATGTATAGGACTTAAGAATGATGTTATATGTATTTTGTTTGAAGATCATTTTGGCACTGGCTTCTATAATTTTAAATAACTTTTAAGCTAAATTAAAACTAAAATATGTTGCGATAAATCTAAATTGCTAAAATAAAATTAAAATAAAAACTAGTAATTTTAAAGTAATTTTAATATAGAAATATTAAATTCAAATTAAATACATTCACCTCATATAATCCATTCCTTTCTTTTTTTTTATAAAAACTAATTATCTACAAAATATTATATAATTATAACTTTTATTTTCAACTCACATGAGACTCTTCTCTCTCTTCAATAAACTACGATTTAATTTTGATTTAATCACACGTCGATTTATTTTTACGATTTAATCTCTCGTAAACCTCATAAAACCAAAATCTAAATATCTTTTTCACAATCACAACCTACTTCACAACCTACTTCACATTTAACGTTTTAAGATTCTAAGCATTAAGCACTAACACTAAAAAATTCACAAATTATTAAAGAAAAAAAAAAATCCAAACAATATCTCTTCTTCCATCAAATCTTTCACAACAACAATTTCTTTCACGAATCAATCAACTTAAAAAAAAAAAAAAAACAAATTTATCACCTTTTTTTTTCTAACTTCCTACGCAATCCATCCAATTTTTCTCAAATCATTCACCATTGCTTGTCAAAATGATGAAAAGACGAATGAATCCTCCTCAACTCGGCTGAAGTCTGAATAAACCGATCCAGTTATAACGACGCCTAATTTCAGCAGCGTGAATCGCGTGCTACGTACACAAGTTTCAAGAATAAACCCGTCGAATCCGAATACACCTGTCTCGTTGATCGTTTTCCCTCGCCTCTTCGGGTTCGATCGTCCCGGAGGAGAAGTTTGGACGACGTTCAGGAGGTAGTCGCTATCCGGACGCGCGTCCACATGCCACTGTGTGGCCTACATCCCAAGTTAAATCTACACATCGGTATTCCAGTCTATTATAAATTAGACTATCGAGGCGTAAGTGCCGCATGGTATAAACCGAGAAGAGCTTCATTATTCCGCAGTTAGATTGTTCAGGGATGGATGCTTTGAGGAAGAGATTGAGATTGAGGGTATAAAGATTGTTAGGAGGACGCAGTGGAGGACGTGTGTTTATGCGTGTATTTTTTTAAGAGTGAAATGTGGTTTTTGTCAAGGAGAAGTTATTCTATTTCGATCGTGATTGAATCGAATCTTATTTCTTTTCGAAGTTGATGGTAATTATTTTTTTAATTATTCGAATTGTGTGAATGATTTATAGTGAGTTGAATTATTTCGTTTTGTTTCATTGCATTTAAGAAATAAATTGTCGTTGATAGGTTTTTGCAATGATTTTAACTTTGGAAAGGATGGAGATATATATGTGATTTTTGAAAAGTATTTCATTGATTTAAATATATGATTTTTAAAAATTATTTTTATATAATTGCTTATGTTTATAATATAGAGAATAAAATATTTGCAAATTAAGTAAATTATATATGACTTGAGAATATTTGTAAGAGTTGATTATATTTATCTGTAAAAAAGAAAAAGAGAGAATTGTGATAATATATCGTTCATTTTAAATATAATTTATTATTAATTATACATATCAAAATATCTCGATGATGAATAAACAAAATATCTTTGGCAAGAATCGTGTATAACGTCTATTATTAAATGCAACCATTTTATAATGAAATTATTACGCATATGAAATTTGAAAACCTAAATAACTTACATTTATAGAAAGTTATTTAAAATCTAAAAGTGATTTAATTCAACAATAATTTAAATTCATAATTAAATTACTCCAAGAAAAAAATATACGAAATAACTTTAAATAATGAATTTCAATATGTAAATATTCTTCCTTTTCTCTTATTTCCATCATTTCATTAAACAAACCTCCTTTATATTATACAATCTTTAAAAACTTTCTAAATTACCAAATTTAAAAGACATCTAGTTACTTTTAGCAAATAATTTAAATCTTCCGATCTTTAATAATAAATAAAATATTAATAATAAAAATAATCATAATAAATACAAGGCAACTAAACTTTCAAATTATATACACGTAATCTTATAAGTGAACCGCAAATTTTTTCATCATATGTTTACTCTTATTTTTTCCACGTTATTAGAAACAACGAAGACAATATACGCAATTGTGAGACGAACAAACATCGCTCGTGTGCACCGTGCCTAATTATCGTTCTCGCACTCAATTTCCCCGATAGAGGCGCGACAGTCTGGTGTTCAAAGAATGGCGGTGAAGAAAAATGCAATTTCGCGTGCACGCCGATTCGAAAATTCCAACGTTGCGCGGGCGGGCAAACAAAAACGAGTTAATTAAAAGGCCAGGCTCGGAGAGGAGAGGTGGAGAAACGAGCCCCGTGGACACACAATGCCGCGTTTCCTGCGTGCCACTCGTATGCATATGCATACGCATCCGCACGGAAGATGCAATTTTTTCCCCCCCTCCCTAGCGTGGAATGCATATTCCGTCGATCACAAGCGGAGCAATTTCGGACAAACGGCCACGATCACCGGCTCCTAGGGAATTTCACGGCCCAAACACATTGCGCTCCCCGTGGATTCGTGGACGGATGCTCGCGTATTATGGAATTCGAAGTGAGGTTATGTTCATAATTGAGTGATATTGATTGTTTCGTATTGGTATTCGAGTATAGAATGAGATTTCGCGTAGGGAAGATTTTTTAATTTGTTTGGAATTATATCTTTTATTTTATAAATATATCTTTTTTTTTTAAATTATGAAGCTTTCTTAAGAATTTTTATCGTTGAATATATAATATGTTCGGGAGTGGATAACGAGACTTCTAATTTAGAGATTTTTAATTTAATTTAGAATTTTTAAAAGTCGACTTTTATTTAATGGATTCTTATTGTTAAATTTTTGTTTTTTTCTTTGAGATCGATTTTTAAGTTGTAAAAATTATAAAGAGATTTGTGTAAAACTGTAAAGAAATTGAAGTGTTTTTTCTTATGGATTGTTTTTGATTAACTTTGTGCTTGATTAATATTTGATTTATACAATTTTGAAATTTGTATAAAATTAAAGATTTAAATATTTTTACAAAGTTAGATTTAAAAGATTTCAGAAAATTTTTAATCGATTTGGTTTCTGTAATCTCATACCAATAAAATTTTTCTCCACGAAGAATTTTTCTTTGAAAAAAAATTTCCAACCTTAGAATAGTCATATAATACATCGTAAAATCACAATGATAAATTAATTTTTGGTTTGTAGAAATTATAACAAAAGTTATCTGACATATTCCTGGCAATACAAGCTGATTGTAATAATCGCGAACAAATTAAATTGCGATACACGTCGCGAACACGAAACTCGTTAAGGACCCATGAAAATTGTATGGAAAATAAATTGCGTGGCCTGGAACGCGAAATTACCTGGCACATGCAGCCTGGATTCATAGAGGTTAATGAAACTTTCAGCTAATGCACGTAACGAACAATAAATTAGTCGAGGCAAAAGGAATGCAGTGAACGTAACGCGATTTGAGAAGACAACGAGATTTTTCTTCTCGCTTCTGTTGCTGTTGTGATTTGTTACATTTTCACAGCTATGGAACCATTTAAACAAATGAAATATATTGAAAATGTGAGCAAATTCGATAAATTATAGATTTTTTCATTTAAGATAAAATTTAAAAATATTTTATATTTTCGTCGATACAACTTTTAAACACAGTTGGATGATTTGTTTAAAATTTTGTTATCTAAATATATATTAACTAATTAGAAATTTAATATCAAGCAAAATTTTAAATTATTAAAATATAAATTCAATTTTTTAATAAATTGAATTCAAAAATTATTATATTCTGAACGAATAGAAAGTATTAATATTAATCATTTAGATATAATGATATTGATCTTTTCACAGAATCTTATTTTATTTAAAAAAAAAAAAAATAGAATAGAACAGAGCTATATTCGGTTCTTAGAATCCTGTAACTTTTTCAGGACCTTGTATTTAGCGAAACAAAGATAGCATCAATGTTAATTGCGTTTTATAATTTCATACTGCCTTTGAGATTCTTATTTCTCTCACAAAAATAGAAGGGAACAATGTCGTTTCATAGAACTTTAAATTATGCTCAAAAAAATTCCTTTGAAATAAAGAAATACACAGATATTAAATTTCGTACTGAAATATGTGTATACATAGCATTCTTACACTTTAACAAATTGTTTGACATTTGTTAAACATTTTTGCCTAGTGAATTAGATTAAAATTCAAAAATTAAGAAATCAAATTTTTACAACGAGATATTTAAATAAATATACTTTTTCATAATTAAAGTAATCATAATATGATTCCGCATCGCGTTCATCCAAGAGCGATTAAATATAAAATTTTTCATCCATGCAAGGGTTTCATGGAAATGGAGATTACGTTCGATTTTTGCATGCACCTCATCGTTGAAGCAAAAATTCGCGTTTCGTGACCCATCGGATCGCGCATCACGATTACAGGAATCGAGGCAAACAATGCCTTTGATCTGGAATCCATGGCTCGACAGGTGGAAAAATTTAAAACGATTGGAAAAATTGCATTTTTTTAGAAATGCTCTCCATCAATCTACGCATTATTCATCAACTTTTCAAAATGGAATGGTGATCTTTGATTAACAATTAATAACTGCTTCGATTTTTCTTTTTGCGTCAAATTACTTTATGAACGAAATTTTTAAGAAGAAAAAAAAAAGATAATTATTATTGTGATATTTAATTAATTTAAATATTTCGTATACTATTAAACAATGAAAAAAATACTTATTAATATAGTAGTTACATTAATTTAAAAATAAATATAATTTGATCATAATATAATTGTAAACGCAATATAATGAAGGTTTAATGTTATAATGTTTTATATTATGGAATGGATAAGAAATTGGAAAGTATTTTAAGGTATTATCTGGTCCATAATTCGAATGAATTATAGGAATATATAATAATAAAAAAGTGAGTAAATTTTGTTAAGCTGATCCCAGTTTTCCTAAATGAAATAAAGGAATTGGGGAATTCTCGAAGAACGGGTATTAACACGGAATTTATTGGTCAATAAAGTGGCCAGTTAACGCCATCCATAAATTTAGTAACTCATTTTCGCTAGTACCCCTCTTAATTTACTTGTATTGTTTATTCATTAAAGATATTTAATATTCGATAAATTCATATATACACAGTTATGCATTCATTATTTAAGCCAATGCTGTTTTGAATTTTCATAAAATCTTCCTTCTTACTTGATAAAAATTATTAAATGTTCAGAATTTCAAATATTAATACAATTTCGAAACAATTAAAGTTCTCGAATAATTATAAAAGTAATATAAATTATGAAATTATAAAATTCTGATATAAAATATAATATGAAATATTAATACAATTTTAAAATAATTTTAAAATAACTTTTCAAATGACATTTATCATGCATGGCAAAATCCTTCAAATATTATTTCCATCAAATTTTTATTATTGAAATAAAATACTTATTTCAATAAAATCTTTAGATAGAATATTAGAATATCAGAAATATTTAAATCTTATTTTATAAAAGAAAAAAAACAATATTTACTAAAGATTTTAAAAAACTAAAAATTTCACAAATAAAATTTCTGCTCTTCCTATTCATATTTTTTACATTTTATTCAAAGACAGTAAATCTTTCGTTACTTTTTTAACCAAAATATAATATTTTAATATCAAAGCAAAACAAAAACCTAAAATATTCGCAACTGTCTAAAAAAACTCATTTTACATTTCTTCTTTTAAATTATTGAATATAATTTCCTCTATATATATTTTTCTTCTAACCAGTTTAATTTATTACAAAAAGAAAATACGAAAGAAAAAAAAATGAATCAAAATGGTTAAAAAAAGAAAAAAGCAAAGAAAGCTAAACGTTACCACAACAGAGACCATAAATCATCAGTTTAATATCCAGTCACGGCAAACTCGGTTCCCAAGTCTCGACGACTAGACAGTCTTATAGTGGAAAGTCTTATTCAATTCGCGTGCTCGAAGAATGCCGCGATTACATCGCGTGACTCGATGCACCGATTCGGATTACATGTGTCTAGTGATTCTAAATCTTGTTAGTCAGCTCTGGGAATACCCGAAACAACGTGGATGAACAAACACATGGTTTTCAAACTTTTAAATCTCTTTTTACATTAAGAAATTAAAAATAAATCTCTTTGTTTTTGAACTTCGATCATCGACTGAATTTGTATTTCGCGCGCTTTAATCTCCTCCATTTTGATAGGTCACTCTTCCAAACATTTGTTCTATGACGTTGATGATTAATTATAAGTTTTTGTTAACAAGGAATATCTTGTTTTGAAAGAGATCGATTTTGAAAAAAATATTTGGTTTATATACGTTTCTATGCAATTTTTTTAATGGTTTTTCTTTGTTCGTTACTTTTTTCTTTTACTATAGATATTTGGTAAATTTTCCAGCAGATTTTACAATTCTATATATATTCTGTTCTGCAATTTCGCATGATTTTTCACAATATTTTAACGCTTCTACAATTCTCGTATATTAATTCTCAACAATTTGTTATCGTTCTCTATCTCTCTAGTTTTCTGCGATATTCTGCAGTTTTTCCGCTATTCCGCAATTTTTTACAATTTTCTTCCATTTCCTGTAACACTCCGCATTTTTCTGTATCTGCACAATTTTAAATTCTTCAACAATTCTATTCAAGCTTTAATAATCTCTCAATTTTTTTCAAAAGTTTGACAAATAACTGTTACAAACAAAAGTGAAACAATTTTATTATTTCAAACGATGTTGCTATTGTCATAGTACAATATTCTTAAAATAACATTCTCTTCCCACAAATTCAAAATACTTTTTTTTTATTTATTTCTTTCTACATTTCTACGCAGAAAATTTACAAAACGAAACAAAATATTTCTCTCGAAATACAAATACTTACGTGTTGAATCACGTTATTTCATCCATAAATCCGCTGTATGAGGAGGGATTAATCTTTTTTCCACGGCCTATTTCTCGGATAATTTACATTCTCTCCCTGATGTTGATTGTTTTTGTCGTAGCTGGAAGCCGTGGAAGCATTTTGCTTCGTCGCGTTTCATAAACGACCCTTTTATTCGGCCGCTCGCCTCGTTTGTACTACAAATTGCTCTAAGAAGATTTCGCCCGAGTCTCCGCCGCCCTTGATAGCCCGCCTAGATCCTGATTTATGCTTCTCGATCTCAGCGTCAGCAACCCGCCTTCCTGTTCGCGTTTCCTCTTCACGTGAAATCCTCCACGTAAACGTTTTCCATGGAACAGAGCTCATAACGCGAGAAGGATGTTTGCGCTGAATCCGATACAATTCATGATAACGATGCGCTCTAATTGCCATTTACCGTTCGAATTACGTTTCAATCGGTAGTGGCTTGGGTTTTAGTTTTTCTTTGGCAAGAGGCAATTTCTTGAATATACGTATAATTTCGAGAGGCTGGAATCGTGTAATTTATTCAAATTATTTATATTCAAAAATCGAAGAATATTAATTTTATTATATACGTAGATATTGAGGTTTCTTATTTAAAGTTTTAAATTATTTTTATTATTTTTTTTTTTTTTTTTTTTTTAGTAGTGATTCCATGAAACTTTTTCTTCTTATCGGAGGGAAGAATGTTTGAAAAATTTTCGGATATTTGATCTTTTTCTGTGCTCTTTTTTTAAAATATATATTCAATTATTCAAAAGATAAATTAAATTAGTTCACTTTGTAATCCTAATGCTTTGAATGAATGTTTATGAATACATTGAACGAAGTACAGAGTTACCATGTTTAGAATGAGCGAGGTGTGAAAGAAAAAGTGTGTTTGGGACCGAGCTGTTTTAGCTTATCGCGCGAACGAGAATACATGGCCACCCAAGGATTCGGATAGACGTGACTGAATGCGCTTTCTGTGCGGCGAAAGAATCTGTTTAGAACGTGTGAGAGATACAGAAAGATGGAATGAAAGAGAAACGAGGAAATTGTTATTAATTTATCTCTTCTATCTCTCACGTACGATCTAATAATTCCTACAATAACGATTTCGTTATTATTATTATTATTATTTTTTTTTAATCAAGTTTAATCAATATGAAATTCAACCAACCTGCGTGTAACGACAAACACTTCGGGAAATTAGACCCTCGACCCTCGAATTCGAGGCGCACATTTGGATTCCCGGCCAAAACTCAAACCAGAGCAATTCTACCCCAATTTTACAGTTCACGTCACCGAAGGAAACACGAGGGTCGTGCGATAACCTCGCGCGTCAACTATTAACTTCTACGTTCCTCCTTCTCTCGCCTTCTTGCTTTTTTCCCCAGCAGCAAGGACAGACAATCGTTGCCTCACCTCTATTAACCACGCCACGCCCGCCATCGCGATCGTCCCACTAAAATAGGAAGGCGTAAGTGGCTGTGGGGTCAGCGAAAATGAACCGACCCCCGCCCGGTGGTGGCAGATGGCTCGGAAAATCTAGGATTACGAAACTAAAGGAAATATCGAATTACTTGGAAATACGGAGGAACGAAGGAACGAGCGGTCCGCGCAATTGCGGCGATCGAAACGGCGTACGACCGTGGCGGTGTCTCCTCCGCCTCCCTTGAGGGTGGTTTACGGGGTGGTGACGCGTGTTCCCGCTGAATAGAACTATTCCCCCGCGCTGCGGGGAAACTCTTTTCCAATTGCCTTCGCTCGGGGAAGGGCCCACTGATTGGATTAGATAAATTGAGATCTTTTAATTGGAATGGGGTGGCTCCTCCTCGGATCATTGTGGAGTCGAATGTCTCGATAGGGTAGCTTGAATGCTTGGCTATATTTTTTTTGTTTATCGTTATGAGTTTGTGGTTTGTTGTTGTTTTTAGTGGAGGTTTGATTGATGGGTGAATTAGGATAACGATGTTCCTGTTAAGAATTATTGAAAACTTTCAAAGATCTGTTCAATCACAAAATTCTCAAATTTTCGATCATTCACGTTGAAGCGCCATTACTTATCAATTATTCGATCCGATCGATTATATCCAAACTCGTTCCAATCATCACGTTCTCAAATTATCAAGAATAAAATACTCGACGGAAATAGATCATCCCAAGCAGTTTATTCCGTGGAAGTGGTTGGGGGTTGATAGGGGTTAAGGGACACGGATGGTGGTCCATTAACTACGTTGGGCCTCATGGTGTGTCGGGCATCCCGTGAAATCCCGCGGGTGCGACGAATCGGCGATCAAGCGACAAATTAACTCTGGATCGCGTCGTAGATCGCCGCGGGTGGCCCCATGGCGTGTTGAGCGTTCGCGGAACGACGACGTCGACGATTATCGGCGTTTGTTTTTCCTGATGACGTAAATAACGGCTCGATCGCTTCTGGGAATGGCATTCCCCCTTCCATTTCCTTTGAAGGAAAATGGAGATATCGCCTTCTTCGATTCCGCGTGATTAAGCGAGGTTTAATATGGGTTAAGCTGTTAGCTGTAATTGATTTTAAAATATTATTTAACTAAATCATTGATATAATTAATTAACCTGTTATCTGTGTAAATATACTCATAATACAAAATTGGTCATTTTTTTATTTTGAGTTTCTATAAATAGTAAAATATAATATAACTCCTTTGGATTCGTGGAGTGAAATATTAATGTAAATTAATAAATCGATATTTAAATGGTAAAAAAATATAATAGTTAAATTTATAGGCAATCTTATTGAAAACAAGAGTTTACATTCATGTAAATACTAATAAACTAATAAACTATCAAATCATATTATTTTCTCATAATTATTATCATATCGAATCGAAACAATATTTTTTAAAATATAAAATATTTCAAATAATCTCAAACAATTGCTTCTCTATCCAATAACCTTGTATCACGATTCTCTCAAAAATCCTGATTTCTCTTTAAGTAATAAAATCTCGATTCTAAAATCCTCAAACCTTTCCTCGAAACTGTTCGAAAATTTCGCGATTCTTTGGTACAAATCGAAACAGTTGAATCCAATAAGCGTTCCGGAAATTTGTATCGAGGGAGGTAGTATCTACGCACAGGAATCGACGTTTGGAAACTTCTTTCCTTTTCATCTTTTACTAGTCCTCCTCCCCCAGGGAAGAGAGAAAGTATGTGGATCAACGACGTCGAAAATTGAGCCTGGGCAACTTGGATCCGATCAAGAACAATAGAGGACACCGGTGCGATGACGGTTTATCGGCATTCTTTCTGACGTATTCCCCAACTTTATTCCTCTCATCGTATTGACTTTATTTTTCAGAGAACAGGAATCCGATCGAGCAGAACTCTGCAAGGAGATTTAGGAGGGATCGTTTTTATTTTACGAGCCTTCTTCCATTTATAGTTTATTTGAGAGAAATCTTGATTTGGGGGATCTTTGATTTGGGGAGAATAAGAAGAAATTTCTAAATTTTTAAATTTTTCATTTCTCTTTGGATTTCCTATTTTTTCGACAAATGGAATTTTTAAATTTAGTAATTAAAATTTGGAAATTCATATATGTATAAATATGAATTTGGATATTTGAAGATGCGTGAAAAGATGGAGAATTCGTAGCTTTGGAAACTCGAGTAAGGAAATTTGAAGAGAGCAAAATTGCAATGTTTGTAATAGTAAAATTGAAAGTTTGAAAAATAATGAAATGTAACTTCAAGATGAGAATTTCGAATAAATGCTTTAATCGTTTTGAGAATATTTTATAATTTACATTTTATATTTACGAAAAGCATCCGAGTTTTATTTAAAGCGGTTTCCAATTATTATTTTATGATATCAATAGTGTGTTTGGGGTGCAATTTAATTATTTATCGCCACGTTTATTCGGCAAGAGGGTAAGCGTGATAGTGGAGCTTCTACGTTTAACCTGTTGCATCGACGACGGATTTATCGACCAGTGTCGATGAATATTTCACAGGAATCGTCAAGTCTTTCAACGAGGTGATAATAAACTGTTATTTTCACGCTAGAAAAAGTAATAAAATTCTGATAGACAAAGTTTATTCGAGCCAAAAATTATTGAAATTCTGCGAATTTTTCTGTTCTCTGTTTCATTCCATTGCCCGGAAATGAATATCTCTTTTCTATAATTTACTAATTTAAAATTTTAATTTTATTTTGACATTTATTGATTTATGATTTTGACAACTTAAAAATGATAATTTAATCAAATATATTATAAAAATCAATATTTTGAATACTTATTATGTTATAATTTATTTAAAAACTAATTGAATACTATTTTCCATCTTCTTGATAATGTCTTTCACTTATCAATTATTTATACAAATAAGATTATATTAATGTATCTTTCATCATCCATTATCCATCATCATCCATCAATTGTTAACTATCCATCGTCTCAATCGAATATTTCTCAATTTCTTCCTTCCTCATCCCATATTTTTGAGATTCCCAAACCAAACGTTCCAAACCTCCCTTAAATCGTTCAAAAGAATAGTCCCGTTATCATCCACATTCACTCACTACCATCGTTTCGTGGAAAACGTTTCACAAAAATCTGCAATAACGATAAAACTGTCCCAACCCTGGCCGCAAATGCAAACGACCAGTGCGCCATCCCCTCCAACCGAATGGGGGGATTAGTTTCCCGTGGAAACAGTTTCAGACAACAATTCCGTCGATGTTTACGCAAAGACAACCCTTCCGCTGTTTTGGACCGGAAAAAGGAACAGGATCCAACAGGAAGTTGGAACGCATTGATCTTGCGCGGGGGTAATCTTGAAAGACTTCGTGATTTGGTTAAAGATTATTCGTTTTTGTTGGGTTTTATTTTATGTCGGTAAAATGTATACTTTGCTACTTTTATGTATTTCGCATACATATTTTGGAACAATATGAATATTTTGTTTAAAGTAAATTTAAAGTGAATATGATTGAAAGTGAATTTTAAGAATGGAATATTTAGAGTTAAAAATTAATGGATTAAGAGATTATATGAAGTTTGAGAGAGATTGGATGGTTCTTTTGTTATATTTGATTTGAATAAGTTAATTGTTTGGAGAAGAATAGTGAGAAATATTATTCTGATTTTAAAGTTTTAAATCTGATTCATACTTTTTAACTTCTTTTATATCGGTCTCAATTTTACTCAATTATTGAAAAATTTATTTTATCATATCAAAGACAATTATCATTGTTTTGAATTTTAAAATTTATAAATCTTAATGAAAAATACCATTCAAACAATTAATTATTCGAATGCTCAAACGTTAACACAAATTTCCATATTCTCACTCTCAATCAGAATCAGAACTATGAAAGTCACCCCAAACCTAAATCGAAATTTAAATTCTCTTTTAAAAAAATTATTCAATTCTCGAAATTTGAGGGGCTCGAGTAACAAAGTATATCCATCAGAAAGATCGAGCATCCGTCCACCTAGTTACGTCGAGTTGCTCATCCTTTTATCTGTCGACTCTCTTCTTTCCCTTCGTTTCCTGCCGGACTTCTCGATCGTTATCTAAACGATCTTTTGGTGCGCTCGACCATCTTCGTCGAGAGTCGAGATAACGTGTTGCCAGGATTCCTCGTCCTTTGGATAACCTTCCAACGACCGTCTGGATCTTGCCCCTCTTTATCCTCCACCCTCTTTCCTCCTGAACAAGCGAATTTTTACGTTAATCGTCTTCCATGTTATTAGGCGAAGTGAAGTTGTGCGTCGTTCACCAAGTTTCGTGGAAGACTTCACCTATTCTTCGACTGAATTTTCAACCTTCAATGCTGCGTAGTTTGATTAATTAATTAAGGAGAGGAGGAAGTGGGTCCTTGTTATGTAGCGTTGTGATGTTGAAGAAAATTAGGCGGGCGAAGGGGGCAGGGGGAAGATGGTATACACGAGGGAATATCTGTCTAGACTCTCTAGCAGCTTGAAACGCGAGGACATCGTCAAGTGCGATAGTTTCCAAATTCTCTCTTTGAACATTAAACAGATTAAATTTTGTTTGATAATTTGCAATTGCATGTTGCAATTTCGCGATTGAAAATTTCGATCCTGTTGCAAAATTGAGCGCAAAAAGGAGCGCGAAAGGAAATTTAGATTATTATCTGGCATATTTATCTTTGGTTTATATTCCAAGTTTAGAATTTTGTTTTCTTCTTGTACTTTTTTTTTCTATATATCTTCTTGGCATAATTTATAATTTGTTCTGCGATATTTGAATAATTCATTAGTCTCTGTTTCGTCTAGTATCTTTTCACTTTTCACTTTTTCTAAATAAGATCCTTTTAATTCAGTATCGAGTAAATTCACTACGTTTATTAAAAAAAAATTGAATCACGTCAAGAATACAATCCTCTTCTCCCCTCACAATCCTTTCCAAATATCTCTTCGAAATTCAAGAAAATTCAAGAAACGGAAGAGAAAGTTAAATCAGATGGTATCAACCTCACCGAAAATTTTCAATTTCTCTCAGTAATCCAATGATTCCGATAACGGAAACAGAATACTTCTCTCTTCAGGCCAAATTTTCCGGAAGCTCGTAAACAAAGGGATATGCACGAAGAGATGCAAGAAGGTCGAGTAGGAGAAATCGAAGGGAATCGATGGGTGAACGTTTTGCATTTCGCAAGCTGCAAGCATGCTGGAATGTTATTTCTCGGCGTAATTTCCCCCCCCCCCCCCGCCCCCCTCTCTTCCTTTCCTTTCTCTCTCTTTCGTTGTAATAGGATTCTTCGGGGGACTATCTAATTTCTTCCTCGTCCATTCCTCTCGAAACGGAAATTCCCGGCCGTATGTTGTTTAAGTAATGGCCCTAGAACGCGAAGTGAATTTACATTTCGATGGGATCGACTTCATTCGCTCTGTTTTCCTTTCTCTGTTTCGTTCCATTTCCTTCGACGGAAGAAAAATTCTTGAGGGAAGAAAGAGAAGGAAAGAGAAGGGAAGGAAATCCTCTCTCGTGACTCTCTCGTGGAAATTGATTAATGAGGAAGATGGAATAAATCTTTGGAGGGTTGATAAGTTTTTGTTTAAAAAAAGAGAAGAAGAAAAAGAAGAAGAAGAAGAAGGGTTTCGAGAAGATTGCAACGGGTTTCGTCGATGGGATGAGGAAGACAGTTTGTGCGTTTGGACTGCAGGAAGGAAACTTGGCGCAAGGTTAGAGGACTGTTTTATCGGGCACTTTATTAAACTTGGTATGGTTGCATAGTTGGAAAAATTGGAAAAGCTACTTTGTAGAAGTCTCGGAAGTTTAAGCTTTGATAAAAGTTAGAGATACTTTCAACCGGGTTTAAGTACACCGATTCTTGTATCTGTTTCAGCCTTTGGAATCGATCCTTTAAATATTTCACGAATATATCAGCAAAACCGGGAAAAAAATTGCATCAAAAGAAGATAAAAAAAAGAAGATAAAAAAAAATAACAAGATTGTAACAGGATTATCAAGTTTCGTGTCACAAATTGCAACTTCTTTTTTTCCTGATCTATTTATATAGTATGTATCATGATTCTCGTATATATTTCACGATTCTATTGAATCTGCTGAAAGCAACAAATTAGAATTTTATCTATATATAATCACTATCTACATATTATTTTAAATTCTTCTCATTCTTTTTTTCTACTCTCCTCCTCAAAGCCATTCTCGATCAAATTACTTCGTTCTTCGCTTCTTCTTCCATCAAATTCCAAATTTTCGATTCCAAAAAATTTAAAAAAAAAAAAACTCATTATCAGAAAATCTTTTCCATCTATATCTCGCTAATCTCAAGAAACGAAGGAGAATGTCCGGTTGTGGAAATATTCGGTACTTCAGGAATGATTACAGGAGGAAGCTGGTGCGAACAAGGAGAGGCAAGTTTTAACGAGCCTCCGGTATTTGCATACGTCTCATTAGCGATCTTTAATTGCGAGTGGACGGCCACTTGTTCCTAGACCGTTTTCTTCTGCTTTTTCCACGATGGAGAACGAAGAATATCGTTCGTACCAGTTGGAACAATTAAACCATCATTCTGGTGATCGCATCGTTTCTTTTTAGAGAAAGAAGAGAAAAGGGGGAGAGGAAAAGGAAGTTGTGCAGCATTGAAAATCCTTTTATCACACCAGTGATAAGTAGCACCGTTACCTTCCGTTATCAAGCGTTAATTGAGCGAAATGAGAGTTCGCAAATTATTATTGATCTTTTCGAAACATTTTTTTTTTTTTGTCTAATATCCTTATTCGTGAACTATAAAGATGGTTTACTTGTAAATTTTTGTTTCTTTCTTTCATTTTAATTGTTCTTTCTTCTCTAGTTTATTCGATAGTTCATTTAAATTTATTATTTATTAGTAATAAGTCAATTTATTATTATTTGATAACTCTATATTATTATTTATTATTTTTATTTTAGCCCATTTTCTTTTATCTATTTTTGTTTGTAGTTTATCAAATTGATTTTATTTCAAATTGATTTAATTTTATTTTATTTCAATTCATTGTTTGCTTATGTAATCTCTAAAGCTTTTGTAAGTTGAAGACTAATATAATATCTTGATAAATACAAATATACAATTTATTTTATCTCCTTTGTAACTATTTTAAACATTTCTTCTTTCTTGAATATATTGAAATTATCAAAACTATTTCAATTTACCTTAAAATGTTTAAAAAAACCCGCCAATTTACAGTTAACCAAAATAATGATCCTCCACGCCATTATCTTTTAAAAATATCCATCTTCTAATAACTTCATCAATTATCGTCTTTCAACAAGTCATATCAATTTTTAAATATGCTTCAAAAACGTTTCGATTATTATATTCAGAACCGCCATTATAACAAAAATCTTTTCGTTTACTTAATTTATATTCAAGGATTATAATAATTATCGTAAAGTAATTGGACAGAACAACGATAACCTTGCATTCCCAATCCATATTTGCCAATTAAAATACTAATTACGACTAATATCGTCGATATATACGGTATAAACGTTCATTTAATTTCTTTCGATTTAATTACCGCATTTGATGCCACGTTACATGCCTCTGTCTGGTAAATATTTCGCGGTTTGCAATCATTTAGAATCGTTTCTCTTTCCCGGCAAACGTGTTTTTAACGTATATTTGACGATTATTAATTAAACGATTGGACAATGTTGAAATCACGCTGTTTATAACTCGTTATATATATCTTCGATTCTCAAAAGATTGAAATTTATTCGAATAAACGCGCGTAATATTTCAAATAATTTATATATTTGTCCTTTGCACTGTGAATTGATAAATTTCGCGTTTGCTCTCTTTATTTATACGTATTTATTTTATTTATTCATTTTTGATCACGATATTTGACTTTTGGCGAAAGAATTACACGTTGTATCAAATGAATTGATTTATTTTATTATATTATATTATATTAGATACTTGAAAAATCCAACTTTGCAATTTTAAAGCTGTTAAAGAGAAACTTCAGGTCTCGCGCCACTGACGAGGTATAATTTAATTAAACTAGCATAATTCAATGAACTGTCGAACGAAATTTAAACTTGCATCTAATTTAATCAAATCTCAATTTAATTTAGCTTCTACATTTTCACATAACTATCTTATGCAATTTACGAAATAACTAAGCTCGTGTCTAATTTCTCTCAATGTACATCTCAAATAAAGTTTTGTACAAGTGAAGCTTTTAATGCATGCATTCAAGTAAAAATAGTAGTGAAAAAGAGACATTAATTTATCATTAAGATGATTTTGGACTAAAGAAGAAAATGCATTTACTCTTCAAGATTATTTCTTCCCTGTTTCTTTCGTTTCAATAAATCCTGCAAGGATTATATTTCTTACATCTTCTGATTCGCCATTATATATACATAGCTCTATTAAATTTTAATTTATATTCTATATAACAATTTTTTAAACTACATTGCAAAAAATGTATATAAATTTTTATTAGATGAATCTGACTTGGTGAAAAAAAAAAAAAAAAGGAAAAAAACTTCTCAAAAGAAAAATAACATAACAACTAAACAGCAGTGTACAGCACATCCGGTTTTAAAACGAATTCCTCGGCATCGAGTAAAAACCATTATCCTCACCCGTTCAACGATCCAGGCGCCATCATTGTTCTGAACACAGGGATCGAAACGTTGTCAAGTATCCGACCGCCTCGTTTTCCCCTCATTCTACAATGGCTTCTTTAGTTTTCCGGCCGGTATGCACGCGAAGTGGAAGCCCGCGGCGATTCCTCTCGGTTGTTTAGCTGGCCCTAGTGGTTGTAACTCGTCGATACGAGGGCGTAGGAAGCGGATCCACCGTGCACGGAACAAAGGACGTAATGTTTCTGGTATAGCGCTGGAATTAAACTGGTCGAATTTACTGGACAACCGAGAGAGATAGCGGTTTAAAGTTCATCTCCCTTAAAATCTCTAGTTACAGATGGACAGGGGTATCGGGTTCCTCGATTCTAATTACTCGAGGGATGCTTTTTAAATATCTGAGGCTTGATGATATTGTGGCGAGTATCTTATTAACGAAACTAGGAAGAATTGGATGATATAATTATTTGGAACGAATTCAATAATTTCAACGAAAAATCTCAATCAAATATTCATCAAAATATCATCTTCCACGGTATAGGATTAAAAAATAAATCGATGAAGTACTTTCTATATCATCTAAAAAATATTTCATAGACTTATTGCAATAAAACTATTATATGAAACCGTAGAGAATAATCTTTTCACGCGTTGCTCTAATTCTCAACGAAATAGAAAAAAAAAAAGAAGAAGAAAGAGAAAGAGAATTAACCCCATTCCAATAATAACAGAATCAGGCTAAACTAATTGGCTGAAACATTGAAAAATCGAATTGAAATCAACTTCGTTTCAAATGCTCGAATAACTCAATAATTACTCGATTAACTTATCGAAATAATTTTATTCTTCAATCGTTAAAATTCATCTCGATCTCTGTCGCATCTCACCAAGCGTGATCATAGATAACTCTGGTATCGAAAATCGTCGGATCATCCTGCTCGTCCCTCGAATATTTTCAATCAACCGGGTAAATTGCACGGATAGGAACGACGCCTACGTGTTTCTGTGCCGTTTCAAAAATCGCGATTGCCCCCGCCCCCTCCCCCCCCCTCCCTCTGGTTTCGAATGCCGCGGCGTTTCCGCCCCCACGGGGACCCCCGATGGGTCACACGCGATGATTCAGTAGATCGAGGCCGGAAAACGAGCGGATTCGGAATGTCGTGCGTGCCAGGCGACGATAATGATAAGCGTGGTCGACACGGGGACCTGGGCAGAGGGCGATAAACGAACAAACGTTGGCACTCGTTTCCAGCTGGACGCAGAAAACCGGTGTTAAATAACATTGATAAAATAATCGAGTTCGGTAACAGATATCTGACCGATAAGGATGGAGGATTTTTTCCCTTTCTCTTTCTCTCTCTCTCCCTCTCTCTTTCGATTTTTTCGATTTCACGGTATCGATATTTTTGTCCCGTTCGAGGGGAAAATGAGAAAATGTCGGGTATCGGTGATCGAGATGTTAGTGATAAATGGAATGGAAAATTTGGTTAATCGTGAATGTGTGTACGGGAATTGTGGAATTTTGTAAATCGTTATTGCTGTATAATAATAATATATTTTAGGGAGGTATAATTGAGATGCAAGGTTGAATTGTAATTTAATAAATAGCTTTCGATGAATAAATATTTTTGTATTTTGGCGTTTAGAGATCAATCTTCCGAAAATGTTTCACGAATATATTGACATTCTGTTTAAAAAAATGAGAATTAATATTATTGGTAGCAGTCACGTATCACGTTTAAAATTAACTTCAACGCACACATCTAAACATATTTTACGCAATTATTTTTATTCTTGACTTGTTTTACCGTAAAGAAAGGATTTTAATTTTTTAAAAATCAAATTTATCGATTTGACTTCAATACTTTGCACAAACATTTCTATTATTCAATTTTCCTATGCATGATAATTTGTTTTATACATATTAATAAATCAAATTAAACCAAAGTTAATTTTTTTCACTCACCGATCAAAATCAAAAACGAAACGTTTCCTTTTCTATTCCATTTTTCCAATCAATTAGCCGAAATTCTATCGCAGCTAATTAAAACAACAACCGATATCGGTCGAATCGACTGACAGTATGTTCCGACCGATGTAACTGTTCGTAGGATTGCATACGGGATCGAATGAAATCTAACAGCATGGCTCTCGATGGACCGTGGTTTCGTTACAACAGATGATATCTGTGGGACTAAATGCACGTGGTAATGGATTCCCGGAAGGGTTGAAATTAATTATAGAACGTTGTAGCTATTAGGAAGGTCTGTGCTGGCACGATAACAGCAACAAGAACTTTGTTGTTTTCGAATCGAATCGAGCATTCACTTGGCTTTTGAATGTTTATTAGCTCATTAAGCGTATTAAGATTGTTTCTTACTATCATTTACGAGAGTGATCGTAATTATGATTCTTCGTTGAATTTACTTACTCGCACAAATTCTATTTCATTTCTTGATCTTTGATTGCAGTTGAATTGCAATATCTTTTTTTGAAGCTATCTTGGATGAGATAAGATTGAATTTCATTTTTATTAAGAAAGGATTTTCTGCCAGAATAAATTAAATGTTTGAAAAATAATGGAACAAATTGTAAAATTATATTGGATATTTTTTTACTGTTTCATTTTTAATCTAATCGAAAATATTAATATTTTAATAAAAGATTACTCGTAATAATAATTAAATAATAAAAATAATTAAAATTTAATTCTAATAATTTGAATATTTTCTTTCTTAAATATGATAATATTCTTAATATACAATTTTATTTGTATTATACCAAGCTTGTATAAAGTTACCAATAATATTTTATAAATTGATAATGAACCAAATCTTATTTGCCATATCAATTTAATTAACGGTATAGAAATAACAATAATATTAATATTAATTACAATATTACCGTTATATTATTAGCTATTAATTTATTTGCGTGTTTAATTATTGATAATCAGAAATAATTATGTTTAGCTTCCTGCATAAACGTCGTGATCGAACAAATGCAAATTGATGTGTCAATACAACTAATACTGCAATTGAGAGCCATAAATGATATAACTAAAAACAACCAAATTTTTATGTAACAATTCTATATCAATGTTAAATTCTATCATGCTATCCTCACACAATATTTTTCTCAATTTTTTACTCGAACTTTATACATAATTTTATACCAATATTAAATATTTTTCTATTCATTATTTTTCTCAATTTTTTTTACTCAAAATTTAATTACAAACATTCTATACCAATATTAAATTCTATAATCCTCGCGCAATATTTTTCTATTCTTTCCAAAATTTAATCACAGACTATTAATATTAATTCTCGCATAATATTTCTCCATCCTTCCCTTCAATTTTATTTACTCCAAAAAATATAACAGAGTTGTACTACTACTACTATTTACTGTGTTGTAATAACACTGTATCAAAGGCACGCTATAAATAGGAATGCATAGGAATCCGAATCACGCCGGTACTCGATACACGATCCGCCTTAATCCGCAAATCAGCAGAGTTCACGTACACAAGGACTCATTAATCCGACCGTTTCGATACGCGGGTGGCGCGAGCATTAAGGAAACTTATTGCAAGGAGCTGGGTGTAGCAGACAGTGCGCATTTACAGGGAACCGCAGACTAATACCTACCGATCTACTTAATCCTCGAACCCTTTAGGACGTCAGTGCGCGGCGCCGGGTAATTAGCAGGCCCATCAACAAACAATGGATACCAATTTAGCCGGGATAATGGTGCACACAGCCAGGAAAGATTATCCCTTCTATCCGCCAACATCGAGCTATCTTCGCGTGTTGAAATTTGTCCGCCGTTGATCTACCGAATGGAGGAGCGACGAAATGTATCGTATTTTCCCTCATGGAAAATTCAGGTCCACCTTTGTCGGATGCTGCGTTTTGATGGATTGGGGGATCGTGCGGGAACAGGGATGCTTTGCACGTTTTCTGCGTATGATTTTTCGAATTGCGAACGTCGTTTGTTTCGGTTGAAAATTATTTTGTAAAAATTATTTTGAGAATGATTTTGAAAATGGGGATTTGTTTGAATTATTATAAAGGATTTGAGGGTTGTTGAAAAAAATCACTGCAGCATTGATTGCTATTGAAACTATTGAAAGATTATTCGATGATTATTATGGAGATAAAGAGCTCCATATGTAATTTATATAATTTAAATAAATAGTCAGAGCTGTTAATGATCATGGATTCAAGGAAATTCGAGATTCTAATTCATAAATTTAAATATTTGAATTATTTTTATTCCTTTAACTTGCAATTTCATTCTATATTTGAATATTGAAAAAATTTATAATTTATAATTATCATCAATAAAATAAAATGTTAAATGAATTGCAATTATTAAACAAACCTGACGAATTTGTAAAATAAGAACAAAATGAAATGTCTTTAAAATTAATAAATCTTTATAATATATATAATATAATAATATATATAATAATCACTGCAAAATTCATTATACCATTAAATATTATTATTAATTTTTCAATAAACAATCAACAATCAATTATTTCTCTTAACTCTCATAACATATGTTATTAGCTAATACAATCTCTCTTTCAACCCTTTTACATCCCAAGCTTTGAATCCCATTCAATCTTTCAAGGATTCCAGATCAGCATCGATAAAACAAATTCCACTATAAAACATCCTCTTCTCCGTAACTCTTCCATTCCAATTTATATCCTCTTCGAGAGAATATTCTAAAAAACTGCAGAAAACCAATATCTCATCATCCATTAATTAAGTCAATCAGAAAGATCACAAAGAATGAGAATTTAAAAATGGAAAAAACATCGAGGATCTCTTAACACAAGTATAATCCGAAATATAATTGCCAATGCTAATTAATTAGATTTTGCAAGTAGAATCGATTAAATCTTATAAATAGAACAGGGCCATTATATCACGGATGATTCGTGATCGAAGAAAAATCGAAGAATAATCGTGAGACGATGTCGGAAGCCTCATTAACGTTTCCTCCAATCGGAAAAGCGATCAATTTTTGCGGGACCAACGTCAAGAAGATTACGAGTATAATTAAAGGTACTTGGCTAGGTACAAAATGGCGTGATTTAAGTGGTTCCCCTGAGCCGCTTTTACTACCATCGACATTGCACAATGGTAGAGGAATTATTAAAAGATATTTCCACGAATTCCATCGAGATTATTCCCTTTTTAGAGCAAATAAATGGAAAGACATCATACTCTATCCGCGAAATTAACCTTTCTAAAATGTAAATCGTTTTTGATGCCGCTTCTTTTCCGTTAAATAAACTTAAACTTTTCTTTTTTTATAGTTCATAACTATTCCACGAATAAAACTATTAACATTCTCTGAATAAAATTTAAATCTCTAATGTATCGTAAATATAAACTCGATATTGTCGAAATTACCGATCTACTTCGTAATGCAATATCGATCCAGGGATCAAATTCGTAAGGATATACAAACCGAGATAAAATACCGATTTCCTGGACGTAATCCCAAACAACCATGTCCCCAAATACCGCCATTATTTCCTCCCCATCAAGCGGGAGAAGGGTGGTATCGCCATCCATGGGATATCACGGTTTCCATAAAGAATCCTCTCCGTTGAATCGGTTTCATAAAGCGTTGGATGCAATCCATGCGCCGCCAATCGCATACCACCGGTGGTACGTGCAACTCACGTTTCGTGTGCGGGATAGGCGCTATAGGTTAGGCAGGGGGCGCCACGAGAGATGATTTCCGCGTTGCCATATTGAATTTCATTTGGGTATCCAGTTTCGCGTGCGGATGACATTCTTTGTCTTCTTGGCCGGCCGGAATATTGCATTCTTCCGGAAAGCTTTCCTTCCTTCCCACCACGGGCGGCCTCTCATCCGAGGTGAAATGAAATTCCACGTCCAATTTGCCATCGCGTCACCCGCCTCTCGTTCAAGGAGGGAAAAAGAAGCAATCGAATCGAGGAACGAAAAACCTCGGGAATCGTCTTTCGAACTTGAGTCTTGAAATTTGAATATCGTGGGGTTGTGTTTAAGATTGGGAGGATCTGTTCGAAAACGGTGCGTGGGTGGGAATAATGCAAATATTTATCGGCGAAGCTGATTTATTTAGATCGGTTCAGGTGAATCGATGATTTGAATATGCATGATTGGAGATATCTTCTATTAGAGAAATTTTTGATATTATTTTTTTCTTTTTTTTCTTGATTGTTAGAAAATTAGTTTCGAACAATCACTTAGAGTAGATTCTTGGACATTTTCCAAATTGAAATGATAGAGAAAATATTCAATGTCTATATATTTGCATTTCAAGAATTGAAGTTGAATAAATTTTCATTCTTCCTGATACTTTTTCATTTTTTATATCTGTCTATCTATTGTATGCATATGAGAAAATATCCAAAATCAAAGTGTTTAGAGTTTTAAAATGTAATTTGAATCGATTTAGAGAAAAGTAAAAATATTTAATCTGTAAAATTTTTACAATTTAGAATATAATATGCAAGACTTGTGTCACATACATACGTGCATATAGTATTTGATCGAAGAAATGCACATTATCGGAAAACTGACCCATTCGAGTTGATTTTTATCATTTGTTCCTACGATCTCAAACTTTTTGCCTGAGTTTCCTAGTTCTTCGAAGTCGCATCCGTGAACTTATTTCCAGAGGAAAATAATGCAAGTGTCAGGATATTTCTTCTCGAACTAGTCGAATCTTTCCCTCGAGGAATTGACCAATGTCGTTTGCAGATTTCTGCATTTCTTCGGTTCATATCTTCAATTCGTACCATTGCAAAACAATTTCACGTTACAAATTTATATTCGAATTTCAATCTCGAAGATTATTATCGTTGTAGATGATTAATATAACGTTTAATATTAATGTTTAAGATTAATTACAAACAATTTATTTTTTGCTTGAAAGAAAACAAATTTTGAAGTAAATCGAATGTTTTCTTTTTTATAGAAATACAAAATAGTAAAATAGGTATCAAAAGTTATAATAAGTGAATCTAATAATTAATGAAATAGATCGTAGATATTAATATCTTTTATTGTTAATATAAGATGAAAAAGAAAGTTTTTCTATTCCTTAAAACAAGTTCTCGATATTCTGGATCACAGAAACCGATCTAATTACATATTCACTAGGCACGACTGGTAAAAGTCATGCTTCGACTTAAATGTCAGTGTACGAGTTGCATGTGCAGCTCTCGATCGAGGCCATACTGTCTGTCTGTTATCGTCGTCGTGGTAGTCGTTGTTCCACGTGCTGAACGAGTATTACGCGTATCCTTCCGTCGATTGTCGTAACGTGGGCTGTGTGCAAATGCGCTGCAACGTGAGCTGCTTCTTAAACTATTCCCAGTTCATCAATTATCATCTTCTTACGTTCCAATTTGTTACTTGTCGATTCATTAATATTTTATTAGTTTGCAAATTACAAGACATAAATACTGTTGTACTGATGTTTTTATAAAGAACACATATGATATTTATAAAATTTAAAACAATATTTATTATTCAGTTATCTAATAATTTATCCAATTATCATGTTGCTCTTATCTTACATAAAATATTATTTTCATTAGAATCTTACTAAATTTTCTTTTCTTAATTTTTCTTTTCTAACTTTTATTTTTATCATTAAGATCGTTTCATTTAAATATTGAAATTTTAGATTTAGAAACATCTTATCAACATCCAAAAATCTATTAAAAAATCAACCAATTTTTCAGAAATAAAAAATCCCATGGAACGTTATTAACACAAAACTTCACTTCAACTTTTCCCACCCATCAAATCCCTTCCTTGAAAGTGAAATTCCCCGGGGCAAATAACTTCGCGCAAATCTCTCAACTTCGAGCATTAATTTACACTTATTGGGGCATACGAGGTGCAATCAAGGTCTAGCCATGTGTAACAAAATGATACCTGAACGGCGTTGCTAAATGCGGGATGAAGTAGCGAGAAATCCTTAAGGCTTGTCTTAATTAATACGCTGGTTAATTAACTACGGGGCCGCAGTTTATTCCTCTTGCAAATTCGCCGCGTCGGTAATGCATACGTAAACGCGAGCTGGCTTCCTAGTAGATTTTCCGTGCGCGTAACACGTAAGTGAATGGAATTCGCCTCTCCGCGGAATTTCATTTTCAGACCATCCACCATCGCCAATGTCCTCCTCCGCCCTGTACGACACGTTGGCGGAGGGGTGAGTTACGTCACAATTTGGAGGCCAACGCGTGCATTCTAAATGATGGAGAAATTTGTTCTCTTCGCGTTTCTTTCTTTGCGATCATGTGAACTTTCAGTTTTGAAAAACGTGGTTATATTGCAACTGTTGCAAAAGATTGATGATGATGATGATGATTAAGATCTGGGTTTTGTTCGAATTAATTAAATAATAGAAAGTTTTTTTTTTTAGATATTGTGTGAATTTTAATTTCAATTTTACTTTTATTTTTGTTTTTTTTTTTTTGTAATACTGTTGTAATAATGTTGTATGATATATATTGCGAGTAAAATATTTAAATGTTGAAAATAAATATATATGTATGAATATTAAATGGATTTTCTTTCAGATTTTTATATTGTCTTTTAATTGTCTTATTAATTTATATTTTTATTTATTTTTTATTATTATTTTTCATCATTTAACTAATGATTAACGTAATCACGTAACTAATGATTACGTGGTTAAAAATACATTTTGATTTTTTAATTTGAATTTAAAATTTATTTTCACAGCTTCGTGTTTCTTCTAATAGTTTTATCTTCTTAATTAATGAATATATGAGAGAAAAAGATTTTAATTAATACTTTTAATTTCTTTTAATTAAATAGTACCATTCTATCCAATCTTTTCTCGATTAAATCTCAATTTTCTCATCCATTAGAAGCCCTGAAGGATTTTAAAAGATATAATATTAATACAAATCGATGGTTCCAATGATCCGTGACAAAGAGGAACGTTTATTCGAGGCAATTCCATTTTTTATTCTTATGAAATTGATTTCATAACGATTCGAATTTTTCTTTTCTCTCTCGAGGAATTTTTTTCGCTTAACACAAATCAGCATGTGTTGTTCTATGGAAAAAGTGGATCTCTCGATCTGTTGTCAAGTATTTTCATCCTCATTTCTCGCTCCCTCTTCAAGGAAAGGAAGACTCGTGAAATCTTTGTTTCGTTGGATAAAAAATTATTATCTCTGAAAAGAAATTGATCGATTTCTGCACGTACATCTCCCTAATGAAATTTACATGATTTACATATTACATTTTCTTTTTCTTTAATAGAATTATTGGAATTGTATAAAATTTTGTTAATTCGATTGAATAATTAAGAAGAAAAAAATATTTTTTTAACATGATTATATATATTTAATCTATAACACTGCCACCATTTCCTCGAAACTTTCTCTTTCCTTTAAAATAAACATTCATAACATTTAAAACATTAAAAAAAAAACAATCAAATATCTTATAAATTTAAATAATTATCATCATCATCATCCCCATCAAACAGAAGAAGATATCCAACCCTCGACTATTTAACAATCGTTAACGAAAATCACGAATCCTCCCCTTCTCGATGATCACAGATCCTAGATCTGTGTTTTAATACCGTTTATTAGCCGGCCTTTATGAAATCAGTAATCTGTTAATGGGTCGTCTCGTAACCACCCCCTCTGGACCGCATAAACATCGTGAACAAGAGGCCAGGGATTTTCCCCTTTCTCTCTCTCTCTCTCTCTCTCTCTCTCTCTCTCTCTCTCTCTCTCTCATCCCCAATTGGAATTCGTCATGCGTGACTGAACGGAAGCTGTGTAATCTGTGTAATACTCGTAACACGCCATTATGTTATTACGCCGGAGTGTTGCTTGGCCACGTTGCTCCGATTTACGTGGGTTCGAGTATTAAAAGACTCTTAAAGGTGTCGTTGAAAGAGCGAATTCTCGAAGGAACGAGGGCGAATCTAATGAAGCGAATTTTCGAATTTCTCGCGTGGATGAGGGTGGAATGGAAATGGAAGACGATTGATAATATCAATCGAAATCGTTATTCTCTGTTTTTCGAGAGGATGAAGCAAAATTGATAGAGAACATAGAACATCCATTTTTCGAACTAATCCTTCATCGTTTCACGAAAAAATTCCATGTACAGAGGGGTATATCGTGTCTATCATCGTTAGTATAGATACAGTGAAATATGCGTATGTATCATTTTTAATATTCAAATCTTACTTTGTAGGATATATTTATAATGTATATTATATAATACAATACATGTTATACATAATATAATTATATACATAATACATAATACATGTTATACATAATAAAATTCAACTACAAAATCGAAACATATTTATGAAGTTATAATTTGTATTGCTACTATAAATATGTAGATAAACATTGCTACTAAAATCAATAAATAGTAAACGTTATAGCGCAATGCAATATTTCTATTCTATCATCATGATTATCGAAAGATGAAGTTATTTCTAATATACCATCTCACATTTCGAAACACTCATAGATACGCGCATACCTTTACGATCCATCGTAAAAAAGAAACAGAGGCATCCTCGGAGGAAACTTTATTTCGAACCAGTTCCTGGCAACCGATTCCATCGGATCTGAAAAAAATAAAATACCGTTGATCAGAGGGTGTAACGTTACTCCGTGGAAACGTGGTGGTGGATTGCCCTCGACACGCTTCACCTGCGGCTACGTAATTTCGCTCGATGATAATGCGGATCGAAAGATTTCGTGGGCGGCCCGCCACCAGAACCAGACGTAATATCGAGGGAATCGCCATCGTCTGTTAATACCGCGGAAAGTTTATTAGCCCTCGCCCTTCCTTCGTGATCCACCCGCTTTAATCCTCGGTCTGTCGTGGATCGATCTCTCTCTCGGGGGAGGGAGCGATGGGAAAATATGAAGAGAGAGGAATATTCCCCCCTCCCCCGTGATAAGTGTCGATAGTTGTTTGGATTGAACGTGAGTTACAGAGAAATGATATCTTTTTTTTTTTCTTTTTCCACTTTTATTTACTCAATCGGTGGATTGGATTTATTGGGTTGTTAATTTAGGGGGTTGTGTGAGACGTAGCCATCTAGATACAATCTATTAGGTTAGTGGGAAATAATTGATGGATATTTTTGTGCGAGTTTTCAAGATAGGAAGATTTGTAGATAGGAATTTGTCTACGTGATACGGGGTTTGTTTGAAACTGTTGTGACACATAACCGTGAATTTATGCATTATTTTTGCTTTTGTTTTTTTATTATTTATTGAGGTTGGTTAGGTAAAATTTATAGGATTGTTAATTTAGGGATAGAGTGAAATATAGATCTACGTTGTGAGACTTGTCGAAGATAAAGAAATTTGTTGTGCTTCTAGATAAATTTTTTTCATTAAAATTATTAAAATATACAAAGTTGATATAAAAAAATATATATTTTATATAAATATTAATTAAAAGAATGTATATAATATATAGATTTGTCAATTAAAAATAGCAAGATATAGTGTTGATATTTTGTCATATGATATAGAATAAAAAAATTTATGGAATTGTTAATCCACATTTCTTTTATTTCAACAATCACTGGATAAATCATTTTGAAAAAACAAACTATAATCCCCAAAAAAGTTCTATCTCAAATTAACACATCTTTATATTATTTAAAATCCAAACTTTCTCTTCTCTTTCTCTCTCTCTCTCTCTCTCTCTCTCTCTCTCTTTCTCTCTCTCTTTCATTCTCTCTCTCTCTCTATCTCTATCTCTTCTGTTCCTTTCACGTTTCCACGATTCGAGAATCAAAACTTCTAAATCAATCAGCGATCGAATAAATCAATGAACTTCCTGCAAGGAGGATATTTGAAACAATACACAAGAATCAAGAAACTTGGTTGTCACACTGTGAGCCTGAATGAAGCCAGCTCCATCGTCGCGCGATCGAGTGTTGCACGCACGAGTTCCGTGGAATATTGAGCCACAGTGACGGCAAGATATTGAAATCCTTCGCTTTGTAACGCGGCGAGCCTTCAAGCCCCGCCAGTTACATGATCACGTTACATTAGCGAGAGAGATTCGTGCTTATATTGTGGAGAGGGTGGTGCGTGGGTGGGTTCGGTAAAGAGGCGCGAGAGAAAGGGCTGACGCGTTGATGGACGAAGGAGTAGGAGGAAGAGGGGTAGGAAGGTGAAAAGGAAGAGAAATGAAGCGAGGCGTGGAAGCGAGGAGGGGGGGGGAAAGCGATGACGTGTAAGGTAAGGGAAACAGACGAAAAGGGGTGAAAGATGGCGTGGAAGGAGGAGAGGGATTGTTCAGGTGAGTCGAGAAGGAATCTCGTGAAAATGGAAAAGAGAGATGGGTAGGAGAGGGAAAATTATGTGGGTGAACGAGGAGAAGATTAAGAAGAGAGAATTGAGTTTGATGTTTGAAAACGAAGAGGGAGAGAGAGGGAAGGGGAAGAGGGGGGAATGAAGAGCATATAAGTGAACAGGGGATTAATTAGCTGAAAAGAAAAGAAGATGGAAGAGGGGGGAAATGAATATTTGAAGGGGAAAGCATGAGAATTGAGAAGGTCGAAAGGGAATTTTGTAGATGAGAAAAAAAGGGGGAATAGGAATAGAAAAAGGTGGAATAGGAATGAAGGGAATATGTAAGTTGAAGGTGAGTGTAGAACATGTAGGAGAACAGGTTAATTAGGTGAAAAGAAAAAAAGAATTGAAAAAAAGAGGATGAAGAAAAGAATGCAAGAGTTAAAGAGATTGAAAGGAAAGTTTGAAGAATACATAGGCAGGTGAGAAGAAATAGAGATAAAGAAAGATGAAAGGATGGAAGAAATATGGTTAAACAAGGAATTGATTAATTGAAAAAAGAAATTTGAAAAAAAAATTTATAAATAAAAATAAAAGAATAATTTCATATAAAAAGAATAGGAAAAAGAGGTAAAAAAAGATATATTATACGAATCTAGGAAAAGGAAGAGTGGATTATAGAAAAAGAATTTGATATAAAAATAATGTAGGTCACAAGGAAAAATAAAAAAGTTCTTAAGATAAAGTTATAGGAAGAAGGATGAAAAAGAAAATGTATAAGTTGATTCGAAAGAAAAATTTGATGTGATAAAAAAAGGAAGGGAAAAGATATAAATTCGAGAAAGAGAAAGAAAAAAATGGAATAAAAATAAGGAAAAAAAAAGATAAAACTTATTACGTATCTCAAGAAAAAGATTTTATAAAGAATACAAATTATAAAACTATATTATTTATAGTTTTTTTTAGTAATTCAATATTTAATTACTATAAAATAATGCATAATATAAAAAACAAAATAAAAAACAAATCAAAAAAAAAACAGAAATCAAATAGAAATAAAAACGAAAACTGAAAACGAAAAGAAGAAAGGCAGAGAAAGCAAAGGAGGATAATAAAACGAGATACGAAGAGAGGAAAAATTCTAGATAAAATTCGCGTGGAAATTGTCCTTTTCTTCATCGATGCGGCATACGTTTTCCAGTTTCTTTCGTGAAAGAGAGGGGTAACCTTCGAGTTCTCCGTTTATGGAACGTGTACAGCATAAGGCCTTGCCGTCGACGTCGTTGCCCCAAGAAATTCGTTTAAAAGCTTGGGAAGGGCGTAAATACGACAGCCGTTGGGCTGGAGAGCACTTCATTGCGAGAGCGCAACTTATGAATCAAATTGCATTCATGTAGCTCGAATTCCCACGGAACTCGAGTTCTAGGTCCCTTCTCGGATGATACTGGAATTCCAGCGGGGAATTCACAGGGGAATTCGCCGGGAATTTACACGTTCTCGGTGTGTTTCGCGCCTCGTATCGATTGTTCCACGAAATTGTATAATTTCGACGATTGAAGGGCACGACAAGTATTCGACTCGGTTCCAAGATGAGAGTGGATTAAAAGTGGATGGAATTTATTTTTTTAGATAGATGTAAAGAATAAGGATAGTTTTTACTTATTTTTGCGAAGAAAGTACTTACTTTCTTATTATTGATATTTTTGTAGAAACACACCCTTTAGGGTAAAAGAAAATTACTACTCTTCAACCTTCTCTTCCAAAATGATTGTTTAATATACGAAACTATAACAATCTCCTCCTAACTCTTCCCGCGAGGCAAAGATGTGAAAATAATTAGAAATAATTGCGTCTTGAGGGTGAAGGGCATCTGCAAACGCTCCTCTAAAGTGAAATAAATGTTCAGTGGCAGTTTAAGCTTCTTTTCCACCCTTCTACTCGTTTTTCCATTCAATGGTGACCTCTTTAATCCATGCCTTGAATTAAATATCATTAACGTTTAAAATATTGTACAAATTATTCAGAGTGTTATATAATATTAACAATATTATATAAATATTAAATATAGAAAGTAAAGAATAATATTGATATATTGATATTCTGAAAATCATAAAAATTAGATATACCATACCTTCGTTCTTTTCTAAGAAACTTAGATTATCTTTTACTCTTCGTGAAGTTTGATAGAAAGTAAATAAGGAAGAAATTGCAAAGAAAACGTCAAATTGCAAGAAATTTTTCGTATTTGGATTCTTTTTTACTTTGGATTACTTTGAACATGAGGAAGCTCCAACTAAAAGTTATTCGCGTAGTTTGAAGTACGTTTTTTGATGAAGTTATGTTCGTGATGGATGTTCGGTATATTTTGAAATGAAATACATTTATTTAAATCGTATAATATTATATGTGCTTATTATAAAAATATGGATCTTTTATTATGGAAAAATTATTTATTATTATTATTTAACAAATGTTTTTGCTCTCATTAGATATAAAACTTTCTCATTGCTTTAAAAAGTTTCATTCTCTGTATAAATTTAGAAAAAAAAAATATTATATTTTCATTTAAACTTCTTCAATAAATTTCAATCAAAGCATAATTCTTGCGTTAATAACTTGCTTTACCATTGAACAATCCACCATAAATCGATGCTTCTGTCTAAATCATTTCTATTCGTTATCATTCAATTAATGACAGTGAAATTTGTAATAAAATGATTGCCTCGACACTTAAATAAATTTCTGCATCGGATTGAACAACTGGTGAAACTTGTCGAGCCCGTAAACCTCTTAATAAATCAATCGGAATAAAAATATGAATGCCGGTTACACCCTTTCACCATTGTCACGTCACGGATCAGTATTCAACGACGAAACGCGCAGATGTTATAAGCGACTGTCTTCTACTTTTGCTACTTGTTCCATTCGTTTCTTAATATTATTATTGTCTATATTATTATTATTCATCATTTTCTGCGTAAATTTTCTTTAATCAAAGCATCTCAAACTATTTTTCAGATCAACGAGATCGGTATATTCATAAAAATATCTCTCATCATACTAGAAGCAATTTTTTTCCACGAATATACAAATGGAACTCTTTATTTATTCTTTCAAAAAGTCCAACAATATATTAGTACATATATTTAATTGAATTATATATTTTAATTCTATTCAATATTAAAACGATGTTTTATATTTAACACATATTTTTAGATAATTGAAAATATCTAAAAATATTCACACAACTTTTAAAATCTCACAATATTCCGTTATTGTAAACTTCCTAATCGAGTTTTAAACAACATTTTCGGATTTATACACGAATTCTCCTCCGAAAATATATACAATCAATTTCTAGCCGATGATCGCGTCATGGGCGCGTACATCTCGCACGTTTTCAACTGCCATCAACAGCATCCAACTTCCGGCCCTGGATCCCACGACGCATTACGTGTCCACGAAAGCCGCGGGATGAATTTCAAAGCGGGCAAGGTGTAGAGAGACTCCTCGACCGGAGGATGCTCGTAGTTACCTTCTAATGAGCGAGCCAATCCCCTTACGTGACGGGCATTCGCGACGTTGGCCACGTAGGAAGGGGGGAAGGGGAAAAGGGGTTCGTTGGGTGGAAAAACTCGGAGGAGGAGGAGGAGGAGGATTGTGGCTGGTGCGTGCCAGGCCACGGAGAAGGCTCGCTCGCAATTACGCGTACTTTGTTTTCGAATACAATTTGTTGTCATTCGAATGGGGCCCTCGTTTGTTCGCTACGTTTGCTCGTTTTTCCTCGCTCGTGTTTCCTCTGTACAGCCTCCCACCACCACCGCATTTTTATCTCCTCTTTCGCGATACACGGTCCGTTGTCAAGCTTATCGATCCGTTGTGGCTACGTTGTCGTGTGCACGCGACAACCAACTCTCGCACGCGACACCGCGTTTCGGACCATGCGAGTTTCGTGGTAAGAAAATGAACGAATTGACGAGTTCGTTGACTCGTGAACGAGGGGTGGGTATCTTTGAAGGACGAAGCGATTGTGGGTAGAGGGAAGGAGGGAAGGAGGGAAGAGAGTGAGGATGTTACGATGTATTTTGTTATTGGAACTTAAATTAACATTTATTTTAGTAGTTATTATAATTGATCCTTTTTGTATAAAGCTTGGCTTATTCGATGCTTTGGATAGTAAATTATTGAAATAACTTTGTTCTTAAATTCAACGATTAATTAGATGGATGGATATTTAACATTAGATTTACGGAATTCATCAATTTGAGAGATTTTCGATTTTATGCTTAAAAATTCTGAATATACAAATATTCTTTAAACATTATTTAAACATATTTGTTTTTAATGATATAATGCAGCAAATATATATTTTTATTCATTTTCTCTGGAACATTTATATTTTTATTTATTATTTCTAGATGTTGTATATCTATTTTTATGAGAATCCATCAATTTGATTTGGATTAATTTATATAGATCAATTATTATGAATTTACAAAAATGAAATAACAACGAATAAGAAAAAATAACACCAAGAAAATGACGATTGTTTAGCAATAAATACATAATCAAACAAGTTGTTTATAATTGTGATATGATAACAAATAGTCCCTTCAACGGTGAATTTTACAAAGAAAAGATTTTGTAAATGATCTGTCTTATTATTTTATAAAACAAATAGATTTACGTGAGAGATAATTTAAATAATACATTTTGTAAAAAAAAAAAAAAAAAAAAAAAATAAGTGCTATTTGGAAGCTTTGGAAAAATTCATTTTCATAAGTGAAGATTTGAATTTTTCAAGATGTTTTCAAAACCTATCCAAAAAAATATATTTTTTTTACGTTTATTATTAAGAACAATTCTTCAAAAGACATGGAATGGATAAAAAAGAATAATAAAAAGGATAATAAGAAGAATGAAAAGAATGACCAGCATAAATGAAGACCAATCTGGATTGGATTCTGATATAAATGAATGAAAACGAGGAAGAATTTGACAATATAAACGAAATTAAAGATTCTAACGATAGTGGAAATAAAAAGTATTACAATACATACCGTAAAAAAAAAAGAATGTATTATTTCAACTATTGAAAGCGAAAATGAAATAAAAGATGCTGATAATGAAAAAAATATTGTGAAAGCAGAATCCGGTAGATAGCCCCTTCATGTGTTTTATAATTGTTTTTAGATTTGGTAGCTATCAATGCCTGGATTATTATACAAAGAAATCACTGGAGTAAACAAAATTCGAAATTAAAATAAAAATTTTCTCTTTCAATTAGAATTGAAGCATTGGGTAGTGACCATCACGATGAACAAAATACTAGTTTCAATGTTTGGAATCTAACTATATTTACATTAAATCTAACAAGTATGTATGCGAAAAGTATACATCCAAGATAGTTTACATGTAAAAAATATATTGAAGACAACAGTAAATAAAAATCTATAGATTTTAAATAAATAATTTACAAAAAATTGCATTTTAATATACTGTCAAAAAGATGGATTTCAGTAAAAAAAAAGGTCATAGTCAATATTCGTAAATCTAGTGTTAAAAATTTGAAGTGATTGTGGATGGAGGGAAAAAAAAGATTGATTTGTGTGGAATTTAAAAAAAAAAAATTGTAATAAAAATTTATTAAAAGATTTAGAATGTGTGAAAAAAGAATTTATAAGATTTAGAATATATATAAATAAGAATTAGAGAATTATAATTAGATTCTTTGTGATTTTCGAAGAATTGAAATAATTCAAAGAAAATTTAATATTCAATAAATTAAATGAATAAAAGATACGATATATTTTAATATTCTAAATGATGCTGAATATGTTAATAAGGAATTATGAATTTTAAAGAAAATCTATATTGGAACCAGTATCGTTGAAATGATAAATATTGGAAGGGAAGATAAATAAATCTTAGTAAGATCAATTTTCAGAATTTAATTAGAACTTGTTGGACCAATACTCCACCGAGAGAACCGTGCTTCAGTTGAAAATTCAGTTAGTTAATGAGATTAATCAGCAACCTTTGAAGAAGTTACTGTTCGGAGAAATCAACATTAATAACCTTGTTTCAAAGAAGCCAGAAGTTGATAAGATTTTAATTAAAGCTGATGAAATTTGTATTCTAAAATAATGAAGTCCTCGCGATTTATTTAGCCTTCAATCACAGATTGGTCAATCTAAAAAAATAAATTTTTATTAGCATTATTATATATATCTAAAAACAATTATTATGTGTAAATATAAATTATAAGTATATCTTATTTCTTTATCCTCGATTTATTTTCGGGTAGAATACATGATTATTTAAAGTACTTACTAAATTTCCAAGCTCAGAATAAAACATCACTAAAATAAATAATCAAATTTTTTCATCGTATTCTGTTTATCCCCAAGATGAAGAAGGATCACTGGCTAAAGGATAAATCTGGCTCTATAAGAATCTTTTTTTTTTTTCAAGATACAGTCACAGTTTATTTCATTTCAATCCACGAAATAGCAGATTCTTCATAAACAAATACAAACTTCATTACAGTCTCGCAACTCTACCCCATCTCCAAACAAATAATCTTGAAATATTACAAAAAGAAACAAAGCAGAAAATTCACGAAGATTAAATAAATTAAAATAAAAATTGAAAAGCTACTTAGAGAATTTACTTTATTAAAATATTTCGAAATTTAAACAAACCTCCATCATTCTTAATTTTTAACATCAACAATCAATTCGTTCAAAATATTTCGAATCGTCACAAGAAGAATAAAAACATAAAATTCGTAAATAGACAAACTAGATTAATTATTATACATATTATACATATATATATTTATATAAAAAAAGAAAAAAATCTCACAAATTTTATACTTTTAAATCTTTAATAACCAAAACTTCCTTGTTTTTTTAAAACAGTATCCAATCACCACAAAAAAAAAATAAAACTCAAAATATACAAAAATTTCAAGGAAGTCAAGAAATTCAAAAAAAAAATTTCTCTGCAACTGCAAGCAACAAATAGATCATTTCATCCAAACTCATAACAAAACTACTCCATTGAATCACATTTGCAAATGAGTCAAATTTCATTCACAATGCTTCTTTTGTATCCCTCATGTTCCCACGAAAGCTCCTTGGTTGCAAATTGGCGAAAATTTATGAGTCTCGCGACGATTCCAGCAATCGAGCCCATCCATCGATACGTTTCGCCAATTCTTATCTAGACAGGGGTTTTCGTGATACGCGATATATAGGTCGTGCAGAGGGTGTGCATCGGTTGGATCGGCCCTTTATGAAGGCAAGTTGGGATAAGACTCTCGAGGGAGTTCCAACCCCTGAAGGGGATGATGTACTCGCTTCGAAACTGCCGATAGTATTCTGGGAAAAGGGGAGAGGCAGTTGTTGGAAAGTAACTTGCCTTCGTTGATTCGTTGAACTTCACTCGGTTTGGATCTTCTTGTATTATCGGGCTATCTCTTTCCCCGCGAATTTATTTGCATATCTTTAACGACACGTGGATTCGTAGTGATCTTTGATTCTCGATTCATTGTGATTTATTGATCAATGAATGATTCACGGAGTTCTTTATTTTTTTTTTGTCGATTATTATAATGATTTTAAAATTGAACGAGGATCAGTTTTATAATAATGGACGAATAAATTAGTCGAATGATTCGCGTAATATAAAATATGATATGCAGAAATTATTAAAATTAGTATTCGTTTGAAAATGAAATTCATAATTTTTCGTGAATTTGTAGTGATACAATGATGATAAGCACTGAATTTGTTTTCTATTGTATTAAATTACTAAAAACATGTATTAAAAAATTCTTTTCATGTTTGCTATTTTGAAATGAAACAATCAGCAGCAATATTTTTAATAAAGAAATGTAAAACAATATATTTAAAATCAACAAGAAGTTCATTATCATATTACTATTGCTTTAGATGCAACTTAATAATTAATTGGAGTTTGTTACATTTCGTTTAATGGAATAAATTTGTTTTTGATTCAGAGTATTCATTTATCTTAAACAAGTCATCGAAATTATATTTCTTTGAGAGAAATGGATAAATTTCTAATAGAAGATGAAGATTAATGATAGGAAGGGTGAGTTGGCAGATAACTCGACGCGATAAAGTTATAAACCATCCTAGAAATACTATCTCCAGGATTAGAAAGCGTTTTAAAGCAAATTGAATGTTACATTACATTTTGGTCTTATTATGGATTTATTGCTACATATCTTATTATGATATCCTACAAATTTGCAGATGGTTATCGTTTCCGTGAAGGAATTAAAGGATTTGTAAATTTAATCTTAGGGTTTCGATATCAAACATCAATTTAGAACTTCTCTGTGAACTTCTCTGAAGGTTACTATACTAAAACTATACTAAACTCCTCGAACTAACTCTCTATCACGATTCAAAATCTTCCAAATAATTCCTCAAATGTTCACATGAAGGATAAGAGATGATAGATTATCAAAATTTCGTAAAATAGTTTTATATTGAGATTAATTTAAAAATTATTATTATTATACACGTGTGGATCTATCTTATTTTTTGACTTATAATATATTCAACTCGAATCAAAAATAAATCTATAATAAATATAAATCTACTAATTAAAAAAAATGGATAAAAGAAAAATATCTTTAACATTATCCTATATCATCCTCTTACTTCATATTTTTTTATCTTTCGCCTCCTTCTTTGATTTAAATTCAAACTGTCATGCAAATTCCTCCTCAGACAAACTCTCTCTTTCAAATATTATTTCATCAATCTTTAATACCTAGAAAGAAAATCCTATTAAAATCTGTACACCCGGTATTCGCTTTAATTAATACAGCTTCGTTGAAATGAAAACCTTCAAACAGCCGTAGGAAATAAAAAAAAAATAAAACAAAAAAAAAGTAGAAAAATACAGAATGAAACAAATACGCGTGCGAGAGAGAGAGAGAGAGAGAGAGAGAGAGAGAGAGAGAGAGAAACAAGGATAGAAGCTTAAACTGCTTCCAGTGGGCGGCATCGGCGATTGAAAGCGGATCGAGCACTACGGCAAATTAACGGCAGGCAATAAAGGCTTGGAAAGGCTACTACCTCCGCCAATCTATCGACGACTAGATTCAAATCCGCCTTCTGGTCGATGATTAAATTTCGCCTGCACACGGTGTCGAATATTACTCCCTGTGTACGCGTTGTTCCTCCTGAGAGCCATCATCGACATGGCGACGCACGTCGAGATCGTAAATTTCCCGGTTCCAGCCATGTAGCAGGGGCGACGAGGGTAGAATTGAGGTAGGTCTGTATTTGGGCGAGGGTAGGACCGATTGATTGATTTTTCTGGGGTAAATGTTGTAGGAGAAAGGTTAGAGGAAATAGATCGCTGCCTCGGTTAGTTTTGTTTCAGGTAAGATTAAAGTTTCGTGTGGATAGGTCTATTAATTTGGCCGTGTTTTGATAGAAGCTTTTTGATGTTTTTCCTGTTCCGTAAACATTACAAATGTTGTGGATTAATTTATATATTCGATTTGGATGATTTCGTACGTGTTGAGATAATATTTAATAGAAACAGGAGCTTTTTTCCAATAAAATAAATCAAGTAAAAGAATATCAAAGCGAATCTTAGAAAGGAAATTAAAAAAGCGAAACGAAGAAAAAAAACAAAGTGAGACCGGTTAAAGGTAAACCAATTATAGAAGAAAAATATTAGAAACAAACTTTTCAAAGAGGGAAATATAACAAATATATTGAAAAATAAAATTGAACAATATTCGAAAATGATCAAAGACCGGAACCCAAGTCTTTAAAAATAAAAATCCAAACGAAAATAATGAAGTTCGCGAAGAAAACGGAAGCCCAAGAATAAGGGAAAAGGTAGAATAGGAGAGGAATATTAAAGGAATGTCGAGAATAAAAGGGAGAAAGAAGAGGGAGGAAACGGAGAATCTTTTCGAAGGAGCGAAAGGTAGACACGTATTCGTGTCTGCATATATTCGAAGGGAGGATTCCCTTTATGGGGTACACTGCATCCTGCGCACGATGTCTCAACTGAAGGAGAGGGGACAGGGACTATGGAGCATGACGTGGACCGGCATTATATGAATCCCTGAAATTATGGGGATCCATGTAGATACGCAATAAAGTCCTTAGCCTAAGATGTCCCCTGCTGGAACGATTCGTTCTCGAAATTATACCCCGTGCATGCCATGAAGTTCAATGAAAATCGCTACCGCAGGAAGCGATCAGGTGCATCTGCTTGGATCTCGATGGTTTCGCTTTTAGAACACGACACGATATTACATGAACGCTGCGGTTTCGCTGTAATGGAATAGCTCTGTGATTGGTGGCGCGCTGTAAAGCGTTTTGCGTTGTATCTGGCTCGGAGGAAAAATATCGTAGCTAGTTTTATGGCTAGTTTTATTTTATACGGGTACATTATTGGAAAACTTTGGATTCGTGCTTTTGATGATCGAAGATATTTTATGAGAATTTTGTTTGATATTGGATGATGAAAGTATCGTTATATTAGACTTATATGCTATATATACTGTTATATGATAGTGAAAAATATTTTAATTTTATTGTATTTATGCATTTATATTATTTGTAGGAGGCTGATAAAATATATTATGATTAAAAATATAAAAGATAAAAAATATATTATGATTTCGAGTGATATTATCGAAGAACTTTTATATCGTCTTTTTTTTTAAGGTACAGATACAAGTCGAGATTTAAATGAGAATCACTTTATTCAATGATTTCTCTTATCATCCTTCTCAATGTTCTACCAATGCCTCGAGATCGTTAAAGACACATTTTACAATAATGGAGTACGACAAAGAATAAATGTAACCGGTTTTATCATATCGTAACAGACATTTGTCATCTGACTTAGCATTCATTACATTAAGAAACGATCAAGGAAATTTATATCGACAGCATTTCGATTGGAAGAATCCATCAGAAACATAGAAACGCATCCTAAGTATTTTGAAGTACTTTCACTTCGTATTTATGGCTTTCCCAGTGGCACGTGTTTTAGCCACGATCGCTATTCTTCGTCCATTATTCACTAAAAATACGTATTCCATTAGATTAGATTCTTTCGAGAAACTTTTTATTCTCCCCTTACAACCATAAAATAGAATAAAAGAGAAATTGCACGATTTAATTTATTTTCAATTCGCTAGAAAACGTTGCCAATAAATATTAAATGTTTAAATTAATTTTACATTAAAATAATATATAATATTAACATTAAATTTATAATGTTTATATTAAGTTTCAAACTTAAATGTACGTAAATTTATAAAGTTTCAAATTCGCTCAAGGTCGAAATTTAAGTTTATCTAGATTAAATTAAGATTTTATATAATTTAGGTTATGCTCGTATTTGATCATGGACAATGTTACATAATTCGCGAAGTTTAGTTCAAGTTGAATTTCACTGGGTCAAAGTTAGAATTTTGAAACGAGGAATAATATTAAATTTACACTATGCTTCCATCCATACGAGACGAAATTATGACGAGGTTTAGAGCTAAGTTTATGGTGATCGAAACTAGGTCAAGATGAAATATCTAGAGAATTTAGACTCTTTTAAATATAGTTTTCGATAAACTATAAGATTTAGTATCTAAATTTAGTATTTAAATAAATATAAATAAAGTAAATCTTTAGATTTACTTTATTCAAATCTCTTGTATATTAATTTCTAATACGAAAAGAAAAGAGATTAAGATAAAGATTTATGTTTTCATTAATTGTTTTTCATTAAAGTTTTCAATTGAATAATTCAATAAATCATTACCAATTCCAATTTCAATTCAACTGCATAATTTAACGAGTGAAATAAATTCAAATCTAGAAGAAGAGCTAGAAGAAGATGTTTAATTTACATTAAATACATTCAATAAATATTCTTTTAAAATTAAAATTAAGAATTACATATTAATAATACTATATTTATATTAATAATTCTACGTAATATAATACTATACATAATCTATAAATATTTTTAAATCAGATCTTCTAAACAAATAATTTATATTGTTTCATACATCTCTAATCAATTAACGCGATATACAATACCATTTATTTAATCGTTGAATAAAAGAAATCTCACAAAGGAAAAAAGAACTTCATTTTCACTTAATTCAAATAAACTCCTAAATAATTAATTTCCATATATAACACACGTAGATCAATTTACTTCAATCAATCATTCAATAAAAAAAAAAAAACTCTACACCCCACAAGAAGAAATTTCGAACAATTTCTCTCTATTAACGCGCGTGGATGCATTCACTGTATTCCTAAAATTCCCTCGCATTTCTGCATGGCGATGCGTACAATAAAAACCGGCCAGTTCACTTCTAATATCGCATATGGATGGCCCGTGTGGGGAATGAGAGAAGACAGATCGACCTTTCTCCGGTTGAAAAACCGGCGCATTCAATACGTGAATCCGGTATGGAGATAAAAACCATTAAATGCCTTTCTCGATATTTGTTCGATTCGATTAACTTATCGATGGCCGGCTGGTAAAAGTGTTTCAGCTCGTCAATGCGATATTTCAATCGCGTTAGGATATTTCCTCTTTTATCCCCTTTACCGCGAATAGGAATCCCATCCGGGTGAAATTGTCCGTTTCGAGTTCGTTTTGTTGAACACGCCTCGGCCAAGCTTTCCAATTAATCGATCTGATATCAATCCTGCTATATGTTGATATTCAAGGAAAATTGATTCATCGAATATTTTTTTAAAAAGGATTAAAGAATTATTATTTTTCATTCGTTTGAGAGAGTTGGTAGAGTTTCTTTATTTTGTTGTTAGATTTTTGTCCAAATTTTATTCTTGATTTCTTCGAAAGCATTTCTACTTTTGATAAAATAATCGTAGAATATTTTTCAGATTCTAGAGAAGAAAAGTAATTATAAATATAAACGAACTATGTTTCAATCACAAGTTTGATGGTTGTTTATATTTAAACATAAACAAACATGCCCATCAGAGATTCTCGATACAAATCGAATATTTTTGGAATCGATAATTTTTCCTGGCAATCGTATATTCCTGAATTAAGATACCCTCAATCAGAAGTCGAGAACAATTGCTTGTTCTTTCGTGAGGAGTTTGTGCATTTGCGCATACGATTTTGTTTTGGAAATCCCATGTATTGGAACGATAATTTTATGTTCAAAAGTAAGCGAGTATCACTGTTAACAGATTCACGATCCTAATTTTGAAATCTGTGAAATAAAGTGAAAAAAAAACAGAAAATAAATGTTGACAGTCAAGGAAAATTAATTCATCGAATATTTTTTTAAAGAGGATTAAAGAATTATTATTTTTCACTCGTTTGAGAGAGTTGGTAGAATTTCTTTGTTTTGTCATTAGATTTTTGTCCAAATTTTATCCTTGATTTCTTCGAAGGCATTTCTATTTTTGATAAAATAATCATAGAATATTTTTCTAATTCTAGAGAAGAAAAATAATTATAGATATAAACGAATTATGTTTCAATCACAAATTCGACGATTGTTTATATTTAAATATAAACAAACACGCCCATCAGAGATTCTCGATACAAATCGAATGTTTTTGGAATCGATAATTTTTTCTATGGCAATCGTATATTCCTGAATTGAGATACTCTCAATCAGGAATCGAAAACAATTGTTTGTTCTTTCGTGAGGAATTTGTATATTTGCGCATACGATTTTGTTTTAGAAATTATATTGGAAACGGTAACTTTAAAAAATAAGCTTTAAAAAATAACTTTTAAAAATAAGTATCCCTATTAACAGAGCCTTCACGAATCTTGAAATCCGTGAAATGGAATGAAAAAAAAACAGAAAATAAATCAGAAATAAGTGAAAACGCAGCACAATTTCATTTTAGAAATTTTATAATGTCCTCAAATACAGTCACTCGCGAGCGTTTGTAAACACGTCTTACGATGACGGTTCAAGCGAGACTGAAATTCGACGATTAAGATTATTGATTTTATTTGTGAGTTTAAACATTACAAAAAAAGAGTGACAAATCTGAAAATGTTTTAGAGTTTATAATTTATAACTATATATAATTCTAATGAAACGTGAAATGACCAGTACATACGATCAACTTTCGTTTAACTATCGCGATTGATGATGTGAAAATGTCTACATAGATGGGCCGAAATCATAACGAATGACCGTATGGTGCGTTTCTAGTCTGTCTGGCAGGAAAATCGTGATTTGCGGGCAACATATGTTCGAGGTTAACCGAATCACTATGACATAATGATTAATCTCATTTAGTCCGACGCGGGAGGAGGGGATAGGATAGACAGATAGGTGACGGGTTTAAATGGGAAGAAACGGGGGGAGGAGGAATTGTGATGATAAAGGAAAATGAAGAGAATGAAGAGGTAAAGGGTAAAGGATTAGATAAAATTGAAAGTTCGTGGGATGAAGGATGAAAAATTGGTGATTTGGAGATATGGGGAGATTTCCAAAGAAATATAGAACGATGAATAGGAGAATCGTGGAACGAAGAATAGAAGATTATTTCTAGAAAGAAAAGGAATTTTAAGAAATTTGAAAAAAATAATACTTACGAATCTGCAAATATAATGAATAATATAAATGAAATGAAAAAATAAAAAATGAAAAAATAAAATTTCAAAAATGATGCTAATTCAATAATAAGAAAAAAAAATTTTACATATAAATAAAATAACAAAAAAAAATATTAATAAACTGAAAATCAAGAAAGGCAAAATTTATATAAAAAATAAAAATATAATATATTCAATATTTCTCTCCTGATCGTCCATAAACGTAAAAGGAAATTTAGCCTCGAGACAAGGCCAGAGGTTATCAGGAAGACGTTGAAAAACAGCGAAACGCTTTCGCGAACCTTCAATTAACCCCCTACTTTCGTACCCTTGGCAGGCCTGTGGAAATGGGAAATAATTAGAGCTGACGAAACAAGGGTCGGGGAGGGCGGGTCATTCCTGCAAGGATTCAATTCTGGTTCCCTTTTCTTTCTTCCATGTAAACCCTGGATTGAATCCTTTCCTGAGCGTCGTTTCGTACGTCTCTCTTCCACCGATCAATCAATCGTCGGCCTCGGAATCGGGAACACGTGTCTATTCGGTACACGTAGCGAAGAAAGGGGGCAGCGGGGGCGGACGGGGAGGAGATAAATGGCCGGACAGATGGAGAAATAGAGGCGAATCGGCGGTGAGGGCAGGTGCGTGCCTCGTTGGAGACGAAAATATGAGGGCAACAAGGGATGTAAAAATGGACGGGTATGGATGGAGGTGTTAAAGGGTTGAACGAGAAGACAAATGGAAATGTTAATGAAATGGTTTTAAAAAAGGAAGAGAGTGGCGGTGTTCAAGAATTGTCTATATTCTGTTCAATTGTTAATATACATATATGTATGTGAATTCTGGATTTTCATTTTAGAAATCTGGAAATATATGATTTATGAATTGGAATGATTATGTAAGATGATTCGATAATGAGATGATACGAAACGTGGAGTAGATTAAATTCTTTCTTTCTTTTTTTTTTATGTAGTTATTACTAATATTTAAAAAAAATTTATAAAACATTTATCACTTTTATAGAAAGCAAGCACAAATAAGAATAACAATAGCAAAACCCATTATTACAAAATATCGTCGATACAATCAAAGTTTGTGATTTTTGATTTACCAAGAATAAATTCTTCGTTGGATATTAGCAACTGATGCTAGACAACATTTAATCTAATTAACAATTAAAAAAATTTTTACGATAAACATAACGACCAATTAAGTGGAAAATTCCATGTCGAAAGATCAAAAAAAATAGGAGAAAAAAAAATTGAACAAATAAAAGAAAAGTAGAAGAAGATTGCAAAGAGAGAGATTCGAACGGATAGATAGAAGGCCAGTTAATTAGAGACAGAGACAGTCCAGGGAGAAATAAATAAGGAAGGGTGATAGAGATCAAAGGGTGAGGCACGAAAGGAAGAGAGAGACAGAGAGAGAAGAAATATTACGAATCCTACGGCGTCACGTACAAACGTCCTTTTGAAAAGCAACCCCTTTCCACGGTCGATCGTTCGAACGCCTTGAAAAGGCAATCGTCCTCTCTCTTTCTCTCTCTCTCTCTCTCTCTCTCTCTCTTTCCCTCCTTTTTTTTTCTGCCTTGGATCTTTCCTCGACGCGTGATTCGATTGTTCTTTCACGATCGACCGGGACACGTCCGCGCGCCGCTGTAAATTTTTACTTGTCCGTTCGTTCGTGCCCTTTGACTTCTCCCCTTTTACCGCGAATAAAGACGAATATTTTTTTTAAAGGGATGCCTCGATATAAGAGGATTTTTCACAATCCCATGGAATTATCCGCCTCTTCTTTTTATTAAAAATTTTGCAGCTATTGAAAAATCTTGACGTGATCGATGAATAAAAATGACAACGAACGATAATTTGAAAATTTTGAAAGAGTTTTTGGAAGAAAAAACTATCCTGTTTATTTGCGAGTAAATGGTATACGATGAGATATTAATTGAAATTGAAATAGCAAACGTTTTGTAACTTATTACTGAATGTGTATAAGAATGTATAAGACTACAAGAATTGCGTATATCGATCGATCAAATAAGTAGAATAGGAAAGTTCCGTAAGACCGTAGATGATCTGGTGACCTATTATTAGAGAAAATAAAACTGCCTCAGGTCGTATCGTAGTAATTTTTATCTCGTTACACGCTGCAACTTATCAAGCTTGTTACAATTTATTTTGCTATAACCATGAACAATCGTGTCCCTCGCGGTCTTGAAACAATTTCAAATGAAACACTGTTGAAACATTAAAACAAGATGAACGGACACGCAATTCCATAGATAATAAATAATAAAGTAAAATAAATTCTACCTACAGTATGAATTAAAATATTACATCTCACGAATTTCTCACAAGCACGATCTATGCTACTGAATAAAATTTAATTGCCATTATTATTCACTACTTGTGTGAAACCTTCTATATTGTGTGAAGCTTTCTATATTTATCTTAAAAAATATATATCATCGTTTAAATCTAATAACTTTCTTTAAAACTTTTTATCTATTTTATCTACAACGATTAAACGTTTAATCTAACCATAATCCCAATAAAATAACTTTTCTTAAGAATTTATTCATTTCATCAAGCATTTTCGATAATCAAAAATAGAAAAATAAAAAAAGAAAAGAAATTTTTTGCGGAAAATACAAACATGGCTAACAGGTCTTTCCGTAGATTCTTCACACCATGCCTAAAATACTGTCTCCTAATCAATTTCCAGCCAGTTTCCAGAACACGCACCGATTCCTGCCCTTCCCCCTTGCAACGTTCAATTACCAGAGGGACGATCACCTTTTCGGACGGGAAGTGGCTCGTTATCACGATCATTACGGGCACCGTGATTACCTGACATTACATCGTTCCAGAGGTAGATCGATTTAGGTATTGGCGGGCGTGTCGATCTATCTGCGGGATCGATCGAGATGATCGATCAAATTGCACAAACTCAGGTGTTCCTCGACCGTACCTTTTCTTTTTTTTTCGATTACCTTTTTTATCGATCGTTCCCTCCAATCGGGAATCGGTTTGATTACCACGGGGGACATCCACAGGGATTAACGTTGAATTTTTGCTGACGTTTCTCACTTTCTTGGAAGACTTGCTTGGGGAACTTGGTCTAAGGTCTTTTTTTTCTGAGGGTCAACGAAGTGGTTTTCCAGGTTGGTTTGGAAAGAGAGAAAAATTTTGACGTGAATTCGAGCGCTTTCAAAGTTCGAATTGGTTTTTTATTGATTTGAGAGAGGTATCGTTGTGCATGTTGCTCGGAGTTAGTATTTCTTAAAAAGAGTAGATTTTGTAGAATAATTGTCTTTATTAATCACTTTGTCCGTGAAATAATTTTCATTGGCATTACAGATAATATACACATAAAATTATATTTTTTGTAATCTGAAGTGATAAAAGATTATAATATTTTTAAAATGAAGCATGTATATTGTGAAGAGAAAAATTCTTGATAGAAAAAAGTGAAAAAAAAAAATAATAAATTTCAATATATTTCAAATACTATTTTGTTGACATTTTCTTACAATTATTTTCTTTTTTATGGTCTAAAGATAATATCTTTTTTTATAAAATTAAACTAATAAATTTATGTTTGGAATTAGGTAATCATTATTGTTTATTTATTTTTTATGCCTAAATTTTCCAACATAAAAAGCAACATTAAGTTTCAAAATTCTATCCCAAAGCGTGAGTTATTATTTCTTTACCTTTCTCTCTCTCTCTCTCTCTCTCTCTCTCTCTCTCTCTCCCTCTCTCTCTCTCTCTCCCCCCTTTGTATAAAGTGATAAAATTTTTTTTCCATTCTTCTATATATCAATCTTATGCATGAATAATAAAAAAAAAAAAATTCTCGACTTAATTCACAATTTTCATAAACTTCCTTGCATACTGCATATAGGGAAACCCAGTCAGAAAAACAAGAAATCGTTGTTCGCGTAACAATATCTATCGCTATCCCTCGCGAAATTTACATTTTCGACGTTGCGCAAGTTGTTTGATGGAACATACGCGTTTCCAAATCCGAACATAGCCGTCCACGTCGGTGGAGATCGATTTAACACTCGAGTCGAACAAGAGGCTGTTTGAATTCGCGAAACTTGCGAAAGTTCTCAACGCTCCCGAGCCCGATGAAATAAACATCAGTTCTTTTGACTGCGAGTCTGTTAAAGCACCGTCCATTTTAGAACGATGTCGTCCGTACAAGGGATGCAATAATGTCGCTTCGTTTAATATCCCTTCGAATTGAATAATGGTATATATTGGATCTAGAGATTGGAAATTATTACTACAATTATTATTATTGAACGAGATTATAATGTAAGTTTATTCTTTTCGATACAATGGATAATATTATTATCGAGACACGATCTGATTATTCAACGATCGATTATACGAGAGTATGAGACAAGTACAATTTAATTTAAATTTGGATAAAATGTTTATGTTTCAGGAGAATTTATATTTTTTTCTAATGTATTTCTTCGATATGAGAAATTACTAGAACCGTTCGATATTGTTATTTTTTTATTTGATGATAATTTTTATTAAATATTAAATTTTATTAATTACTATATTGGTTTGGTTCATTATATCCTTTATCAAATATTCAAAATTTTTTCAAATCATTCATGTCATAATATTAATGTAAATTAATGATATGTGTACAAATGTACAATATGTTTAACTTCAAATATTGTCAATTGGATTCATATCGGAAGAACTGTCTGACCATGAGAGTAAAAATAAGAATATTACGTATCATAACGTATAAATTATCAATATGTATAAAATTTTAATTTTCGTTGCACATTTAAAAAATTCATCAGTTCATTAATAAATTTCAAATTGAAATGCTACTGAAGTGCAACAAGAATGAAAATTGTCCCCATCTTTATCGCCCTCGGTATCATCCCCCGACATGCATGAATAAGATCGCCAAGTTATGGACCGAAGAATTTCAAGAACTCGAAATTGCCGTCTCGTGTAGAATTCATAGAAGCGTAAAGCAAGTCGAGTGTTACATGTAATATTTACGGCATCGCGGAAAGCCAATGAAACTCGCTGTGAGAATAAAAATGGCACAATTCTGGTGTACAGTCCCTGGATATAGCGCGGTGAAAAACGTTAATACGAAAGGGGTGGAACGAATCTCGTTCTCGTTAAATGGCAGCGATGAATCGTTGAATTTTTTAAAATTTCAAAAAAGAAATATTTCAACGAGCGATTTCGTTTTTAACGTATCCATTTAGAAAGATCAATCTCGTTGTATCTCCTAAAAAATAACCTGTAATTTAAAATTGTTCTAACATGGTGGTTTTAAAATTTTGGAAAATCGTTGAATATTTTCGATTATAATTTAATATCATTTAACTTAGATACGAATATTGAATTTATTAAAAAAAGAATTATATTAATATGTATATTCATAAAAGAGTTGAAAATTTTCTTCTTTGAAAATTTTGAGATCGATATTTTTTTTGAATGAATTGAAAATGACTAGTAATGACGATAAAGATTAAAATTCAATTTGCTATTGAATTTTATTACCATTTTCACACAGAAAACATCAACCACGTGGTGGTATCAGAGAATTTAAGCGATGTGAAAGATCACAGATCGAGGATACAGATCACTCGATACACCGTGAAAGAGAAGAGAGATTAAAGAGGGTGGACCGAGAGTCCTTGGTCCAAGTCCTCAACGCTCCTCGAACTCTTGGAAAAGGTTCCTTCTTTCAGCAAGGCCTTACGTTCCCAATGACAAAGAACCTTCTAAGCGGATCTAAGCCATGTTCCATGTAATAGATAGAATCTATGTGAACCTATTGAACGTGTATAGGAATTATGTACGTGTGGAGTGAATAAAAGAGGAAACGCGAATATCTTCGCTTCTGTAATATACATGGGAGTATTATTAAAGACTTTAACATAAAGTTATTGAATTTGCATGACAAAAGGGGAACTGTCCAATTTTGAATTCCTTTTTATGAAATATTTAAAATAAAATTATATCTTCTTCTTCTTTTCTTTTATTGTATGGTCTCTTTTTCTTTTTTTAGTGATTTATAAAATATTAAATATTGAATTATATTTTATATATTCATAAAATTAAATTATTATCAATGCATTGTCTCTTACTTTTTTTCATTATGAAACAAACAATGATTAAAATCTTTACAATGGATATATTAAAAAGTATTTGTACATATGGATTAAAATATTTAAATATCAATTGATTAAATTCATCTTTAATATGATACGTAATGAAAAAGATTCTTTATTGAAAAACTTATTATAAATATCATAAATAACTCATTATAAATATCATAAAAAACTCATTATAAATATCATAAATAATTAACTTCTTTCAAATAAATAATTAAAATAGACAAAAATTCAAAAAAAAATTCAAGCAAAAATTAATCCAAATATTTCTACTCTTTAAATTTCTCTTCCTACGAAAATTCCTTCTCCTGAGAATTTTCATGAGAGTTGGTACGACCATAACTCAATCAATCGCGAACACTCTTTTTATTATTTCCCCGCTTGGTGGCCGAGATACACGTCATGTACATAAAACACCCTTTTTCTCGTGTAATCAGCCCCTTGCTCCTTTGTGAGCCATTAGACGACTGTTAAGGGATGAGCCTTATGTGACGTATTACTACCCCCCAGGAGTTCTAGCTAGGGTTGATTCCCTTCGTTAAAACTCAGTTAGACGTAAGGGAAGATCGCAGCCTTTTGGGAATTAAATCTTTCTTTCTCGTCCTTTAATTACTCCTACAAGGATTCCGTTTGCTTTCGATGATACTCCCAGCTATCGTTTATTTTTCCTTCACTTTTCTTCTGTTTTTCTTTTTCTTCTCTCTTTCTTTCTTTTCTTTTTTTTTTTTTTCGGTTATTTTTACTCGAGATTTCGTAACTCGAAAGAAAGATTCGTTTACCTTGTACGGTGTTCAGTTTTATTTTTCAGATTCTTTCTTTGCAGTCGTAAAGAAAATGTGAAGAATATTTATTTCCAAGATAAATATCAATTATTATTTATCAATATATTCGCGTAAATATCAATATTTATTTTTGTATTTATTTTTGTATTTGTTATTCTTGTTTAATAAAATTTTATGAAACTTTTTTTAAATGAAAACATCATAAGATTGATACACTGTAAAATCCTTTTTTAAAATCTTTTGAATTTTGAGAATATTCGTATATGTATGTTAATTAATTTCACTTTATAATTATATTTCTATACATAATATTTCATTTTGAACATACAGGAGAGTGATATAAACTTTCTTATAAAAATTTCAACCCAAGAATCATGTACAACTATAAATTAATAATATTACGTATACTGTGAAATTGCTGTAAAACACGAATGAATTTTTTGTATAAAAGTTCATTGACTTAACGAAGCAAACAATGAACTTTTTTTTAAAGTATTCATTACATGTAAACACGCACATGTAATATACAATTAGGTATAATTATAGAGTCTGAATTATTCAAATATACAATTCATAAACATTAAATCATATCTCGAATAATTTATAATATTGCCTCATTTTAAAAAGTATTACATCAATAATTCGAAAGTAATGATATAAATTTTTTATTCGACAATGAAGAGAGATTCACTTTCATGACAATTCTAGCTCACGTTCGCACCATTCCCTTCTTGTCGGAAACGATCCTCGGCCTGCTCGTGGAATTTATTATCATCTGTGATTTTTCACTTGCTCGCCGGCTGAGCGCGAATAGAACACCGCGAGAAGGAGCTCGATATCTCGAATGAAATATTATTACCCGCCAGGGAGGGAGTTTCGCGGAACTGTTGGGGAACTTTGGTAAAAAGTAACGAGGAAAAGTGTCTGGCTCGGTTTCTTCCTCTCCTTTCGCATTTCTTCTTCTCACGTCTGGAATTTGAAATCTGTTCCGTTATTTCTTCTGTATTATTAAAATACTTGTGCTAAAAAGAAAGAACAGGGATATATCGAGATATTTAATAGAAAATCTTCAAGACAATTTTGAGGATTAAATAACTTTGAAATATGAAATTTAGATGTTTATATTGAAATTAATCGTTAAAATCGTTAGAGATTAAAAATTTAATCAAATTCTTTTGTTAAAGCGAAACAATTTTAAACAATGAAAATTTTTGTATAATCGATTTAAAAAATTTAATTTAAAATTTTTTTAAAATTAGGTTTTATGTTAATAATAAAAAGAGCGAGGGGAAAAAATGCGAGATTATAAATTGTTGAGGAAGTTTATGAGGGTTGGAAAGGGTTAAGAGGGCGCGTGAGTGCGAAAACGTGTTGGGAAAAATGAAGGTAATTTTAGCTTTTTACGTAATTATTGCTAATAAATGCAGTCACATTAATCCCATAAATTTGTTAAGAAATATTATTACAATTTTCTTCTTATCGTTGGAAGTCTTAAAACTGTTTCCTTATATTTGTGAAAATTAAACTTCCACGTCAAACTTTCTTTGAGAACAAAAATTAAACCATGTAATTTCATAACTTTATAACTGTATCCTTCATTAAAATTAATCGTTAATGTCCATCGCATAAGAAAATCTGAATCTTGTCAAATTTATTTTATCATTAATCTAAACCAGAGCACATTCAATGTTATAATTTCACAAACTTTCACGTGTATAATCGTTTTCAGACGACAATCTTTTACCTTCCATATTTATTCGAGTTGAAAGAAAACTCGTCGTGCAATATTAATTCTCCTTTATTTTCATTAATTTTCCCAGGTTCTCGTTCCTCTTGGCTGGAACGGCTCTAACCTCTTCGTCAAACGTTTCGAGGTTAAGAAAAACTTTTTTCCCTTTTCTCCCGAGTTCCAAGAGTCCCGACATGAATTTTAAAACCTATCTTCTCGTCGCGAGAACTTTTTCACGGAATCGCCCTTTCACACGCGTAATTGTAATCCCTCCGCAGTTCTGGCTTAACGTAAACAGGCAGCTGATTATTTTGCTCCCCTCCTCTCCCACAGTTTTCGAACGTTTTCTCTGAATAGCCTGAGTTGTCATAAAGTTTCACTTGGTAAACTTTTACTTGGTCGATTTTATCTTCTTGCGTTTGTTCAATTTTTGTTACTTTTTTTAGTCAGTTTTGCGTTGTTTCAATTTTTGTTACTTTTTTTAGTCAGTTATTTTTCGCTTTTTAATAAATTGTAATTTTAATAAATTGTAATTTTTAATAAATATAATTCTGTAGTACAACTTATTAAGCTTAACGATTTTTGTATTTATATTTTATCAGTGGAGTATTATTTATAATTGTATTGTTGAAATCTTGACATACTTCTGAAAATGAAAATGAAAATTAATAGAATAATTTTCATTTTTCATATTTTTATTTAATGTAATGATATTAAAAAATCAACGATTATTTATTTAAATTATTTATAATCAATGTAAATTAGATCAATTGACAAACTTTCTTTATTACGTATGCCAAATATCTCGATCGAGGTTAAACAGAAATGTTCATCCAGCAAATTCTCGATCAATCTTCTCCTAGCATTCCAATCCTTCGTCTATCCAACTAGGTCATCGAAGGGTTCGGCCAGAACGTTCCACTTAAACCAATCACCCATCCTCAAAATTCAGAGAATCCTTTAATCCGTGAAACCGAAACATTCCTCTACCAACCATCTAAAAGTTTGGACAACGATATAAACCACTCAGATCCAAGTATGAATCTTGTAGCGAATGAAGATAATAGTCATGATCAATCTCTTCTCTAAAATTTGAAGAATGAAATCCTTAAAATTTATTTTACTATTCTATTTAAAATCACTACTTTCTCGAAATTCAGGAGATTAATTTCTTCAATAATTTAAAATTTTGAATGACCATATAAATGATCGAGGCTGAATGATCCTTATCACAATTAAACATCGAAGGATTTGAACTATTTTACTTAAAATCGTTTTCGAAATTCAAATTATTAAAAATTTAAATGATAAACGAATGATTCCTTACAATTACAATTAATCTCTTTCCTCAAATTTCAACCCTTCTCGTCCCTAAAACTAGATCATTCAATGACTCGATTTCATTCTCAAAGAATTACCTACGACAAGCACGCAAAAAATTAGTCTCTGAAAAAACCATCTCTATTTTCCATTCTCGACCATCATATTTCCATCCTATTCTTTAAGAGTTTAAATGAGTTTGGGAACGCGCATGCAATTACGAGCAAAATATTCAGCTGGTATACGTAATAATCCGTTAGTCTCCGTGGAAACTTGGACGACACTAGTAGGCGGAGGGAGGACAAAGTGACTCGTTTAAAGTTACGGTTTGCAGTCACGTGGCTGGCGCGTCTCTGGAAAGTTGTTCGCGTGCTCAGACGTCGTTTGCGCGACGTAGCGTAGATTCATGGCCAAAATTCCGCGATCGAGTAACAGAGGGCGGAGGTTAGTTTTCAATTAATTGATTTGGGGAATGAAGGTTTCTATTAGCGGCATTAAGTCCTCGACGTTGAGGGAAGAAATTGAAGGGACGTTGTAACGCGATTTTATTGAATTACTCAATAGTGTGCGATCGATCGAGTCGATTGATTTTCGATTTATTTTTTATATTCTCGCCATATTTGAACTTTCTAACTTCCTTGATTTTTTTATTCTTCCGTTTAGTTGTCCTATCATCCGAAAGAAATGGTTAATTTATTGTTAATTTTGTGTTTGTTGATTTATTTTTGTTGATCGAAGAAGAATTTAGAATTTCCAAAAAAAATATTAACGATAGTTATTTTTTTCTTTTAATTTTTCTTCGGTTTAGATTTTTTTCATTTAATCTAATAAGATTAATTCTATCCCTCGTAATTAAAAATATCTTATCTGAATTATTAATATATACATGTTATAAAATTAAACTAAAGTTTTAATATTTTCTTTATCTTGTCATTATATAAAAAAAAAATAAATTATTAATTGAAAATTTTAAGATTCCTGAACATTTCGGTTTATGATCGAATGATTTAGGTAAATACGGCACAGACGATAGTCGAGACAAGTTTGGTGGATAAAGGAAATTACCTGAGAGAAGTCTGAGAGACCCAGTTTTGGTTGTTTGAAGAGATGGGTGTTATAGTTGTTCGCTTGTAAGGGGACTTTGTTCGTTACATTGGAAGCGTGATAGTTTCGAAGTTAGTAGTGAAAGTTTGGGAAGGCTACTGTTATTTTATCTCTGTTATTTTATTGATGTATCAGCATTTCGATGCTTAGTATATTTTGTTGTCAGCATTTTGATCCTCTAACTGAGCAAACGCTTCTTTTCTGTATACCAATACTTTTATATCTTTTATCCAAATTCAATAACAATTTTCATATAATTTATTCTTTGTCATATTCCTGATAAATGTAATTTTAAATTTTTCAAAAATTAAATCTCTTTCATTTTACCATACAAAACATCATACAAAACATTACATACATACAAAACATTATTGCTTTCCATTCTCCTTTATCCAAATAAAAATTTTATCACTATTCCATGATTCCTCCCCCTCAAATCAAATAAGATTCACGATTCACAACAGCAACATTGATTATTAACCCGACAAAAATCTAACACTGGAAATATCTTTCCCCTTCCCCTTCCCCTATCATCGAATCCTAACCCTCCCCCCTCGCTCTTGTCACGGGCCACCGAGCAAAGGGACGCATTAGGATTTCACCAATTTGATCGTTTCACGCCACGAAGGGGTGGCTTTCGTCTTGGCGCGTCAAGTGGATCTTGGCTCCATCCTCCCTCGTGCCAGGTTTCATGGCTCGCGTCTGTCTGTCGGTGAAAACAGATGTAAATTCCAAAGGAAAGTCGCCCGAGGAGGAGCGGGAAGGCCATCCTTGATCCGCCGATGCGTGAGACAATCGGTTAGAACGGTCTCGAAGGTTTCTCCTTGAGTGTCTTCCTTCCTCCCCCTTCCCTTCTCTTTTCTTCCCTCCCTGATCTGTGGCAGACAGTCGGAAGGAAACGGTGAAAGAGAAGATAAAAGGAGGAGGAGGGTGAGAGGACAGAAATGGAAGAGAGGAAGATGAGGAAGGTGGATGGATAGGGGATGCATAAGGGACGTGTGATTTATCTGACGGATTACGAGGAAAGTTTTCCAATTGCTGGTGAACGGGCACGATTGGAAACCGATAAGTTTGGACGATTTTGGTCAGCCGGAAAGCGCGGAAAGATCAGTGAACGGAGCGACATTGCGTGGATTCCTCTCTTCACTCGACTGCCGCTGTGATTTATTCGCGTGTCTTCATGTGACTGATCTATCGGTGTGTTTGAAAAACACAGGTGAAGGGAGATTGAAGCCGGGGATACGGAAGATTTTATGTTGTGGTCTCGGACTGGGATAATGGATCGAAAGTTGTTTTAACTGGAGGATTTGCTTTCGTGCAAATTTCATATTTCTTGTTGTCATATTCTTAGAAATAATAAATAAACAAATCGGTATATCAATAATGAGAGGTATGTTTATTTTTATGTTTTTTAGTGGATTATGTTATGCACGATTTTTGTATAAAATATATTAAAATTCTAACATGGTGATGAATAATTTTGCGTGATTTAGTTATATGGATAGATATATTTATTGGAATTTATCGTGCGATGAACTGCGAATTTTTAATCATTTGTGAATAATTCATTAAGGTTATTGTTATCATGGTTATGAAAATAAAATAATTATTTATTTGCTATTTTTATTTTTTTTTATTTATATTTTTGCAAGATATCATCGCAACGATTGAAGTTTCACGTATCCTTTAGCTCGTTATGAGATTTAAAAATTATCCAATTCGTGTATCTTTGGAGAAAACATTTTCTCCAAAGATTTCAAAAAGAAACGATATATTTCATATATCCGAAATAATTATTTTCTTTCACGTGTACTTTCATCGATTTAGTTTTTTCTTTCAATGAAATTCAAATTTTCGAGTTCACAGAAAAAAGGAATATTATATTTCTCTTCATTAATAATCTATCATAACGCTCTTGAAGAGAAATTCAAAACTGCCTGTCATGAATCGAAGAAGACATATTTTTCACGGGACGTGAACACGTCTCTTCGGTCTCCACTGTTTACTCAACCCATCGAGCATCCCAGCATCGTTCGATTATCAACGCGTTGATCATTCTCCCTCCTCCTTCCTCTTCTTGCAGGATGATCGTTTTTCCCCGAGAACGTGGAGAATTGTCGCGAGATTAAAGGCGATTGGTTCCATTCGAGCGAAAGGAAACGTTGCTTATAACGGAGAGAAGACTTTATCTTGGGGCGGAAAAGGGGTTGTTTCATGTCAAGTGTGTGCGATGTTTTTTTAATTTCTTTTATTGATGCGATGGGAATACGTGTTTCCGGTTGATATATATTCTTACCTTCGCGAATGTTGAGGTTAAATTACAGTAATGGTAAAAGGAGAATTCTTTGATTTCTCTTTTTCCTCTTCTTCAAACGGAATAGAAATTTTTTATTTCATTTAGATATAAGAAAATGCAATATTCAAGATTCTTTTCTTTTTATCTTTATTTGATAAAATGTTTTTGAAAGTATTAAAAAAATTATAATTTTCATATGTATTTGCATTGTATTTTGTATTGTATTTGTAGAAAGAGATTACAACGAAAGTTGTAAGAAAAGAAAAGAAGAAAATTCGTTCGATCTATCCTCCAATACTTCAAAATCCCAAATCATGGTATAACATATCCCCTTTAACTGTCCTAAATACGCAGAATTCCGCACTAAGTTCCAAATAAAACGTTTAAGCACTTATCCCAAATTATTCTGTTCCTAAAATTTTCATCACAACAAATAAATATTTTAATCATCACCAAATAATCGTCCCTAATAAACATGATACACAATTTATATGATCTAAAATTCACTACCACTCAAACTTCTCAATTCTCCAATTCTCTAAGAATCTCAAATTCACCTAATCCAACTATTTTCCAATAAACAATACTACGTATAATTCCTCCAAAAAACTAGAAATTAGAAAAGAAAAAGAAGAAGAAAGAACAAACCAACCACTTTCCATCTTCTCCAAACATCTCTCGTCGCATGCGGCAAAAGAAGTGCAAAAAATCACTTCTCGTTTCTCGTAATTTCAACCCATCCCCCTTATCCTCCTCATCTCTTCACCACGTAGAAATGCGTGAACGAGCAGGAAGAAAATGAATCAATGACGGATCGTTGCCAGATATTACCAAGATGAAGAAGTAGACGCGTTTCAAGATGTTCCTCGATGGGTTATACGCGTTAAAAGCGGAGACATCGGGAAGGAGAGCACTTCTTTTGAAAGCTAGCGCATCTTTGATGCGTGCTTGATGGTAGTGGTGATATGGTGGCCTCCGTGAGGATTACTCGGCGAGCGGAAAGGGAAACACGGATTCTCGGCCGCTCCAGACTTAAATATCTTCTGGGAGGATTGCGGGCGAAGTATTAAACGGATAGCCGCCGATGTTATTCTGGGATTAATATTTCTGCGCCGGTTTAATAAAGAGGGGGAGGAGGAAAACTCGTTTTCTCTCCGTGTTTTCAAACGGAACGAAACTTCGATACGGCGTATCGAGCGAGGAGGTTGTAAATTAAATGTCGGATCGGTGACGCTCTTGATTCTTTCTTTTCGCGATCGTTTCTAATGTTCATTGTGCTGATAATTTCGATGAAGAGATGGATTGTTATTGATCGTGTTGTTATTGATGTATTTTACGAAGAGATATAAGAATGGATTTTTATTGTGATTAATTGTAAGATAATTTTATTTTGTGAAATTTTATCGGAATTTTGAACTGACGTTGTATTAATGTAAGAAATATATATTCTTGTCTGTTTTTATTCTGGAATTTTAGAAAAGAGAATAATAATAACAAAATATGCGAAGTAACTTTTTAGTTGAACCGCTAATAATTTACAAAAATTAATATATTTTTTTATCAAGATACGAGTGATTAATTCTTTAGCAATGATTTGTTCATTTTTGGATATCTTTACGTATAGATATAGAGTTCCTTCGTGGTCGTAATATATTATTAACTGTTGCAAACAGGAGAAAATAATTTATAGCAAAAGGTGATTACTTGAAAGAGTTTTAAAACAAGTTTGGTATAATAATCGGTTCGATGAAATTAATCATAAATTCCTTGTTGATTCAGATTACGAGATATGGTACACATTAATAATTAAGCAAACGGTTTAAAAACAAAAATGAAAATTATAATTAAAAGAGAGCCAAAAAAGAAACAGACATTCATTATTGAAGCATATTCTAAAAATTACAATATTTTACCTTTCATATCCTTTCTTCCTTCACTTATTAATTATATTAAAATCCAAATATTTAATAATATATCAACTATTTACTTCAACCTACTTCAAAATTCTCCATCATAGATCAATTATTAACAATTTCCATCGAAAACATTTAAAAAAATTGCATAAATATATATATAATCAAAAAAAAAAAAAAAACAAATGTCCAAGACAAGCAAATTTTAATTCTAAAAACAAAACATCTACAATTTGTCTCAAAAATCTATCATAGAAACAATTCCATCAAAATTGCTTTGACATAAAAAAAATTTAATTTATATCAATTATTATTTTATTATATATTTAAAATTCACTTTATCAAAAACAGATACAGAAAACCAAATATCCAAATTAAAATTTTAATCATACTTAAAAATCAAAGCATAGAAAAAAAAGTTATCTGACTAAAATTAAATATTTAAAATTGATTTCACTAAAAAATCTGCATAAACTATATCTAAAAAATTTTCAAATCTCGATTTAACACGAAGCACATACAACCTGTACCTCAAAAAATCCACCATAGAAACAATTCGTTTGAATCTAAAGTAGATTAAAATCTAACCTGTATTATATTATATATTATATAACAATTATATTTCTCGAAATTCGCAACTCATCCGGAAGCAAGCGTGGAAGAGTGGATAGGTGATCCTGTGTCCCCGGAAATTAATAACGGTGTAGAAAGTTGCACGATTTGTGTCCTCTGGCGGATAACAAAAGCCCCCCCGCAGGCATGCACTCGGCTTTCGTGGCCCGATCCCCCATTTATATCCTCCGCATCTTTGCGGCCTTATCAAAAAAACCTTCACGACGAGAGTACTCTCTCTCCCCTCCCCTTCTTCTCTCCCGCGTATTATACACGCGAGAGATTGTTGCTGGTCTCTGGGTGAAAAAAAAAAAAAAGAAAAGAAAAAAGAAAAAAGAAAGAGAGAAAGAAAGAAAGAAAAGGAAAGGAAAGAAATGGGGACCGGTGCATTTGTTCCGCCGGCTTTCTATCTAGTATCAGCATGTAGCCGAGCGTGTGGCCGCTCTCTTCCGGTCGTGTACGAAGGGAGAAAACAATGGCCAATGGTTAAAGGCAATATTAGTTTTTGCTCCGGTGGCCCTTCCACGTTGGTACGGCATGCATAAACGGATGGGAAAGCGAATGAGCAACTCTGTAATCCTTGGATCATTGTTGGCTGGCTGGCTTATCGATAGGTACAGGTCTGACTAGGAGGGGAGGGGGTAAAAGTGAAGTTTCTGCCGGTGAATTAAGATGAAACGGCAAGATTATTCGGGGATTTGCTTAATACCTTGATCTGTCAACGGGTTAATTGAAAAATAGAAGGAAGAGAAAAATAGTCGACGATGGAAATTTGGGGATTTTGGAATGTGTTTACAATGTTTGCTCTTCTTTCGGTGATCAAACTTTTTTTCATTTAACGTTTTACTGTGAAATTCTTTGTCACGCTCTTTACGATGAACTTTGACATGGGATTAACAAGAGATCACGAACATATATTTTATTAAAACGTAAAAGAGAGAAAAAAACACGATTAAAACGTTATTGACTTGAAAATCAAATGGGGATTATCTTATCCTTTGAATTTTAAATACAATTTTCAAATCCATGCTTTTACTTACCGATACAAACAGTAATCCTTTTTATTATTTCCGTGCAGAATACATTATCGTTTTACAGTTACAAAGATCACAATGATGAAAGGCAAACCATTCTTGGCTTACTCTAAAAATTTCCAACGAAAGGTAATCTCAAACAACGTTCACAAATCCTTGAAAAAACAAAGGAAAGAGAGAAAAGCATGGCAAGATCAACCGTGGCATAATTATAAAGAATAATCCAACAGTGTTTCCTTGGTGACCGAAATCAAATCTGCAACCATTTTCATTAGTATACATCATCACAACGAACTCTCTCTCCTCTGATCTTTCTCATAATGATACCATTCAACCTTGAAAAACTTTGATTCATTTTATCATGAAACGTCTCTAAACCTTTCTCCACCTCTCCTCAATTTGCTTTTGACGCAAATTAACCCTTCTCCTTCTTCCCTTTTTATATCTTTTTTTTTTCCACGCAAGCCAAACAGAGCGATAGCCGTAAACGTAAATGGGGAATATTAGTTTTTATTGTGTTCCTCTTCCTTTTATCCAGTGTTGTGGTCGCGTTCCAGCCGAATGGAATAGAAATGACTCCTTAATGGGCTTTTTGCGGTGTTACCGCCGTCTTTGTTGCGTGCAACGCCCCCTGCGACGCGGAGGGCGCCCCCTACAAAATGGCCTCCGAGCAAATCTCTTCCTCGAAATGTCTCGCCAGAGGCGGCTCGTTCGGATTTTATTAACGCTTCCACGTTCTCTTTTATCGTCTCGTTAAGTCCAATGTCTTACTTTTGGCGATCGTTCGCCTTTTTCCGTTCTCAGCAAATCGGTTTTAATTGTTTTCCAATGGTTGGGTATTGTTGGTGGCTGGCACGGGAGTTAAAGGTTATTAGCGGTTGCGATCGTTGTTTTGCGGTGATGGAAAATTGAACTAATTTGCGAGATTAGATTTGTAAGGGGTATAATGATGGGTGAAACAAGATTGGAGGAAATGGATATTGCAATTTTAATTTCGTGTGTGACCAATTTTTGAACGAAGAGGAGATATTAAGAGATGATTATTGATATTGGAAATTATCGCGAGGAATAACTAGAAAATAACTTATATTATTGAAGGGAAAATGAATTTCCTGGATTTTTTAAATATTATTCTTTAGAGTATTAAATATATACGATCTATTTTACATTTTAAGTTTGTAATTGAAAGGCTCATCTTTATAAGTTTAGAGAAAAGCAAAGAGTATTTATTCTCTATAAAGATAAAGTTACGTGATCATATTTCTTTTAATATTATACTCGTGTGTTTTTTAAAAAGATTCGATTCAATTCTGCAATTTTTAACTTCAATTTAACCACTCTCTGGATATAAAAATGAAATATTTATTAATTCATTGATCTAAATTTAAATATTTCATTGGTCTTAAATCGCTATCATAACTGTCATGTAACCATATTCTCTCAATATTTCAAGTGTTAAGCTAACATCGCCCGATATAAGAACAGAAACCAGTAGGATATTTTATTTGAGAGAGAGAGAAAGAAAGAGAGAAAAGTTATAAAATCGCGTGGGAAACAATCGTCTGGAAATTAGTTTCGTTGGCGCGTTATTTCGTGACAGAGTTGGAGGATCGAAACGCGAACCACCGAAGACAATATTGCTACCTGTGGATAGGCAATAAAAGAGAAGAAACATCGGAGAACGAGATCGAGATCGCAATAAAATCAAACCGTCGGAGGTTCATGGTGTCAACCATTGTATTCCGTGGCTCAGTTTGATACCGTATTCGAGATCTTTTCTCGGATATCTTTCGTTGAAAAGAGCTCTACGAATGGCACGTGATCTTTTCGAAATGAAACAAATTTGAAGATCTTCTTTTTATCATACATTTTATCTTTCGTTTATTATTATTTCGAATATTATAAAATAGATTTGAGTTCATAATAATAAGATATTTTAATTGAATTTATTATTGCATAGTATTATAATAAGAAGCAATATTTAAATAAATTATTCTTATCCTCATAAATAATAATGAAAATATAAATTAAAAATATAAATCAAAAATTTTTTAATTCTTCATTATTTCCTAAATTCTTCATTAAAAAAAAAAAGATCTCACTATTCCAATCTGCTATAATGAATCATTAGAAAAATTCCATCTTAATTCCATCACTTTTAATTAAAAAGTAGTAGTAAGACTTTTAATTAAAAAGTATCTCGAAAATCAAAAAGAGGAAGAAGAAAAAGAAGAAAAAAGGCGCGAAATAGGAAGGAAACACATTAGATACTATCTCCAGGTACAAACGACCGGAACAATAAAACTTAATCCGGCCGGTTTTAAACCATGGCGAGCGTCAAAGGGAAAAGTGGTGGCGCAGGCCAACGAAAAGGCGAAATACGTCGTGGCCTGGTATCTGATGTCAGCACGAAAACAAATCTCTAACGCGTTTAAACGCAAAACATACTCGGCCAATCTTAATAAAGACACTTCTCAGCCATGTCGACAAAAGGTTTCTCGATGGAAAGAAAATGGCGGAACATCATGCAACTTGAAGCGTTGTTGTCGTGAGTACGGGTCTTTAACGAGCCACATCCGATAAAACTGGTTTCCATTTCTCTATGAGAAGAAAAATACAGGGTATTTCCTATTTTCTCCTACTTTTTGCAAATTACAAATTGAAAATAGACATGATCTAAAATAAGGAAGAAAAACATTACATAAAACATAACATTACAAAAACAAAACATAAACATTGAAATTTGTCTATATCTGGCTTGTTGAAATGAAACATCGATATTTATTACTAATTGGGGGATATCCGTTCGAGATAATCGATCAGGAAGAATCAAATTTGTCATGAGATCAAAAATATTTATAATATAAAGGAATATGTAGTTAATAAGAGAGAAATATATTATAAAAAAATAAATTAATCGTTTTTAGATACTTGTTCTTAGATTGCAAACATATCCTAGTTTAAATACATTTATTATCTGCATTTGGTTAATCGGTTTGAATAAACTAATAATTATTTAATAGCTATATAATTTGAATAATTACTATTTGAATAATTGATGGGGCAAATCGTTAATCGTAGTCTAAATATGTGCATAGTAACATTAAGGCAGAGTTAACCAGTAATCAACTACATTTTAATTATTACATTAATATCATAGCATTAATAATCGATTGCTAAAGATAATCATCATAAAAATTCGTAAGTAAATTGTACAATATTTGTAATCTGCAATCAATGCTCATTTGAATGGTTATCATATATTTATATTATTATTACAATCATAAAACTGAAATACGAAAAATTTAATATTTTTCTAAAATCATATTTTTATATGATTATAATGATCACTTAAAGATAGAGGCAACAAGTTTTTTTGATTATTATTTTATTGATTATTGTAGATTAATGCATAGAATTGATCGAAGAAGAATTTTTTAATTTTTATCTTCCAAATCTAAATTCCACCATTTTAAACGTTATTTTTAAATATCATATTTCATGAATTCGATAAAATGATCTGGTTGAACCAGTCTTGCATATTGCACTCTGATTGGCCCTGAAGAGGATGGCCTATTCAGAGAGTTACAATCTACCATAAATCTTTGATCTTTAACTCGTTTGATTCACAAAATATACGTTATAAGTTCTAATAAAAATCGAATATAAATTCTAATAATACTGCAATAAAATATGTTATATGTTATATTGTAAATCATTTCAATAAATTCATCAACACTGAATACAATACTTTGACAGAGAGTAAGAGAAAGTATTTTAACCCCTTCTTGAATCTACTTTATTCGAGTCCAGAATAAAACCCTAATTAAAAAATAAAGAAAATCACTCTGGACAGAATAAAAAGAGAAATAAATCTCATCACACCTATCCAAACCTATCATAAATTAAAACTTCCTGGAATAGAGTACAATTTATCACAAGTGACACATCCCCAACTAAACGAATAATAAAATCTTAACTCTCAAATGACATTAATAAATTATGATTTGTCGCTTCGAGCGAACCTAAGATCTTAATCTATCTTCCATGGATCGTTGAAACGCGATAACCTTTTCAAAGATTCCTCCGAGCAACGATCAGAAGTTTCACAATGGCCATAGCCAACGTGTTTCACGCGTTAATTGATACAAATTTGAATTGCATCAGACTGGAGAGGACATCTGGTGGGCAATCAGGCGACGATCTTCTCGTCGACGCATGCTCGAATATAATATCGTTTTACAGCTTGCCCATACGATTCTCAGTGACAGGATTCATGTGAATTATGGCTTTTAGATTGTCACCGTGTAAGCACGAGACAATCGTTAAACGATGGAGATTCGATATAATGAATTTACTGCCCCTGCATTAAAATGTTTGAAAAGTAAGAGATAGAAGATGGTATAATATTTATGCATTGCTAGATATTGCAAATATCTTAAGATATTACTTGTTTATTGTTTATTCAATATTCAATATCATATCTCACGAATTTATTTTTTTACTCATCTCACGAATATATTATATTATATTATATTTCTAATTGTATATATTTGTTTGATATTTCGAATTGTTCCATATTTTGATCCAAATACACTTGGATTTAATGAATCTGTTTATCAATCAATCTCAATCTCTATTTTCTAATAAGCAATGAAAAAAAATTTAATAATAGAAAATTAAATTAAGAAGATTTATTAAATATAGGAGGAAATTCGATCAACAAAATATATAACTTTTTTCTATTGAAAGAATCAAATCGAAAAATCCGAACGATAAATGTTTTACCACTAAACAAAACAAAAATCTGTCTCTCTCTCTCCATCCATCCGTGAAAACAATATTCAAATCGAATCCAATAAAATTTTCCACCCTTACCAACAAAAAAAACATCCACTCGTTCTATCAATTAAAAAACAAAATAAAAAAAAGAGAGAAAGAGAACAATTTCATAAAAATCTACGAATAAAGTTCAAATCCAATTACTAAACCTATTCGAATCAATAGATCTTCACTATCGAACAGCTATAAATAATTCACAATGGCATCCAAGTCGAGAAGCGTGTGATTCATTAAGAAAGCACAGAGGGCTCGTTAACTCTCGAAATCGAGTTAGCAGAACGCTCGATTCGGCCATGACGAAAAAGCGAAGTCAATTCACACGGCACGTATGCTTCATGGCACTTGTGCCCCCGATGCGGGCTGCATTCGCCACAGGGGGTAATTCCGTGCCCGAATTTCTCGCGTGGGGAGCACCCCGCTCGAGTGTCATGCGCGTCACCCCATTTCGAATGTTCTCCATCCTTGAGCCAACAAGGGGATTCCGATGTTTCTAAAGGATGAGGCTGGAGATAGAGAGATATAGTCTTGTAGTTTTTTTGGATTATTCAAAGTTTTTTTTTATATTATAAATTAATCGTAGCTTTTGAATTTCTTAATGCATTTTGATGTTTTCATGAAATTTTCTAGATTTATTATTGAAAATTTAAACAAGCGAGGAGTATTTTATTTTCCATTCGTTAGGATTTGCGATTTTGACGATTCTTTAAATATTTATTTTTTTACTCATTTGTGTTTTTTATTTTTAGCATATCTTCTTTTATTCTTAATTTTTTACGTATTGTAATTCTGTATTTTTCTTCTCGAAAAGCAACAAGGATAAAATACAGGTACTCTTTAATCTCTAAAAAAAATAAAAAAATTCTCATATATTTTTTCCCCTTAGAAAGTGTAATAAACTGATAAATCCTTTCATTTCGTTCCGTACTAATAACTCAATCTTATAACAATAACTCTTTATGCAATGTCCATATGTTTATTTCTAACATTATCAACAAAAAGATTAACAACGAATCTTTGAAAACATAATATCTTTATGCTTCCATTTCAGACTCATAATCCTCTTTGTCTTCTATCTTTTCCCTCCCCTCTCTTATTCTTTGCGACGCAAACAAATGACGTTTTAGCTGGCAGCTTATCATTTGCTCCATTTATATAACAATTGCTCTAGCATCCACTGTCAAACGTTATACTCTCTATATATACATATATCATTCTCTCTCTCTCTTTCTCTCTCTCTCTCTTTCTCTCTTTCTCTCTTTTTCTCTCTCTTTCTCTCGAACGAGAACATTGTGCCAGCTGAGACAATAACTCTATTCAAGCGAAATGTCCCCGTTACGTTGAATAGCATGGAAAAGTGATTGTCAGGAAGATTGCACGATATTCTGGGAATGTTGCGCGGAGGATGTGTTGCTGTTAAAGATATGTATATGCAAAAAAGTATTTTATCTTTTATTTATTTTGAATTTCGTATGGATAGAAAAAAAAATTTCCATCTTTGTAAATTGGAACGAGTGAAAGTTTTAAATAGTCCAACAGTTTTTTTAAGTATGTTGATATTTTATTTCGATCGATGTATCGAAAATCATCAAAAACGAAAAATTAACACACATTCGCTATTTATGTTGAAACAACAAGTTGTTATACGTATTTTAAGCGTCCTCATAAATATAAATTGGATAAAATTTATAAATATAAACTAACCCACTCAGTGTTCAAACTTTTAAATAATTCATAATGCCCATTCAGAAAATTGCAACTTTAAAATAACGCTCAACTTTAAAATAATCACCGAATCTCATTATAACCGAATAAACATATGTATTTCTAAAAGATTTTCTTTAAATTTAAAAATAATTAATAATAATTACATTTTCTGTTGAGGTGAAGGGTGCTGCAATACACGACTATAATAATCGTCTTAAAACAATTTCAACTTCGAGAAATTAGGTAAAAAAAAGAATCAACAACAAAATTATTAGAAATACATATAAAAGGAAAAATTTGTCTCCCTTTCGACGAATCTCTCTTTCGCGAAATTCTATAGAAATACAAAAAAAAAAACCTCCAATCCTGATAGATAGATTCATAATTCGTACATCGAAGGATCCATAATTACGCGAAATACTAATATTGGAGCAAGATTGACGGTATGTTTAACTAGAAAATGAGCCGAGGTATGAAAATCAACGACGGGAAATCCATAAAAGTTCCTTTGAATACCTTTCCATGCCGCGGTAGAGGGCAGGTATTAGCATTTTTCTCCCTTTCTTTTTTCTCCCTCTTCTCCTTTCACCCCTCTCTCTTTCTTCTTCCCTTTGCAGTTCTCTCTTTGGCCGGTTGCCTCTTGGTCGGCTCGATATTAGGGTGCTCGGCTTTCCTCTCCTTTATTCGCGACCCCCTCCCCTCTCCCTCCGGCATCTTTTATTTCGCGTTTTCTGCTCGGTCGTCCATTTCCTTGGCATTCACTTTGGCGTCATCGAACATGCGCGGGACACACACTTTCGCCCCTTTTGTGACGAGGAGACACACACCTCCCCCCTCCTTCTTCACTCGCCCGGCCGATTTTCGAGAGGGAATTTTCCTCTCCTCCAAGAGGAGGAATCCCTTCGACGATTCTGATGACGAAATTATTCGCGGGGAAGAGTGCTCGAATGATAAATCGTCGCGTTTCGAAAGGTTGGAAACGTTTATTCGTGAGTTAATTTCTCGAAAGTGGATATAATTTATTCCTAGAGTTGATCAATTGAATATTTGGTTTTCTAACTGAGATACGCTTTCTTTAAATTTTCTATTAACATTTTTCAACAGGGTTCAAATAGGATGGATCCAATTTCGAAATGAAACGAAAGAGAAAATTGAATAATTTAAAAACGAAACATTCCGTTTTTTTAATTGATGACAATATGAATTATGTATTTCAGATAGCTTCTAATCAAATGTATTACTTTATACTTCTTTTCCATATTATTTTATTATCATAATAATAACGAATAATATATTATATATTTTCAAATTAACCGCCATTCGTTTATCCAACCGCAAGCCTCTTTCACAAAAGCCGCTTAACTAGAGAATCTACGGAATCTAGCCGACTTAAAACTGTCTGAAACTATTCCAGCCACCTATGACCCAAAGATACCATTCAAGGTTCAAACTACGCACGATGGAGAATCCCCACGAGAATCCTCGTAGAAATTTCTCTCTTTAACCTAACCTGCGCGCACAACAACATGGCCGACTGTGTAAGCCATGTTATACTCTTATCAGATTTGTTTCGACCAATCTTTCAACCTGCAAAATATTTGTGTGCGAAAGAAAAATCGACCCGATTTCAATACGCGTCATCGGCCGACTATCAGCCGAGAAAAGGGAGTAGCGATGTACTCTATGCGCCACGCGACCCTGTTTATTCTTCTCAGCTAATCCCTGGCGGCCGTCCGTCCGAAAAATCTCACTCCCCTCCCTTGTTCCCTTCTTTGCATGAAAAAAAGACGGTTCTGTTTGTCTGGCAATTTATTCCGGGCCGCGCCACCGCGATTATAGAGCTATATAGCCGGATACGAGTCGCGAATTCGAAGGGTGCATTAAGGATCGATGCATCCGAGCGTGGATTAATTGGGGTTCCGATATGGGCATGGGTTGGAGAGGGATTGATGCATTTTGTAAGTCGAAACATTGGATGGATGTATGGATGGATGGGTGGAGGAAGATCCTTTGGAAGATTGGGTACTTTCGGTGGTCGCCTGTTCCGATGGTTGGGGATGAGAGTTGCTGGTGGATATTTATATGCTATCGTGGAATAATCTTGGACTAATTGCTAATGTATAATAGGAAAGATTTTCGTAACGGAAACGGAATTTTTATTCTTAACTTCACTTCTTTACTGCGAAGATTTATATCGAATTATATAATCTATTCATATTTTGGATCTTGCGTAATGAATTTTTTTCTTCATTGAATAGAATTAAAATCTCACACGTACGTATAATCTTTCCACATTTTTCTCGGCAATAAAATTAATAAACAATCGCTTGTTCATCGATGATAAACAGACGAATTCATCTCCCAACAGCTCATCAGAAATTCATTTAAACCCATCCCGAGATCCACGAATCGATCAAACTCCACCGCAAGCCACCTCTCTGCACCCTCGAAGAAAGCTTTCAAGGGCTCGTTAGGAGAAGAGGCTGGTTTTCATCGTTGAGAACTTCGATTGATCAAGCGTAGTCATTGGAGCGTCGCTGCGAGATTCGAATGGAAGCGGAAATGCAGAAGGAAAAGCAAAACTGGTGGAAGACGCTTGTAAGAGAAACAAAAGAAAGGAAAAAAAGATGAAGATGGAACGAAGGGGAGAGGAGAAGAAGAGAAACGAGGAGGAGAAGTGGAAAACGGAACTTCCGATGGAGTACGCGTGAACAAGCTTCGGACATTATTGCGATCAGCCAGTCCTCGAGCAACTGCCACCCCCTTTGCTCACCCTGCTCGTATCGTGGATACGCCCCTGACCCGTTGCCCTGGCGAGTAGGGACTCTATCACAAAACAATGAAATGAGTTCTATTGGTGCACAACTTGAAACTCAATCTGAACGATGCTTCTTCGTGCCATCTAGAAAGTCACTAGTTGTCGCTGTTTTCACAGATATGGAAATTGTTATTAGCAAGTTTATTTGCTTGTGAATATATGAAACATAGACGGAATTGAGAATTGATTTTTTTCAAGAGTAAGCGATTTTAGATTTGGCGAATGGTTCTTTTTTTTTTTTTTTTAAATATACAATGTATTTTGTGAAAAAAAGACGAGAGAAATGGTTTGTTATATATTTTAATAAACTTTGAATTATTTTTTTTAATAAGCAGCATCTCTTGTTAAAATGTCTAATCCCCTCTATCACAATCGATAAATTCCATTCACATAAATCATGAAAATTAAACAAAATCCAGGATATCACGATCACGAGTCCAGTGATAACAATTTTCCATCATTTTTCTTTGAAAATTGAATTTTCCAGCGTCGAGAGTACAACAAAAAAGAGTACAATCCGATAGACTGATTCCATGAGAAACCGATGGAATATCTCGAGTATCAACGTTATCTCGCATAGAACGCTTTTCTATCTCGGGCAAAAAATTATTCTCGCGAGCAGATGACACGGCGAAGAAGAAGGAGAGAGAGGAAGATTCGCGCCTCGGCCAGCCTTCGAAAAATCTCGAGGACAGAGGGCGGCCTTTACAAGATGTTGCACACCGTCTCCTGTTCGCGAAACCGAGATTCTATCGCCCGAGGGTAATAAAGGGACCGAAAGAGAGAAGAATGCAAGAGGATAAGAAGGCTTGAGGAGGAAGAGACGGGCATGGAAAGGCGAAGAAGGCTTGTTAGATTGAGTTTCAGGTTGGCTATGGGCTGGCAACGTCTCGTTTTACGGAGAAAATTTTCTGCCCCTTTCTGAAAGGAAAATATAAACGTGACACGTCCATCGAAAAGAGGGAAAAAGAAAGAAAAAGAGAGAGGGAGACAGAGAGAGTGAGTGGAGCCTTGTTTGAGAAAACAACGCAACCGTGATTCGTTATCAAGGAAGTTGCAAACTTTCCTCACCTATTTCGTCGTTCAAGAAATAATGGCAATGTTCGTTATAAGGATATATTTTTCTTAGAGAAGTTATGATACGAGCGATGATTGAGGGAGTTGTTCGAAGAAATGTTTGCAGTTTATGAAGAATTGATTTTGGTTAATGTAATTAACCAAAATATTAAAATTGTTCATTCAGATTATGTTATCATCGAGAGTCTGATTATTTTATAATTATGTAATAATAACTGTAGTAATATTACTTATATTAAAAAAACTGTTGTATTTAAGATACAAAAATCATCATATTTTCAACAGATTTTATTTATAGTGTTATATTACTCAATAACGTTTAAAAATATTCTGCATTATTCATTCTAATAAGTTTTATCTGGAAAGATTACATTAATATGAAATTTCAAATAAATCTGAATAAATTGTAAAATTCCAATATTTTCGACAATACTTGGAATTTTTATCTTTATAATATGAATAATGTAACATAAGATCCTTTGATACACGTAACCTTAAACCGTTTGCTACTCTTTTATACGATGCTGTAATGGATGTTGCGAGTACAAGATTCGCCAGAGGGTAGATTGGAATTTTGATATAACGGTGGTGAAAGCGCGCGTCGTGAAACTTCGTTTATTAACAAGTGGATAAAGGGAGCTGATCTAAATTTGAAGGATGAAGCGTAAAGAGAGGTGGAGAAGCCACAGTCGGCTTCGCTCCTTGATTAAGAAGCAATTCGGTTTAGGCAAAGAAGCAATTAGTCTTAAACAGAGAAAGTTACTCGTGAAAGTGAGTCGATTAACATCCGCTGAATCGAGTGCTCGATGTTGATTAATCGTGAAGTAATTAAGGAACGTCCAATTTCTACGCGAAATAATTTCTCAATGATCTCGAACTAATTCCTAATTTGCACCTATCTATTTGAATAATCTCGAATAAAGCAAATTTAAGAGAAAATTATTGTAATTAATGTAAATAAACTCGTGTTTAAATAAATTCTTAAATTTATTACAATTTTTCAAAACAAAACTTCTCCTCTATTAAAAACTAATTTCTCTCGAACAACAATCGAACGAATCAAGTATCCACTAATTTAATTCTTCCGTTTTAACGCGATGAATAAATAATAATTTGAACCACCTTTTGCCATTAAAAGCCAGCGATGTCATCGAGAGAAGTAAGCAACGAGCCACTTTCCATTCCCGTCACGAAACCGCGTATAAATCTTGACCGAGGGAATAACGCCTGGGTCTGGCTGGCTCATAGCTCTCCAACAGCGAAACACGACTTGTAATTACGTTTCTGAAGGCAAATAAGAGGTCTCGTCCCGGCGAAAGAGGACGAAAGGAAGGGGGGAGGCAGGGATCCGAGTTTTGTTGGCATACAACTTGAAACTCAATCTAACGGCTTTTCCACGTTTTACGCTGCTCCGCTTTTCCCTCTCTCTTTCCTTCTATTTCCATCTCTCGGCTCACCCTCTCTGCTCCTCGTGGGTTCGTGATTCCTTCTTAGCTCACGGAGCGACACGGGTGGATCTATCTAGTTGCAGAGCCGCGACGCAAACACCGGGATATACCTTTGTCTGTCTTTCTAATTCTCGGGACAACAGGTCGGGAATATGTTGCGAACTTTTCTCTATCTCGGATCCACTCATTCCAGACACACGCTAAGATCTCGAAGAAGAAGAAGAAGAAGAAGAAAATCGTCCCTCTCTCGTCTTTGGACTCTTTTTGATCCAAACTATTGGTTTCGTGAATGGACTGTGATTAAGTTTCGTTTAGACGCGAGATAAAGTGTTCGTTGGGAATGTTTTGAAATGATGATTGTGTGTAATCTTTAATTTGTGTGGTGTGAAGGAGAGAAAGAGAGAGAAAAGAAAAATATTTATTTATTATTGTAATATTTAATAAAATTTAGTTAACTGGAATTTTATTAAATTGTAAGCTTAAGTTTTTTTTAAATTTGCATATTATTAGTATTCAACAAATAAATTGTATTTACTTATTAACAATGAAAATATTTTCATATCTATTCATGAAATATTTTTATATCTATTCATGAAATTTTAGATTTTAGACAAATATAAAAAAAAAAGGTGAATTAATAATAAAATATTATTTAATCTCTTTCCATCAACACTTTCCATAATAAAAGAAAAAAAGAAATCACAAGTACATAAAAAGATACTTTCCAAAATGATATATATGTATGTTTACGTGACATTTTACGAATATTAAAATGACACAATGTTCAGCCACGCTCGAGATTCCATCGTGAATCGAAAGCGATGCAGTCGATGGACGTGGGCCCTCGTTTCACGGACAACGCGTGACGAAACGAAGAAAAAAGAGGGTGAAAAAAAAATAGGGTGTGGTGGGAAGGTTTAATGGGGAAAGGTCCGCATTTTGCAACATAACCGCAGGGGCGACCCCGTAGCTACAAAGAATTACTCGTCACCCCAACCTTGGAGAAAGGCACGATCAAGTTTTCAGACTTGTTCATAGAGGGGTAGTTCTAAAGAATCCAATCCGTATCCCCCAAAAACGCGTCGAGCAGTTCCCAATGAGGACAGGATAAAGAAAGCGTCCTCATTCATGTCGTTTGCAACGCGACTATTATTTTAAACTATGCTCGATATCCTGTAGATCGTAATGTATTGAAATTCTCGTAGAATATGAGTGATTTTAATGGAAATTTACAGCAGATTTTTATACAGAATCAAATTTTTATGAATATATGATTGAAGAAATGAAGTTTAAATTTTAACTATATAATCGAATATATGATTATATCTGTATAACATAATAATTACGATAATATAAACATCGTATCAATTAAAGAGATATAATGAGATTTAAAATTCATTCCAGTCACATGGCACATTTATCATCAAACTGATTCTCGAACGGAAAGTTATCCATCGAATTTTTTTTTTGTTTAGAATAGCGGATAGAAGATCCTATCATCGATAAGAACGATCAAATTTTTTAAACGACGAGATCTTGAGAACGTCATTCCTCCCATCTCTCATAGCCACGTAGAACCGGTACGTGTCTTCCGTATCTAACTCGCTGATCTATCTGAACCCACTCCGACAACATCCCGTGTATATCCGAGGAACGAGTCGCGGAACACGGAGCAAGGATTTGGTCAGGTATCCCGGAAGGATTTCGAATACACTGAAAATGGAATAGGGAGAAACAAATATGGTGGACCGTTGGTTGGTATCGTTGTCTCACCGAAAATCCATTGCCTCCTTTTATAGGGGTTGATGATGGGAGGAGTGTTTTGTTGTTTGGATTATGGTATACTATAATTGTGTAACCGTGGAACCGTGGATTGTTGGGGATGGAGGTGTTTGCTTCGATTTTAAACTGAAGTTAAAGGGTTTGAAGGGTGGACGATAAAGGGTGAAAGGTTTCTTGTTTTATGAGCTAATAGGGTGACGGTAACGATGTGGAGGTTTTATCGCGAGACTGGTTTTTCTGGGGAGGATATTGGAAGTGTTTTCTTCTCTGGTTGATAATGGGGATGAAAATAATGAAATAAGGGTAAAAGGTGGAAGGATGAAAAAAATTACTTTTTTAAATTTGAGATTTAAATAAAGGATTGGAACGGTAGAATTTTTAATTGTATTTTGTAAAATATTTTGTCTGAAAGTATTTTGATGCTGAATAATAATGGTATAAGACAAACATAAAAATAAATAAATTGCGTTGATTGTACGAAGAGTATTCGGAATAAATAATAAAGAAGTGGTGAGAAAGAAACGGAAAAATAATGGAACATCAATTTCAATAACAGATTTTAAAGACTAAAATATAAAAAATATCAGTGAAGAATTTTTTTACATAATTGTATCTTCATATTTTGTAAAATAAAATGATATCCTTATCATGTAAGATAAAAAAAAAATGTTCAAAGTGTCCTTTAAATAAAGAATCCTTTTAGATAAGATTCGGGTTATTTCTCTAGGGATGAATAATAAGGGTGAGAATGTAGCAACAGAATGTGTTTCATATAGCTTTCTTGTGTTCTTACATGAAATGAAGTTTTTGTTATGTGAAATAATAAATTATGTGAAATAATAAGGAAAGATTTTCTGAGTAATAGTCGTTTCTCTAGTATTAGCTGTAAAATTGACTCAAAATAATCAAGAAATTGAATAAATCTTACACATATAAATATATATATCTATTCATAAAAATATTCATTTAACTAAATTAACTAAATTAAGAAAATATTACATATTACATTGGTAAAAAATCTAATTAATTAAAGAAAAGAAACAATAATCATAAAAAATAAATTATTCAATTAACAATTTGTTATTTTATTTCTATAATTTTTTTTTAAATTTCTTAATCGAATATCTTCCCTTTCTCTAATCAATTCAAGTTCCTATTTATTAAAAAAGAAAACTTAAGCATATTTTTAATTATAAAGTCAATTTCATTGACCCTTTACATATAAAACTTTTATAATACATCATATGAAAATCAGATCGAAAATTAAAATGAATATTCTATTTTTTAAATATATTACGAACGAAAAATTAATTCTGAATCGAATCATTATTATTTAATTTATCTCAAAATATTCCAATTCACGAAACATAGTGTGATAATTCTTATTTCTATCTTATTTCACCAAAGGGACACGAGTTCTCGACATCGAGTTTCTCACAATCACGTTCGTCACAACCACAAAATTTTATCGATCAATCCACTAACAAGATAAATCGCTTTGTTTTTCTTTTTCATCAATCTCGATCCATTTATCATAATTTAATTTACCTATAGTCGTAATATTATAATAAACTTTGACTTTTAACATTTAGCTTACGCTCTTCTATTAAGTGTACCCTGTTCTGAACTATTATTCAAATGCTTATCGACCTAATTTCACGCTCAAGCGAACACCACTCTGTGTCACAGTTTCTTTTCATATATTATAGACACACGTTTACTGGTATCGACCAGTTGCCTATCAAACCGACCGTCCCTTCGAGAATCGAATAGAAAGAAATACGATCGATCGGCGGAGGGAAAAAAACACCTCGTCGCCGTGTTGCAGATAAACGGGTTTCAAAATGGGAGAGAAACGAGGGAAAAAAACATTTGTCGCAAACTGCGCGCGCGCGTGTGTGTATGTGTGTGTGCACACACCTCGCGATCACGACCGCGATAAAGAGGTCAACGAGACCGGCTCGTTTTAATGTCTCGATTGCAATTTTTACTGTGGGGATCGCGTGTACACCTAGCGGGCACTTATTAACGCCGATAACCCATCCAACGACGCGATTCGAATGGAGAAAGTCGGCTCGATTTTTGAATAATACACGAGGTTATTAATGCATTAAGCGATGATTAGGAGGGAAAAGGAAATACAATATACTGGGTGGACGATTAAGATCGTGAAATAGCGATGGGTTTGATCGTTAGCTGTTGTTGTTATGTCTCGTTGGGGAGACAATGGAGTTAATTTCTTATCGTTTATTATAAATATTGAATGCAGATGTGTCCACGTCCTATCCTTCTAGGTAATTGTTAAATCATTCATTTTCATATATCTCAACCACTACAATCATTATTATTATCCAAAGAGTTATATATTCCAAATAATATATTTTCAAAATCTTCTTCATCAATAATTTTTATTAATTCTATGTATCTGAATCACCAAAACCACAATCAATTACAGAAATTTTTTCCAAATATATTCACATTATGTTAAAATTATTCTTGAAACTTCAAATAATATGAAAATAAATAATATAATAAACTTCAAATAAATTGAATTCGCTTTTTTTTTTTACAAATTTCATCAATAATCCGAATAATCTTTTTCGATTTTCACCTTGCACGTTATCTCTTCCACCAGAGACATTCAATACAGTCTCGATCGAGAAGCTTCTTTCAAACATATTTTCACCGACAACATCGACTGAATTTCTCTCTGGATTGGCCACAATCGAGGTATCTATTTCTCCACCCTCTCCCGGATTTCCCGGACGCGTTCAGCCGACGGTCAGTAAGGCTGGGATATCCGTGGCGTCGCAATGGGGGGTGAAATTCACCCCTTAAGCCCGCTGCAGGCGAACGGTTACGTCGCTTTAAGCCTCGGCTTTGATGTCCAGGTCAGGATCTGTTCGATTCTCGAGCCAACGGAGGAGGACTCGTGCACCCTGTTGCAACCCCACTATGCGCTCCCCCAATTAACCGTCTTTTGAGGCTCTGTTACGCTGCTTCGGTATTCGTTCAAGTATCAATGCGACCGCAACGATCGTTATTTCTGCGTTTCACAGTCGATTGCCATTTCTGATAATATAAAGTGATTTTCAAAGTTAGGTTTGTTTGTCTATTTGTTTATTTATTCGTTGAACGAGAGTGGTGTTTCGAAGAGAGGAAAATTTCCTTCTTAATTATTTTTTTGGTATAATAAATTTCACGTATAGATTGTATATATTCCTGGAACAATTTGGAGCTTCGATTCTAAAACAAACACAAGAAATGAATTATTTATTAAATTGTGAGCAATTTAAGTGAGATGGTAATGTGATAGAGAGATAGAACTATCTTATTCACTTCATCTAATGCAAATTTTGAGTAATTTCATGATTATAAATATTAATATTTAAATGTTAGTAAAAGTAAGTGAATAAAATAAGACAAATCAAATTTTCAAGAATGTAAAAACATAACGATTTATTTTCTACAAAAATTATATATACTTACTTTACATATTTACGTTGACGTGAAATTATAAATCTTCTTTATAAATCTTAATTATGAATCTTATACATATTTATTCCTTTCTTCCTTTCGATCAAAATTCGAATCTCGGGAGAATTTTCGATAGGAAGGGAGGAGCATGTTGTACGGAAAATATTGTACGGGCCAATGGATAGAGGGAAGCGTGGAGAAAAGGTGGTTCCACTTTGAGAGAGGAAAAAGAGATTTACGTATACGATCCACACGCGTGCACTGCATAAGTGGTTTCGTTATCTAACAGGTGGAAAGACCTGGCGGGTGCAATTAAGGCGCCGAAGCAGGTTAATTGAGGGAGTGTACAAGTCCGGTAGCCGGTTACACGCCTCCAGAGAACAACCACTAATTTTCTAATTAAAGGAACCTCACCTGGGCCTCGTCTAAATTCCATTCCAACGAATTCTTCTGTCGTTGTTATTTATTTATTGCGTTTCCATTAACCTTTCAAATAGGGAGAGCAAGTGTAAACTCAAAGTTAATTTCATAACAAATTTGCAAATATTAAAAATATTAATAATAACAATATTCAATATAATTTTATTATGATATTTTTTAGTTTAAATCTTTTTGAATAAATAATATTTTATATAATATCTTTTGTTTAAGGGTAAATCTGTTGAATCGAAATCATCTATTATTCATACATTGTTTGATAACTTTTGAAAACAATTTCCAGAGTGCGTGCAATTTCAAAAGACGCGTCACTTTAAAAAATTCTATTCAGAAACTTTTTATTGAGAAAGTTCCCAGTAACCTAGAAATTCTCACCGGTATCCTACAGAAATCCTACAATTTCAAAGTTTAATCTGTTTCCTTAAAAAATATTCCACTGTAATGGAAAGTTAAGATAAATATTTTTAACCTTCCAAAGTTTTATCATTTATACCCATCTAAAAAAAAGCATTCAGAAAGCCTTTCTTAAAAGATAATACACTCTATTCAAAACTTTTAATTCAATTATAAAAATAATTCTCCCGGAATCCCTATCTAAAATTTACAATAGAATATATTTTACTCTCAAAATATTTTTTCAAAAATTAAATAAAACTAATACTCTAAAAAATTTCAAATATAAAAGAATAATTGCCAACACATTAAAATGTTTATTTAAGAAATATAATTTCCAACACGAACCCACACTTTAATCTCCAAACACATCCTCGAATAAAAAAGATCCATTTCCGTGACAAAACACTTCAGCCTCAACAAACCCCAATTTCAAATCATTGCAAATCTGTTTAAAAGAAACCCCCATTAAAGGATGCTTTCGTCTCCCCTCTAAACAAATTTCTCGAACGAAAAAAAAAAAAAACACCTACGAACGACTAATTGTCTCTCGCATCTCCATCTTCCACCCCCACCTCCTCTTCGTCTTGGAGCAGCGCTTTATTTAAAACCTTCTCCCCCCTCATCAGGAAGAATGGTGAAAGCATTCCATTCTCCATTGAGTGGAAGGCATCCACCTCCATTTGCCTCGGTTTCGATTTAAAACGGAAGTTCATCGTGTCCAACCCCCTCCTAGGGGTTTCCTTCTCACGGGCGGGCGAGCACGTCCGCCTGGATCGGCCTGGACAGGAAAGTAAGTATTGTTCCCCGGTGGATTTCGTTGCCGATTCGAAAGGAAAGGAAAACACGGAGCGCAAAGAGATGAACATTTGGAGAGGTAAACATCCAGGGTGAACCAGTAGCAAGGGGTTGGAAACGTGACACGATTCTTGTTTCTCCTTCATTCTGTTTATTCGATTCGGTTCACTTTTTTTCGAAAGCAAGAGGAGAGAGGGAGGAATGGTTTCGGCACGTTTATCACGATTCCCAGATCGGGATGAAATTGGAAATTTGAAATTTTACGCGATGAGGTAAAGAATATAAAGATAGGTTCTTTTATTTGAAAGCTTCTCTTCTTTATTTTTCTGGCTTATTTTATTGCGATTTTGCGAAACTTTAGAAAAGAAGGAATGGATTCGGATTATTGGAACAAATTTGGAATTTAGTAAAATCGGTTAATTTTTTTATTTGAAGGAAAAAATTTTTTATTTTGTTTCAAATTATTTTTTGAAGATTTGTGAATGATTTGGAAATTTTATCGAAATTTAAAAATTGAAAATTTAGAGGAAGATTTAAAATGATTTGATTTAGTGAAAGTTGTTGATAATTTCTGATTTTTATTTGGAAGCAAGAATAATGAATATTGTCAATATTTTAATTAAAATTTATAACAAAAATTTTATTTATTAAATTTTATAAATTTAAATTTCTATTATTTATCAATCACTCACAAAATTTTTATTCAAATTTCTTCCTTTGATTAGAATTCTAAGAAATTAGAAATTAATAAAAGAACTATAAATAATTCACAAATTCAAAAAGTTAAGTTAACTTTATATCTATTTCTAAGAGAATTGAAATTGCAAAATAAACGTCATTCGTTTGCTCCCTGAAAAGCAGAAACTGAATTGAAAAATTTTATTTCGGCCTCCTAAACTCCATTGATTGAATAGAAAGCCAGTATTTCTACTATATTTTTCCCCAATTTCGTTTCCTTCCCTTTTGATCTTCATCTTTTGAGAGACAACCCCAGCCTCGTTCGTTTCTATGAAAAGGTCTCCCGTGTAGAATCTTTAATTCCACAACGAAGGGAAAATACGTAATAAATAAAATTATCGGTCGAGATATGTGATTCACTTGCAGACGAAAATAAAGGGGAGATTTTCGATGTCTCTTCTCAATACTTAAGGGAGCTCCTTTTCATCCGATTTTATTCTGATTTTCTTTGAAAAAGAAAACAGTTGAAGCCGAAATAAAAATTTATTTCAACTACTTCAATTTTCGAATAAGTAATTTTATTTTAGAAAATCGAGAGTTGGGATTGATTGAAAAAGAATTATTTATTTGATTAACTTATTTAATTGTTTATAAAAAGATAATTTATTTGGATGTTCCTTATTATAATTAATTTGATTTAAATATGTATATACGATTTTTATTTTTATTTTTATTTTTATTTTTATTTCAAATGAAACGTTATTAATATTATTATTCTTGTTGTTATTTAGAAGTTAATTTTGTTATTGATACTTGTATTATTATAATTTTATTAAATGCTGTGTTTTATTATTATCATTATATTATCTATTAATGTTATTTTGGCACAAATTAATTAATTTTTTTAAATATTTTTTTAAATAACTTTAATTTTTACAAGAATCAATTGTGATAAATCAGTGAAGATAAATCAATTAACTTTAGCTAATAATGCATTTAATTAATCCTTCGCTAATGAGCAACTAAAATATACGTAAAATTATTCATTTCGATCGATGTGCATAAAATTACTAATTAAAGAACATGAAAATTTCCAGTAAAATTATCAAAAATTATAAAAATTATATAAAATAATTTTCATGGAAAATTTTTTTAACTGTAATATTTTAAAATCTAATTTTTAAAAGAAATTTATAATAAAACCATTAAAAGATAATTTACAACTTTATTTTTTATTCTTTATTCTTAAAAATCTTCATATATTAAATCTAAACAATCCTATTTCAATCTTTTCCTCATATTCTTGAATCCAAAGAATTCTAATACACAAAATCCCAATGGAATTAGAATTCATTACTTTTTCTATTCCAAAATCTTTCAAAATCCCATATATCGAATTCTAGTATATAGTATCCAATGGAATTAGAATTCATTAAGATTTTTTTTATTCCGAAACCTCGTATATCCAAACAATTCAAAATCCAATAAAGTAGAATTTTACATTTCAATTTGAATTTAATACCAATTTTTTCCCATTCCAAAATCTTTGAAAATTTTGAATATATCGATTCTAATACACAAAATTTCAATAGAATTAGAATCCATATAAGAAAAAATAAATTATAATTTCATCTTTTCATATGACAGAAAAAGATTAACAGGAAATGCTTTTCCGTGAAATTTCTTATTGGCCATCAACGCCTTCCTTCCTTGGCATCGAAGTGTGAAGGGAAATTTGTTTAAAATAGCATACTTACGCGTGATCTTCCGGCCCCAGAGAGGGCGTGCTCGTTAATCTGACGTAAAAGGAACAAAGTACATAGTTAGAAAGCGATTTAATTATCCGCTTGCGCGATTTTTCGCTTGGTTAAGGCCAAGAAATGGTCGTTAATTATGGTCGTTAATCGAAGGAAAATCAACTGTCCATGAATATCATTTCTCGTAAAGAGTGGACAACCTATTGTGAGAAATTTTTTTAATGGCATTCGTGTTTGTTCAAATAAATATTGAATTCTTAATAAAATCATTAATAAAAATTATATAAGAATAATTATATTTTTTTATATTTTATAACATAATTATATGAATATATAAGAATATATAATTATATAAGAATAATTATATTTTTTTATATTTTATAATATAACTATAAAATATTTGTACATACATCATATTTGCACATACATGTTATATTTAATTTAGGATAATATAAAAATAGAGTTGTAAATTTTAAAATAAATTGTAATAAATTCAGGTAAAGAAAATTCTAATAAATTAAAATTAAAAAATTAATTAACTTTCAAATGTACAAATATTTTTTTGTAAACTACTCCAATATTATTTTCATAGTAAATAATAAGGATAAAAGTATAAACAGCGGATATAACAGAATGAAAATTCGTCTACAAAGAAAATTTCCCCACAGAAACACGGTTATTTTAATCACAACTCTTCCGTTACGACCCAAACATTCAAGCGGTTGTAAAACAGAGGAGAAACGGGAGAAAATGAATCGACGTTCTTGACGAAACTTTCCATTTGTCCTTTCGCGGGGGTGAGACAGGGTGGAAACGTTCATTTCAACGTGTCGCCGCCCGAATTTTAATTAAAGCCTAAAAATTCCGTATGGATGAAGGAGACCCCGCCGTGACAAGGCTTAGAAGGGATAAAATGATTCTCTGCAAGTGACGTCCGAAGTCGGGGAAGTGGCCGGCATGGATCAAAACGTAGCACAGGCAATTTCTCATACCGCCTTGAAAGGTGGATCCAGAAGAGATTATGTAGATAAATGGTGATTCGTATTCACGGCTTTCGTTACATTGTTACCACTGTTTCTGTTCAATCTGTGCTCACATTATATTACGATATTTTAAATTTAAATAACTAACTTACTATTAATTTAGTATTATTTAGTTATATTATTTTTATCGATGAATCGAAAGTCTTTTCATAATTTATAATAAGAATTCATTACAATTTTTTTTTTTTTTTAATAGATATTAAATATTATTTTATTAATTTTATTTGTATTTCTATTATTATTATTTTCCTTTTATTTTCTAATTTTAAAGTCATTTTATATGAATACGAATATATAGATATATCGAATAATTCAAATTATATAATATTATATAATATAATATTACTATATCTAAATTCTTAATTTATAATTAAAATCCCTGCAAGCATGAATACTTCAATTCGAAATATATATTTCAAACATCCTCCTTGTTAAAAATTACTTATACGAAACTTTCAGAGTAATTTCTCTCGTGAAAACAACACATCCCTACGCTTACAGACCACTACGAATATACATAATTAAACTCTTGAAAAGAAATATCCGAGACACTCTCGAGACTCGAAAATGTAATTGAAATTTCCAAAGAGGAAACTAACTGAGATTTCAGGTCAAAGATCATTCGATCACAGGAGAGATCGCTTAATAAAACTTATGAGAAGAAATCTTATGTAAATTTGAAATTTTCATCCTCTTTCCACTACTATTATTTTCATACTACGATAGCTGAAACGAAGTAAATTAAAGTTTAATTAAAGCTGGTAAAATTCCTGGAGAACGAAGACAAGCGATGAAAAAGAGAAAGAGAGAAAGAGAGAGGGAGACTATCCATCCCTCCCCCAGTCTCGATGGGGGTGAAGCTTCTGCAAGTGACGTACGAAATTGCTGGCCACGTCAGAGGGTCATCGTAACCCTGAAACTGGTGGTGGACACTTTTTTTTAATTTATTTTTTCTTTTTTTTTGCAATTTTTTTCCTCTTTCTTTTTTTTCTCCTTTTTCATTCTGACGAGTGAAATTTTTTCGCTACCCCTATCCTCACGAAGAGAGAGAGAAAGAGGGAGAGAAAGAGAGGTATTACGAATTAAAATACGCCACTGTTCCATCACGAACGAGGGGATGATCGAGAGATAGAGAAAAGAGAAAAAAAGAGGAGAGAGAGAAGAAGTGTTTCGTAGGAGGTAACCAACTCTTCAATCCTTTTCCCAAACATCGATAAAAGGGATGCTTTGTATCACTTTTTTTTTCTATCCTTCATGCTCCTTGTTTTCTTTTTCTCTTCTATGGCGGTTTCTCTTATTTTGCGATTCTGAATTGTGCCTCTCATCGGATTCTCTCTGTTTTTTATTCTTTTTTTTTTTTAATAGGATTGAATTGAAGAAAATAAGTAAAAGTTTGAAGCAATTAATTTTGACGATCTTTTCAATATATAAATGTAAGGATTTTTTAAATAATGTTTATGAATTTATGGTAAATAATTATTATTTATGGTAAATAAAAAAAATTTTTGTCATTTTTGGAATAGTGGAGAAATGTAAAAATTAAGCTTGCTAAAATTCTCGAATCTTTGTATCCTTTTTAATTAAAAAAGAAATAAATAATAAAACAAATATTCCAAATAACTACAATAAAAATAATAAAAAAAAAAAAAATATAATACATCTCTCTTTTCAACAACCTCAAATCAAAATCCAACAGAAAACAACTCCTTTCGAAATGATAATATCAATTCATAATCAAAACGAGAAAACGATTTCAAACAATAATTCTTAAACAATTTCTTTCTTTCCTTTTATATTTTCATGCACCCTTTCACTTTCTTTCCCGATCCTCTTCAACCCCTTGTTTCTCGCTCTTCCTTCATTTTCTTCTTTCCCTACTGTTCTCTCTGTCCTTCCTTCATCGCATATTATCGTCCATCCCCGTCTATTCTTCCCTTGTTCCTACAGTTTCTTCCACATCGCTACCACGGCTTCGTTATTTTATAATTGGCACTATCCGCCCTCTTTCATGAATTATTCCGCAGGCCGATAAAGTCGTGGAATATCGACGAGTTTCCCTCTATGGCTCTTCTGTCTCTCCCTCTGTTCCTCTCTTTCACCCTTCCTCTCTCCACATCGAAGAGTTACAAGCTTTTTTTCTGCTTCTTCTCGGTGTCTTTCGCGAAAAAATCGAGTTTTTCATCCCTCGTAATTGTACTTTGATCGATCATCATGCCTGGAAGTGGTTGAGAACGCGGAGTCTATCTTATAAAAGTGAATACCAAATTGCAGATATTATCCATTGACGAGTATTCGCATAAAATACGTGATATTGTTGTAATGTTGAGAATGAATGAATGGTCTCGTAACAATTGGTGTTTGAAACATGTGTAATAGTCACTTAAATTTCAAAGGAATTGTTATTATTATGTCTAGATTATAATGATTGCTTTGCTCGGTTATCTTAAATTGAAAGCGATATTTGGATCCACTTGTTTATTTTAAGAATTCTTGGATTATTTTCATGTGCTACAAGTTTCCAATGTTTAGTTCAAATTTTCTGGGAGTTACTATTATTTGTTTTATCTGTCGGATAGTGGATTATCAATGTTTTGTTGTATAGGATAAATCAGAATATAAAAAAATTATAGGATCAATGTATGCAAACAGAAAAGAAAAGTGGAACTATGTTTACAATTCATGTAAACATATTTCATGTTATTTCATATTATCTGGACTAAGTTACTTTAATATTAGATGGAATTTAAAATAAAATTGTAGAATAAAAGATATCAAAATGTTTTACATTATTATAATTCTCAACTTGTCAATAAATAATACAATACAATATTAATAGATAAAACCTTGATGATGAGAAATTTTTAACATAGAGCCAATATACACAGAAATATCTTAGTAAGTGGCGAGTGAGAGAGTTAAAAGAGTTAGAGTTTAGTTAAATCGATCGGTTTCCATCCCTTTATAAATTTTATAATTTATAATTTTTATAATTTTTTTTTTTATAATTTTTTAATATATATCTTTATAATTTTCCTACGAGCAATTACATGACTCTACATGTATCTAATAATAAAATAACAAATACGCAAGAATTTATTTGAAACGAATAATCGGTAATTAATCAGATTTTCATCAGTTAAATAAATGATGATAAAAAAAAATTCATAACAAAAATACTTTACAATCCTTAATAATTAATCAATTCCAATTATTATCCCTTCATAAATTATACTATTCTCGTAAAATAAGAAAAAAAGAATAATTTCTGCCTTAAAATTCGTAATACGAATTCACGTTAAATGGATGATCGAGCCACGGATCCATCCACGCACAATACGATGTCTCCCGATGTGAAACCTTACTAAATCGTACGAGTGAGAAGGGTGGTAAAAGTCATCACTGTCTGACACGCGCTTTAAAACTCCCCTTTTCAGACATTTTTTCTTTTTGTTCTTAAGATTAAGCTTTCGAGCACGTGTGAACATTCTTCCTCTTCCTTCTCTTCTTTCTTTTTCTTTTTCTTTCTCTTCTTTCACCCTTCTATTTTTCTTTTGTTGATTTTTTTTATCATTCACCTTCTCTCATCTTTCTCTCTCTTTCTCTTTCTCTCTCTCGCGCGCGCACATACGATTCTTTTTCTCCTCTTTCTCCCTTTTATTCTCTTGAAATGTCGAGACGATCACCCCCCGCAGTTCCGCCTGTAGCAACGTCACGCCGTTTTCTGAAATAAAATGTTTCGTAGCTGCACCTCGCCGATAAGGCCGTCTACCACGCCGCGGCTAGAATTTTAATTGTGAATCGTGACTGGTTAATGGGGTTCGAGTGTATCGTCCTTGAGAAGAAGATTCTTCCGCGATGTTTGAAATCTTGGCTTTAATCCCTGTACAATCTAAACGGTATAGTTTGGGAGTAATGAGATGGCTGTTTGAATTTATGGAAAAAGAGATTTCTTTTTCTTAGGGTAAGTTGAGTTGTTGAGGTCGGTATTGTTCGAAAATGTTAAGTTTACAGTTAATTTACAAATTTTTTTATATACACATCATTGTTATATTATATCATATACACGTGATAATTTTATTTTAAATTTTGTGAAACGGAGGATATTGTTGAATTATTGTTGAATTACTAGAAATATATTGAATCATAAGAACTCTATAAGAATTTTTTAATTAACATATATTATTTATCTTTATTTATTTTACCTAATAAATTACTTTGTTAATTCGATCATTTTCCCACGAAATAACAATACCTTGAAGCTCCACTTCTACAACAATTTGATAAAAATGATTAATAAAACCTAATCCATATTTCTACAATAATACACTTTTTTATAATAAAATATAAAAATCATTTCTTCTTATGCTCTCCTCTTCGAGCATAAATACTCAAATTCTCTATCTTTCCTCGGATCCAGCATCCCTTCAAAAAAAAATCCCTCACACGGATCTTCTCTCTCTTTCATCTCCTCCACTTTTTCCCTCCTATCAGCAATTCTATATGCTCTCACGCACTATAGCGAATCACCCCCTCCGGTCACCGTGCAAATCTAAGCGCGGGACAAAACGTCCCTTTGATGTGAAACAACCGAACGCTCCACCCTCATCACCCTTGCGTTATCCACGAATTCGTCCATCCATTCCCTCGCCATCTCTTTCTGCTTAGAACAGAGAACGAGTCGGTTTCCGCCGATTATCGCAGTTTCTTCTCCAGGTTTTCGACTTCTCTCCTACGGGAAAAAAAGAAGGTTTTCGATCGATTTCTCTCTCTCCACTCTTGCCTAGCCGTTCGTACAGATGGAAAGGGAGGAGGGGAGAAGTGGCGAGAAATTGGCTGAGCAATGTCGGGTTAATGACCGGATGCCGCGCTCGGCTTTGCGCGACGTTTATTGAAATTTTGTCGAGGGCCAGGACACGAGTGTTTTTTTTTTCTTTTTTTCTTTTTTCTCGGGGATAGTTAAAGATTTTCTCATGGCCAAGATCGAAGATAAATATTCATATACTAACTTTATATATTCGTTATTTTTAGACAAGATAAAAGATAAGAAGATTTATATATTTATATACAAGATATATACAATTATAGATTTATATACAAGATAGAGATATTCAGAGATGTATGTATAAACAATACAAGTATTTGTTTTTCAACATTTATGTTTGTTTTAGTGTTATGTTCTTATTATGTACAATATCATGACTTTGAAATACATATTGAATTATAAAAAATTAAGTTAAAGTTAGAAACTTAATTATTTGAAACATTATTTTATTTAAAAATTTACACTTTTTAATTTATAAATATATCAAAGTCAAATTATTTCAACCATGCGAAAATAATCGTACAATTTTTATTTTTTTCCCTTCCCTTCTCCCTAATTCCAAGCACTCGATCAAAGTAAAATTAAACGCACGTTCACGCAAGAATCCACCCTTCCTCAAGACACTTCCCTTTGTCAATTTCACGTTTACCCGAAAGACAAAGAAAGAGAGAGAGCGGTTACACGAAACCAGAATGTCGGCATGTTCTTTCGCCTTGATCGTTGAACGGATGGTCGAAGCCTGTGCCTAAGGGTTGGATAAGTGAGCCATTAATTAAGCCGAGTTAATTTGCGATTGACACCAAGAACGTCACTCTTCTTCCTCTTTCCCTCCTCCTCTCCCTCGTCCTCCCCGGCTTTGCTAATTTGACTGGAATTACTTATGGTCTCGCGAGCCTTTCTTGCCGCGAAACAATTATATCATTGTCAAGATAAGTTAGAATGAGATCGAAATGGGAAAGAGAAAGATGGCGACGATGAGTGCGAAGTGCAAAAGAAGTACAAGAGGAAGATAGAACGAGAACGACGATGACATTGTCGGGATAATTAGATCGTCGGATGTCAAATTGAATTGCATTTGTTATAGTATGTGAATTCGTATGTGAATTCGTGGATTAATTCGTGGAAAATAGTTGATTCTGTTCCGAGAGAAGATTTTTTTCGAAATTTAGCGATGTTCATTATTCCACACGCATGATTGCCATGCAATATTTGTATATTTTTGGAAATCGCGCGGACATATTTCCGTTTTAGAATTCGAATTCGTTATTCTACCTATTTTGGAATTTGAACAAATTCAAATATTTTGGTTTTTCGTCGTGTGCAATGGTAGTATAACAGGGAGAGAGTTTCGCGAAATGATATGATAGTAATAAATTGAAATACGTTTAATAAAAATGTATCTTGTATTTTAATAAAATAAAAATTTGTTGAAAAATCGAAACAGATTTTTTGATAAGTTTGATTTTTCAATTGTTATATTATATTCGTTTGAAAACTGGAAAAGATTAAATAAGAGATAACTCTATTAATTGGAACAAATTAATAAGAATATCGATTCGACGAAATGGCCGATACAATCGAGGAGAGCTTAATGAATTTAAATATTATCACCATTCTCGATACAATTTATAGATACCTTATTTAGATTATAATAATTTATACGGTATTTATACAGTATTAATACAGTACAGTAATTTTTTGACAAAATAAATTGAATAATTAATTAACCGTTTACAAATCTCGTATCATTTAGAGCATTAGTAATTTGAGAAAAAGGACTGTATGTAATAAATATTATTATTATAAATAACATTTGTTGCATTATTATAATTTAATTAGAAGAAAGAGTTTATTGTATAGAAGAAAGGAAAAGAGAAAACTGCGCTTGTATTGTATTTCTTGTCTGTTAAAGAAATAAATGAAACATGCGTTCAGAGGTAAGAAAACTATGAAAAAATTGTAAAAAAGGAAGTAACTAAGAAAGGTACAAAGGAAACATAAATGAAAGACAAAGAGAAAACGGTGTAAAATTATGAAAATGAGAAGAAACTTTTTAAAAGGAAAGAAATAACGAATACCAGCAACGTGTAATTATAAAGAACGATAAAAATAAAATAATATTTTGAAGAATTTCTAAAAAATTTTAATTCTAGAAAAAGCATAATGACAAAACGAATATAAGTGAATAAAAGATAAATTGAAGACTTATAAATATAATAAACTGAAGTAGGATTAAATAAGAAAATATTGTTAAAAGGATAAGGAAAATAAAGAGGAAACATTGAGAAATTGCGTAAGAAAGAACATTAAAACACCAGCGGAGATTGCACCAAGGAAATAAAAAAGAGATTGATAAAGCGGGAAAAAAAAAAATGATTCGTGGTATCAGGAAGTTGAAATTAAAGAAGTATAGAGAAAGCGGGTCGAGTACCGGAGAAAAGACACATCTAAGGTAGGAAATAGGGGGAAAAAGCAAGGTTACAGATTAAATAGGGTGGAGGATCTGAAGGTTAACTCTGATTTCTGAGGTGAATAAAAAGAAACGGCTCTTTGTAGAGAAATAAAAAGTAAAAATACAAAGAAAATACACAGAGAAGGATAATATGAAATAAGAACAAATAAAAAATAGAAAATAAAAAATTATAAACGTAAAATAAAAAGATTAAAAGATTAAGATCATTAAATATATCAAGATTATTAAAAAACATAAATTAAAAACGCAAAATAAAATATATAATAAATAGTAAAATAATGATAAAATAATATATTATAAAATAATATATAACAAATAATAATTAATTATAAAATAATATATTATAAAATAATATATAACAAATAACGAATAGAATAGGCAAAGAAAGAATACAAAATAAACCAAATAAAATATCTATAGCTTCCTATTTCACTTCCATCATAATAATTTTCAAATCATACAAAAATCTTCCTTCAAATTCTATCACAGTAATCAAAAATTGAAAACACTTTATCCAAAAATAATGACGAATTCATACGTAACAATGAAAACAAAGTAAAACGAACTTTTACTCGATTTTTTTCCAAAGTTAACATACAAAGTTAATACCGGAAGAGCGATCAGAGATAAAGAGAATTCAGCGCCCCAAGCCTGGTCCCAAATTCGAGAAGAGAATTCGAAATGAGGCAGAAGAGAAGAAGGGGGCAAGAAACGATCCGTGCACACCACAATTGTGAAGTGGCGAGAATTCGATTGATCGTTCGCAAAGTAACGTCCCGTCAAAGGCGCGTCACAGGTGCGACGAGAATAGAGATGAAATAGGGTTTATCCGGCGGAAAACACTTTTCGACGCGTATTCAGCAGTGCCTACTAATTAACGGAAAAGGAGGGAGAAAGGGGGACGAATCGAGTTTTCGGTTACGAGCTCGTTTGCCAGCTTGTACAGTAGGCAAGCTGTCTTTCGTTTGATTTAATTGAAGTAATTACGAACGAACTCAATATCGGGTCGGAGTTAGGAATTAACGGGCGAGGATCACGGTTTAATCGATATCCAGCCAAGCACCGTTTTCTGTTTGAGCCATAGAAATCGAGACACGAGCACGTGTACACTACGCATTTTGTCTGAGATCGTTTTTTTCTTTTTTTTTTTTTTTGCACACAAAAGCGCAAACGGTGATTTTGTACAGCAATCGAAGGTTTTATCAAATTTCAATCGTGTATTCCAACAACTTCGTTACTTGATTAGACATTCTTCCTCCGCATAATGGTGGAATAATAATCGTGTTATGAATTGTATGTATTGTGTAATTTTGTTATTAAATCAGATAATGCAGTGTATACGATTGTGTATATAAATTGTTAAATCGAATTTGAATTTAGATTTTCTTCGAAATCCTTAGAAATAGGATTTCGTATTTGTAATAATTTTATATTTATTACAAACGATTTGTAAAGAATTGATCTCTCTTAAAAAAACAATACACATAAATAGTTAAAACGATAGTTATTTTTCATTATATTTTGAACTATTAATACGTAATTTTAAATATGTTAATATAAACATTATATTACACACTTTTGTTTTCAAATCTATTTTCTAAGTATTCTTATTTCTTCGTATTTCCAGAAACGAAACGTTCAACTAACAATGTCCAACCTTGTTACCCACCTGCCATGAACAATTCATCATTTTAATTTAACTTTCAAACACAACGCTTTCTTCAAAGCGCACACCTTACCAACTGAATATAATAGAAACAAAATACAATTGTTGTACACGTACACCGAGAAACGCAGCGTGCACAATATATTTCACACGCAGGTTCGCGAAAAGAAAAGGGGAACAATTTGCGCTCCCTTGGAAAGGAATAAACGCGAGAAACAATTTAAGTTAAGGGGTGCAGCGAGGGGTGAAGGAGGTTACTCTATATCAGCCGGCATTTATTTTCACCATGGCAGGGGTGCACGCCACCAGCAACGCTAGATATTTCTCTTCATCGTGATCGCTTTATTAGTACGGACGCGCGCGAACACTCGCCCATTAATCATTGTTTTTCACTTAAGAATTTAAGATTAATGTCGCGCTGGTGGAAAGAAAATGGTAAATCACCCCTCTGCTTTTCGTCGAAAACACAGAGTCTTACGGGGTTCGTTTGTATCTATTAGTATGTTAATATAAACATTATATTATACACTTTTGTTTTCAAATCTATTTTCTAAGTATTCTTATTTCTTCGTATTTCCAGAAACGAAACGTTACGAACTTTATATGCGTTGTATATGTTGTATATAAACGCCTTCGTGTCGCGTTAATATTTTTTATCGTTTTTGCTAAAGTTCCCGTTACGCGATTATTTTTTTCAATTTTCATCTCTTTCAAGGTGTTTGAAAATATTGTGTAAATTGTATAAAATATTGAATATATAAGAAGTTTAATTTCTATATATAAAAATATATATATATATAAAAATAATATAAAAATATGTTATCTGTAAAAATATATTGATTCTTTATGAAATATATATTTATAATTATTTTATCAAGAAAATTTTTTTCAAATTATTATAAAATAAAAAAACGATAATTTAATGTATGAATTGTTTTAAAACACGTTAATTAAAGTATTTATTAAAATTAAATTGTATTGATCAATACGAAGTGAATTTCTGTAGTTTTCATATTGATTGACTGCGAAATGTCAAAAAGCTGATTGCTTTAAGAGATCTTGACTGGACTAAACGCCGGTTAATAAATGACCATTTCAGCCTGAAGTCCGATTGCTTCGAGAGATATTGTCTCGACTAAACACTGACCAATGATTGATTGCTGTTGCCTGAAACTGATCACTTCCACTGATAGAAACCCGACTAAATAGTGATTAATAACCAACTTTGCGCGCGTTTGCTATAGTTTTACTCCAAAATACTTGTAAATATAATTACAATTGATCGGTGAATAACGTGATTGATTAACTCATTGCCATCTTTTATTTTCATTCGTATAATATTTAATCTTCGTTATCTTAAAAATATAAGTAAATTTGTAGATATCTGAAGAAGACATCGCGATAACATTAATTTCGCTATAATTCTTCTTCTAAATCATTCATCTACGTCTCAAACAAAAATTTTCTAAAACTCCCATTTCTCCCTATTATTACTCTTTTCACATTTCATTCCAAAATTCTTTTCCGAATTCATTTCTCATCAAATCCTCAATTCCATTATTATATTTTTTCTCACAATACTTTTTCAATTTAAATAAATAAAAATTCTCAAAGTCAATTCCATCACCTTTCTTCCACGCTTTTTCACTCATAAACGAAATTCAACGATTTTAAACGATTTAAAAATTTTCCAAAACTATCCTGAGAATCCTCAAAATCACTCCTCCATCGCCACACCTTTTTTTCTTTCCGTATTCCTTCGATCCCTTCTTTTTCTTCCTCGGAGGAGGAGAAGTAGGAGGGAAGGCCGCTGGGGCGAGCGGATTTCCGTGTTCACCGCAGGCGGTCCGCGGCGATCTCCTCACGCAGGTCGCCGCACGCAACACACTCGTAGCACAACCCCCGACCACATCGTCTGAATAATGCGTCCAATATGCGCCGCGATAACGAACGCTGCCGTGTTTCACCAGTTGGAAATATGTCGACGGTGGCTCTCGCGACACGTTTCCGCGACAGCCACCTTCGGCCTCGGCTGGATTTTGTCGCGGCTCGGCACGCGAATTCTTCCGCTTGTCACGGACCCTTTAATCCCGATCAAGATAGCGAATTTGTCGTGATGGTTAAGTTTTGCACGCACGTTTCCAGCCTCTAGACTTCAGTGGGCGGACCGCGATGGAGATAGGAGAGGGTGAAAGGATAGGAGTTGAATTTTGGATGCGGGGATTAATTAGACGAAGGGAGTGTGATAATATGATAAGGAACGAAGGAGTAAGTTGACTGGAAACTGTTTGTTCTTTTAATATGCTTTGCGAAAGGGGTAGGTTTGGAGAGAGTTTATAGTTATTTGACTTTTGGAGTTGAATTCGTAAAGTAAGAATTTTAATTTAATTTTAATTTTACTCGTTTACTATGTTTATTTGTATGGTGCAGTATGAGATTTTTCTTGTGACTTTTTTTTCTTAAATTTGGAATTTAGTAATTTGTGAAATGGCAAACGATGTGTTAAAGTTATATAAATGTATAAAAGTATTATAAAAGTATTTTTATATTATATCAATATTTAATTAATTTAGTTTTGATATTCTATAGTTAACAAAAAAATTAAAAAAAGATTTCTAAAATTTAAAGTAAATATTCATATTAAATATTTGAGTAATAAAAAATTAATTCTAAATAGAAATAAAAATTTGAATATTTACCAAATATCGATCTGTCGATAACTGTTCAAGTTTCAAGAGTTTCGGAGTCCAGAAACCAGAAGACAAAAAGCAATTCCTTGTTCAAGATGTCAAAGAAGTATCAAACTTATCCTAAAGCCATCAAAAATCGCTTTCTATCTCTAAGAAACTGTCTTATAGTTACGTAAATTTGTTCCCAAAAAATCTAGATAGAAAACACTAAAAGATCAACTAGATTATCATTTATAATACTGAAATATAATATAAATAAATATAATATAATATTGATAATTTTAAGATAATATTTTTTTTTTTAACGATGAAGAAATACTTCAATTTTTATCTGAAATTTCTTTATCAAAAATCCCAATTTTCAAAGAATCTTGATTTACCAAGCTTATAAAACTAGTCATTTCTTAATTAATGTATAAAATTTCATGTGCTTTGAATTGTCGCGTTAACACGCGACGTGTCTCTGAATAATAGCTATTTTCCATTTCCAGAGGAAATGGAGGATCGTGGAAAAATAGAAAGATGTGGATCACGTAACGAAGGACACGAAATTAAACATAAAATCGGCGAAACGTGGTTCGCACGTGAAAGGAGTTGCCTTAGAGGAAATCGGTTAGAAATTGTCTCTTCACTATCCACCAACACGTTTCACTGTTAATGTATCAACGTAAATAAGTTAAACGGACAGCATTGTGCTCGAACTATTTTTAATTAGTTAGAAATAATAGCTTATATTAAATATAGATGCTGTATTTTTAAAGTGTTTCTTCTTATCTCACTCTTTTTTTGAGTTAAAATTGAAAAAAATGAAAAAAAAAAAAGTTATACAGGATTTCGAAAATAAAAGATTTACTTCCACCACAATTCCTTACAGATTAAAAAATGATCATTTGTAGAGGCATGGAAAATATTTGCTAAAAATAATCATCCTTGGCAAATAAATTAACATATATCAATCTAATTCGAATTAGAGTAAGTTTATATTTTGATTTGCAAAAGAAATGAATAAAATCTAATTCCATTTAATAGCAATAATATTGCTAATGAAGATCAATAATAACTTTACTAGCTTTTCATAGAGGAAATCTTTCTGGATCATCAATTGTATAAATATTCTCTTCTTTTTTTTGGAAAAGATTTAATCAAAGATTTAATCTAAAACTGAAATTGAAAATCGACGAGATAGATCATTTGCAAAATTTAATTTCATATTCTATAAAATAAATAAAAAATGATTTCTTCTAATATGAAACGGGAGATTTGAATTTCAGAGAACACCCTGTATAATGAGAGAAGATAGAGAAAGGGCCTTGCGGAGAAACGAGTCGGTCAAAGTCATTTCATTGAAATGAAAGCCAGCTCGTGGATCACGAATGAAATCTTCGTGTCATTGTTTTCTCTCTTTCACGATTCGTCTCTTTGTCCTGGTTACAAACGTTTCGTTTATTCTCTTCGAACGTAAACTCTGCATACAGGGTGTTGGTATAATCCTGAGATATATCTTTAAAAGATCCTGAAACAAATGAAAAAGTTGATGTAGAAAAATATATCGATTTGAAATTATTTGTTATATGTGTTATTATCAATTGAAGTGTATTAAACAAAGCAGATAAATGAAGATAGAGCAAGATGACAAAGACAAAGTGAATTCTTCGATTTCTTTTAACTTAATACTATTAATACAAATAATACTAAATAATCTTATGTTAAATGAATCTTAACTGATTTTTTTGTTTTGCTGTCACTAGAATTGATCTTGCCCCATAAATATTTTAACACCCTATATGTATATCACGCTCAGTAGGAAGAAAAGCCGAATGATATGACGTGTTGTTATTTTTTGAACGATAAATAAAAAGAATATCGAACAAATATCGAAGAAGATCTCGTTGTTCGAGTATTAAATTTTGATGAATTTGTTTCTTGCTTATAAAATTAATTTGTAATTTAATTATTTGTAAAAAATTTAAAATCTTTCAGAATGTGAACACGAAGAATTCTATATATGGAATTTTTAAGTTAAAATTTAATTTTAATAAAATATAGAAATCTTGAAAAAGTTTATTTTGTTTTTATTTGATATTTGTTTATTCGTTAATATCAAATATAGAAAGTAAAATATAAAATATAAATAGAATTGCAATTTCAGAAATAACTTCAATCAATAATTCGCGCAAGAATAATATTTACCAATTAACACCAAAAGGTGAATTGACAGAATTCTGAATATCTACAATTCAATGTAGATACGGCGATATATTGAATCTAACGGCCAGAGGTAAAAATTGAATTCAAATATCTACAATTCAAATTTACAATTGCCGTCATATTGGACCTATCTCACGTATACAATATTTACAATTCAAATCTACAAATATACCTATACATAAATATCAAAAGCACGTGACCAAACGATGTCCACTGCATTTAATTTAACTTAAACATCATTATATGAAATTCAAACTATTTCATTTTTTAGTGTTCCAACCAATAACACCAAAAATAAAAAACTCTAAAAAAACTTACGAATCAAATTTAGAAACTTTTATATCGTAATATATAATAATACATATATAAAATTTAAACTATTATATATATTATATTTAAATTATAATAAATATAAATCAGTTCAAAAATATCAAATCTAAACTATCTCAATCAATTAAAAGAATTAAATTTAATAAATATCACATAATCATGCTAAAAATCTTAAAACAATCATTGTTTTACATTATTCGATCTTCGATACAATTTTGAAACATTTGAAACATCCACAATTATCAACAATTTAAAAAACAACGATGCATATACGATATAAATCAAAGATTACGTACTGGAATTAAAATTTTAATGGAAGAAGAAAATGGGCAAGATTCATCAACGATATATCTTACCATACTTACTATAAAGTCTAAAAAGCATATCCGTTCCAAAGGACACGGCATAATGTCTAAAAGCATGTTACACTAAAGTATGATAACACGGCCGGCGAATATCCGAAAGTTTAAATGGCGGAAAGTTTAAGCAAAGGACTAGAGGCCAGTCCAACAATGCCTCCCATCAGAGCGTGCATTTGTCCATGGAACGCCATCAGAATTTTCCATTTCTCGCGCGTTGCACGTGTGCAGTGTGCAGTCTCATGCGTGCATACCGAGGCTTTGACACGCGCATAAATCCAGCAGGGCGTCTTGCGTGGCATTGTAGGTCTTGTCAGAGATGCTTCCTCCCGTGCCTTCTTTAGAAATCCCATTTCTCTCCGTCACGCGTCCTTCTTCTTTCTGCATCTTCTTCTGAAGAAGAAGGAGAGGAGGGGAGTGTTTATAGGAAAACGAGGTTACAAAGGGAATCTTTGTCGTGGAACGGAAAGCCTTAATGACTTTGCTTACTGACTTAATTTTATGAATTAAGGAAAGAATTTGCAGTGGAATTTTTTTTTTTTTCTTTTCATTCCATTCGAACGATGAACCAATTATTTATGGATCTTAACTTTTGAAAATAAAAATTTAGATAAAAGAAATGGGAACAGTAAATATCGAATTGCAATAAATATCTCAATTTTTCAAAAATGGAATTTTCATATTCTCGATTCTCCATTTGAAGTAAATAAATAATGATATAAGATAAATGAAAAATTCATTAATAATGAATTCAAACTTCTTAACAATTCATCATCATCATCATTTTCAAATATCTTTCACTATTATATCTCCTCTATTCTCTTAACTCAAAAATCTTGATAAACATTCTCCACCATTCTCGATTAAAAATTCCCATTCATCAATTAAAAATTAAAATAATCCACTGCACGATCGAACTATTGGCCTTAAAAAATGAATTAAGAATACGAATCGAGGGGAAAAAAAATGTTCTTCAAAGCAACATTCCCGCCTGTCTCGAAATCGCTCGTATTTTGATACCGGTGACAGGCGTTCTTATTCTTATGGTAATACAGCGCACTCTCTCGGATCTCCACCATTCTTGCCATCCCTCTCTTTATTGTCCTCGTTCAAGAACAGGGAACGCGGCAGCTTTTGAAAAATCTTTTCGTAAATCTACGCTTGGCCCGGCCTGTTCCCATTGTGACGCGATAATGCGCCCTGAGATGTTTTTACTCGCGTGGGATCTTGCACATCAAGGAGGAAGTCCCTTTCTCGGGAAAATAAAGAATTTTTTGAGACGCATTGGCCGACTAATTTTTCCGAATATCTATTTTCAAGAAAGAGATATATTTTTAATAATTTTTAATAATTGTCTAAACATTTGCACATTATAAACTCTATTTGGTGATATTTATATTTTAGAAGAAATTATGCGATGGATTTTGTTAATTCGAAGAAACGAAATTTTTTCTGATAAAAGATTCTTTAATAAGAATTCCTGAAATTTTCCGAAAATTAATTTCGTTTTAACTCAAAGTCTGTACTATTTTAATCACGAATTATCACAACACATTATACATGCGGAAGAAGGATATTAATCTAATAATCGAAAACTTATTAAACTCCACGTGTATATCCTTATCGAATCGATCGCATCAACTTTTCCCACCACAACAAAACCGAAACACCAACAAACCGTTAATCCCGAACTCCATCACGTACCTCTAAAGTACCATAAATTAATCCTCGACAACGTACACGATCTCAAGAGACGGCACACCTTTTACACACACCATAATCGATTCCCACGATGATGCTCCCCGGCTGCAGATAATTCACGTCACCGCTAGGACAAATATATTTCACCCCTGGCTAGGCTACTTAACCGTTAAACGATTCTAACGAACCATCGAACCATCGAGTCACAATAGGATAAACCTTAAACAGAAACGATATTTCACACGTGGCACAAAGCGTTTTACCTTTTTATTTTGACGGCTGTTCCATAAAAGGTACCATTTCTCAATATATATATATATATATATATATATATATATATATATATATATTTCTTATTGTATATTTTAGATCCCAAAGTTGAATGTTCGTTCGTGTCTGCAAATAATGGCGATAGATTGCAGAATGAAATTGAACGAAAAGATTCACATTTTTTTTTTTTTTGGTATATCGTTGAGTTGCGAAAAATTAGATTTACGAAAGAAAAGTGATTTAAAAGTTGTAATATTTAGAAATGGTATTAGATTTATAAGATTTATAAGTTTTAGTATTAAAGGAATGTTCGATGTGTTGATATTATTAATTTTAAGAATTATTTATTTTAAAATAATTCATCGAATAAATAATTGTTTAAAATATCCTTATTCCTATTTTTTTTGTTTTATGAGCGTGCTTTAATGATGTGTATTTCATATAGTTTCTAAATATTAATTAAATAATTTTTAATAAAAGTTCTCAGTTATTAACAAATATTTTTATCTTCTATATAAATTCATATAAATCTGTGATTATAATGCAATATAATAAATATAAAAAATAATAGGAAAGGAAGAATCACTGTTCACAGTTTGTTCAGTTTCTTTACCGTTTACTGTAATATTGTATTACAAATTTGAAAATTCTAAAACGATAAATCGAAAAATTTTCCATAAATTGGCCATTAATTTATAAAATTGTTAATTGAGATTCCTTTTTGTAATAATTTTTTTAAATCAATCAAAAGTTACTATTTGTTTAAAGAAAAAGGAAAAGAATATCAAAGGCAATATCGCGCGCGAGAAAATTGTATTATCTCTCGATGAAACGTGGAATAGATTAAAAGCAAAGGGAGTTCCGGAAGTAAAAGGAAATTTCTCGTTTTATTTGTTCAAACTTCATAAATAACGGTTTACTCGTAATTTCACGCACAAGCGTGCTGTCGCTTGTAAAACCGTACTTATTAATTATTCATCGAATACACCGGCCCGATGCGGTATATCTCAGCCGCGAAAACACTGAGAAAAATAACGAGCATCATGAATATTACGATAGAACTATACATCACTATAATGGATCGCTCCCGTTGAATATTCAAGCATTACAGACGGCAATCCGAATGACTCAATAGGGCCCACTTAAGCCATCCTGTAATCGTTTGCACGAACAAAAATTTAAATAATTCTCTGTATTATTCCTTCACAATACAATCTCTCGTTTGTATATGATGAAAAGAAGAAAAAGTTTCTTGAAATCATCTTTTTAACCCATATTAACCTTTTGTCTTTTTGTCTTTTGGAACATCCTGTATATTTTTTATAAACACTTGAAATATATGAGCTTATATTATAATTTATACAACGTACAATTCTATATATGCAAAATATAAATGTTCGAGTTTTAAAGAGATAAATTACTCTTAATATTAATATTAGCATCGAGTACATGTCCAATAAGAAAAATTGATATAACATACGTTCTCATTTCGTCGAACGTCACTCGACCGCCACCCACTACACCTGCAAGAGTAATCACTCGGAAAAATTCAATACTCCGCTCCCTTGTAAAAAAAAAAAAAAATTCCATCCCGTTAACGAAACATCAACGGCAACAAAATTCAATTTGAAAAATTCGTCCCAAACACAACGCGTATCCAACGTATGCAACGCAAAGGCAACAATTTCCACCAATTACGTCCACCGAGCATCCTCATCTCACGTGGAACAAACCCTTCAAAGAAGCTATAATAACTGCAATAACTCGAGCCGTCAGCGGAAAACGCAAGCAGAAATTGCGACATCCGGGCACGGTGGTGTCTGGAAACCGCGAAGAAATTTCATTCGTCCCGGCAGCATGGCCGCGTGAACCACTTTTAGCAACGTCGACGCGAAATTATTTGGCCAACGCAATACACGCGCACATACACAGTGTGCATAGTAGACAGACACGGGAGAAAAAGCGTCACATTTTGCAGAGTTGGCAGGCGAACTCTGACTTTTCCTAATGGAAACACCGGAGGGAGGATGGAGAAGCTTTAAAAGTGGCGTTACAAACGCTTTAAATCCGCGCGGCATTTATTATTCCGTCCCCAGCGTTATTTTTCTACGCTTTTTTTCACCCTGCCGTGTCTCTTTTTCCGCGGATTTTCGGATCTCGCCTCGATCATTCGACAACCAGTCCGATGGCTATCATCCGGCTGAAACGAAGATTACGCTCCCCGCTGGGAATCTCTACGACTTTCCCCCTATCTCAAATCCGTATAGTCGCCCCCGTTTCTACAAATTTCATTCGCTGATGAATTTTGAAACATAATATTTTTGAAGCGGAATCCCTGCGCGCACGTGAAATTCTTATTCGTCGATATATTCTCCGGTTTCAGATTTTCAAGTATTGAGTAGAAATGAAATTTTTCGGAAGACCAAGCATCGGATAATATCGGATAAAGATATTTGAGAAGTAATTTGAGATTTTACAGAAGAAACAGAAATTTTGGATTTGCTGATTTTATTTTTCATATTGTATAGTATTTTGAAACGAGAATATGAAAATTTTGAAAAATTAAAAATTGTCGATTCGACGATTCATTTCTAATATACATAAATCAATATATTGAATAAGTTTTCTTAAAGTTCGATTCAATCAATTCCTTTCTAATGCTATCATATCAATCCACAAACTTCCACAACATTCTACAAAATCTTTTATCAAAACAAGAAGTGAACACAAAAGAAGAAAATCAAAACAAAATCCAAAATCCCAAGATACACAAAGAAAGATAGTCGAGCTCTCTAAACAACGAGCAAGAAACAGAAGAATAATTCGAAAAGCCATCATCAAAGCCGTCTACAAAAATCGCGTATCCCTATTTGCGAATTTCAACGAAACATAACCCCTTCATCTTGATCACCATCCAAATCCAAGGATCAACGAGAAAAAGAGAAAGAGAGCAAGCAAATCCAATGTTCATCCCGAAAGTTGATGGATTTTTCGCAGCCTGGGCTGATTTGCAGTTGGCATCGTCAACTTCAAACGCTCGCTACTTGCCAATTACACCTTGAAGAGGACTACGTTCTCCGCAGGGGTGGCCCGGATTCGCGCGACGAAGGAAGCCGCAACAGTGGACTCCGGGCTGAAAGTTCAGCCTTGTCTGCAACAACCGTTCTCAGAACCTCTCCAGGGGGTGTTTTTCTCGGTCCACTTTCTGTCAGGAACAGTTACGGGTTTATTCGATGTTGCAATGCGCGCCGTTTAGTGATGTTTGAGTTTTGTTAGAGTCGAAGAGTTAGAGGAATTGTATTATGGTGGTGAATCATGGGATTTGAATCGCCGCTTAAAATTTTTATCGATCGATGTAATTTTGTTTAATTCGAATTAATGTTCGTATTGAATAGGAAAATAGAATGAATTATGATACTGTAAATTTGAGATTAGTTTTTAGTTTGGAGATTGGATGTTTGTTTTATGATCAATATTGATATATTGATAGGGTTTGAAAATATGAGACTTATTTATAAGTAATTGAAATTTAAATGAAGGGAGATTCTTTATATGTCATTGATTAATTGCTAATTTTTTGGCAAAATCATTTAATTATTTATTCAGGGAATAAACTTTTGGATGCAATGAAAACATATATTAAATATATTAATTTTAAGTTGGATCAACTTAATATTGAATTTATATATTGTCAAAATATCAATTAATTGTTTATATATATATAATTTTTTTAAACATTTATTTTTCAATTTATCCCTATTTAAACATTGCAATAAAATTTTTAAAATTTCCCTTCACTACCCTCATGCCTAACGGCTAAAATATAAATAAAATTTTTTTCATCAATGTGAAATACGAATCGCGAATAAAATATGGAAAATACATACAGAAATTTCGTTGATTCTGAATTAAACTGCGCAACATGATCGATGAGGATCGAAAGCAAACGAGTTGAAAATAAATTCACCCCTGGGAGAAGAGGAGTGATCAGGCGTCGCAGCAAAGCGGAAAGTATTAATGCGACAATAACAGGACGCAACGGCAGCGAAAAACCGAGTCGCGGAGCGTTTTAAATAATCTCAAATCGGCCAACGTGAAAAACCCGGGCGGAAATGCGTTTTTACGTTCCCAAAACGAATTGCTTACGCATCAGTCCGCTAACTTGAAAAATGCGCGCTCCAAATGTTATACGGAGTATCCGATATTCATGGTTCAACTAACCATTACTTTATTTTATTAATTCTCAATTTTTGTAGAATTTTAGGGTTTCATAAATATTCTTAATTATCCCTGAAAATCGAAATTTTGATCGATGATATTTTAAAAATTATTATTATATATTTATTTCTTAAATTCGACTATGAAATAGAAAATGATTAAATTAAAACAAGTGATTAAATAATTAAATTTTCATATACCAATATATTCTTCTGCCTTTATATACTTTGAATAAATCATGTTATACGCTAATTATTAAGAATAATAGATGTTGATATAATTATAAGCACAAATGATTAAAACGATATTAAAATATTAAAATATGAAGCAAGCTAATTTTTAATTAATTTTATCTTTTCGTTTAATTATTTTACTTTTCATCATCACAGTTTATCTCTATTTGATTTCAGTTATACCCACCCTGTATACATAAAGGCTCGTTATCGATGTCACCAGACTTCTGGCCATCGAATCCATAGCATTTTCCGGCGATTTAAATGCCGGCCACGTACGCATGGAATGAACAAAATTCGACGGATAAAGAGAAAGAAAGAGAGAGAGAGAAAGAGAGGGAATGGGAAAAATATAACTAGCTTCCACCGATGAATAAATAAAAACGTTCTGATGTAACTGAGTTCTCGTCAACTCTTTGAAGTGCTGGGTACATATGATTGGACTCTATAAATGTTTGTTGAGTTTGTTTTGGTTGTAAATATAGAATTAAAGAGATGGATTTACGTACGTGTGTATCACTGTGTAATACTCTCTTTAATACCTCATTACTTTCCTTTTATCGTTAATTCTAAAATAACGATGGGAAAAAAAAGTACTTTTTTATTTTATAAAATTAATAAATACTTTTAAGGATGTAATTTTTTTACATTTTAATATTCTTCACGAAATATATCTATTATACTCAATATAAGAATCTTTTTTCGACAAATCGTTTTTTAATCAACGTATCACCACATTTTGTTACATTTAAAAAAATATAGTCAGAAAATTGAAATCAACTTATTCGATTCACCTTTCTCCAAAATATCCCCACGATCTATATCGAAAAAAATTTAATTTCACTCCCTTTCAAACCGCATGAATCCCAAACCCAAACTTTTGAAGGATACTGTAACGCGCAGAACCTCGCAAAAATTCAATTCCCTCGTTCGATCATCCGATTACAATTTACATTCACTGGGTACAAAGGGTATCGCTATCGAAACAAAAAAGCAAAACACCATTTTCGCAAAATTAAATCCTCATTTCGTTGCAATTCGACGGCCTGCTAGCCCCTGCTACTCCCACCCCCTATCTATATATATTGTCCATTTAACTCTCTGAAAATACTCCGCTTTCATGGAGGAACAATAGCGGAACAACTGTAGGGAGTGATGGAATGAAGGCAAATAAATGCAAACAAAAAGAAAACGCTGGGAATACAATGGCGTTCGATTTTATTGGCCCTCCTCTGGATGCGTGTTACACTCCGGGGAATCGTATGCGTTTTTCCATCCCTCCGTCTATCATACTCACGGCGTGTGTCTGCTTTTTATGAGCTACCTCTGTCGCCTCGTGGCCGACCGTGTTCAAAAACAGAAACCAGATTTGAGGATTAACGATGAATACGCGAAATTTCGGAACCAGTGTCGCTGATTAAAATCATCAACATGGTTCAAGCTTACCATTGTAAAGATTTGTGGGGATTCTTCTGCAATGAATTTGTAAAGATAAATGATGGAATTGAAAAGATTTTATCCCCGATGGAATGTAATTTTTTAGGGAAGGAATAACATATAATGTTTTCAATCATTATATGAACATTTAAAGAAATCGATTATAAGAATATCGTGTCAAAATTTCGAATTGGAAGTTTATTTAAACTCCCTGTGAGTAAAAAAAATGTGTTATTTTGTATTAATAATTGTTTCTGTATTAATAATAATTAAAAACTGGAATTTTCGTTATCATTGCAACAAATGAACTATGATAATGATGGAAATGCGTGTAGAAATAAATAGAAAGTATGAAAAGTTTTGAATATCATTGCTAATTTTTTTTAAGATTAATTTAATTAAGATTTGTTTCTTCTTACGAATGAAAATTTTAATCTCATTATACTCATTTATAACTACGTCTAGAAAAAAAATGAAAAAAATTTTTAAAAATCTAATTTTATTTAAGATCAATATTCAAACAAAATTTTCAAATCTATGAATCTTCAATTTAACACTTTGATATGATATTCTTGTATCAATTCGAACCATTCAGTCATTTTTTCTAAAATTATTTAAATGATTAATTATGCCACTTTTTCTCTTACTATAACTTTGATTAAAAATTGAATCCCTTATTTAAAATCAAGATAAGATAAAGATCCCTTATAATCTTGGAAAAGAGAAAGAAGCATTTCCAACCTTTCAGGATAGAAGAGGCATCGCTTTGCAAGTTTAAATTTGCACTTGGCACCTGATCGGCTGACGTGGCAAGGGAAGCAAGGGGTGCAACCCTTAGACATGGGTATAATTCGCTCAATTATTTAATAACTTGGCCTCATGCCTGGCCACGGACCGTCCAATTTGAACTATGAATTCTCCATGATTTCATATATTAAAACGCCTCACGCCGAATCACATTAGTGAATTAGCATGCACTGTCATGCAACAATGTTGAAATTGAAATTCACTATAGAATCGAGAATATTATGCCATATTAAAATTGCGTGAAATTCGCGATTGAAATAAAAGAGAGATTTAAATTTTGTTCGAAATATTCGAGGTAGGAGGAACTGATGAATATTGATTTATGGAAGTTCGAATTTACACATTAGTTAGGTATTTGTAGATTATTGCACGCAGTACACAGGGTTAGGGATCACAAGGTGATTTAGATTACGAGATCAGAGATTATGGGGACATACAGATCGTTTCGCGATAAATTACATTATAATCCAGATTATTCTGTGATGTCTCATTCCCTAAGCCACTGTATCGAGTTTGGTTTGGAGATCATGGAGGGGTTAAACAAGAAATTGTGTGCACGAATTATATGATGATGCTTCGGTTAAGATTGATGATCGCTTAAATGATCCTACAAATGTATTCATGAAATTTGAATATCATACATGTGATACATTAATAATTATTATTAAGAATTAAACATTGAAAAATTTATCTTAAATTTTTTTCATTCTAAATATCGATGTGCACATTTTTATTATTTATATTCAATTTAAAATTTAATTATTTATTATAAATACACCTTCTACTTTATGAATATTGAAAACAATTTTTGCTTGACCCGAAATTTCACTTGAAATGAAACTTTTTCACAGCCCTTAACTGTTAATAATTTTCAATCTAAAAACAGAGTTGACACTTTTCACAATTAAAACTTTCCTTTATCCTTCAATCGGAAGCCATAATCTCTTTCACAAGTGTGATTCGATATTAAGACGAGGGATTCCTCTAAACTTTTCCAATAAACTTCACTCATGATCACCTTTTTAAAACTTCCATACAAAACAGTATACGACGCAAAGTGTACATTTTCTAAAGACTTTTAAACGAGATCTTTTCATCCCTAATTACAAATACCCCCAAATCCATCGAAATCTTTTTAATCCATTATGTTGAACATAATCAACATAATCAACGATATATAAGTCTCTTCATTTTAATATAATGCATCAAGCTTATATATATCGAAAAACTGATAAAATTGGTTTCTTGAAATTGACGTAAAGAAAGAATCTAATTATTAATTTGATAAAATCATCGAGGTTCCACGTTGCAAAGAATTGAGAGTCTTCGAGGAACGATTGTTGACGTAGTATTTGCGTAGATGTATGAAACATGGAATAGCAACATTGTTCTCGGCCTGTTTCATTGTTACGTAGTTGGACAATTCGAGAGTATGGCTGGCATGCTTGTGGCTTATGTGATGGATCGATCTTGAGGCCTACCAAGGGAGTTGTTTCAGTAAGAATTAGGATTAGTTACGTGAACATTCACTGGTGATCGATGATTTTGAAACGTCTAGGTTTTGCAAGATTATTGTTAAAGAGTTATACTATTAAGATTAATCCTCATATGTGTACTTTGATGTATATTTTTGATGTCATTCAATTTTCGATTTTATTAATTCTTTATCTTATAAGATTATAATAAATATATTAATAAGATTATAATTTTGAAAAGTAATTCATTTTTAAACGATAGATTATTTATCGTTTATCAAAATTTTACAATAAATGTAGAGATGTATATATATATATATATATATATATATATATATATGGAAATTTAAAAATAAATTTGCATTTAATGTGGAATTAATTTAACAAGTCAATGCATGTAATTATAAAGAAATGCTCTTTTTACAGATGGAAATGGCGATGTTGAAAATTTGGATCCAGATGTGCAAGATTATACCACTGATGAAGATTATAATGATGTCTTTGATGCAACAACTAATGGGTATGTCAAAATATTCTTCCATTTTTCAATATCAAACGCATCATATCTATGACAATTTCGAATCGAAAACAATCAAAAAACAATTATTTAAAAATGATAACATTCCTTTTCACGACAACGATCCTCAACTTTTTCTATTTTCTTCCTTAGAGTGTATATTTAATCAATATACATCATATATTAATAAATAAATCTATAAATATCAATTGTACAACAAAAAAGAGATATTTGACAAATACAAGTGTATACACACCCAATACTTTATCATTTATTTATAAGAAAATAATTGTTGAGATTTTACGAATCTTGATCTCACTTTGTATTTTCTGTAATAATTCTTATCGCCCAGGTTGAGAGTCATCACTCTACAAGATCAGTTCCCGTGATATTATCGATATCGTTTGACGTGAGATGGTCGAATATCCCAATCGAGAATTACCAGTTCGCGAGGAATTACGCGAAGGAAAAGAGACGAATAAAATTTTCTCTCGGAAATGTAAATGCAGAAAAAAAAAAGGGAGAAACGAGGATCGAAGAAGAGATGATTTCATGTTCGTACGATGAAAAAGCTATGCGCAGGGGATGCCGCGGGGTTTAATAAGGAAACGGCTCGATTGGTTCGATTCGAAAGCTAATAATGCTACTTCCCGTGCATGGTGGAACAGCGAAGGCTGTAGGCATGATTAAATTTGAATTCTCTCCTTCCTTATAATTCGGTCAGGAAGCGTCGATAGGGCCAATCGAAATTTCTACAACTACGAGAGATGGCTTATCGTCGAATCTTACCGTGTTTTCCTTTAACCAGATTTCATAAATGAAATATTCGCGGAAAACGAGGTGGTCTCGATGTTTTCGATTTATTCCTTGAGAATTGAGTGCGTGACGATTATTTAAGAAATAGATAACCTAACCTAACCTAACCTAACCTAACCTAACCTAACCCAACCTAACCTAACAATTTCACTCAGATATTTGAGGGTAAAATTCTTATGAATATTTGGAAAGAATATTATTATTATTATTATTTATTATTATATTTTTTATTAATCGCGGTTTGGAAAATTTTTTTTCTAAATAAAAAAAATGTAAAATAAAAATATACTAAATTTTCGTAACGATTGTACGAAATATAAAAAAATTGCTTACGATTTCAAAATATTTTATATTTGAAGATTATAGATCATTCGCATTGTTTTTTTCTGGACTATTATTATATAATAATTCGATATGTCAATTCAATCGAAAACTTTTTTTAATCTTACTTTTAAAAACTATTTTTAAAAATTGATTGATTTCAAATTTTTAAAATGTATTTGAAAAATTTAATCTTAATTACCTGTGTAATAATCAAAACATATATTTAAATCTATATTTCTAGTAATAATATAATTATAAAAGAAATTCATATAATATATATAATTTTTAAAGAAATTTATTTTCTCACCCTCGATAACGATTGACAAATATGAAAATACTAATTTTCAACCATTTTTTAAGATATAAAAATCAGAAAATCAATATCAATAGATCTATCACGATCTTGGTTAAGGAGAATCATGAGTCGTTTTAAGAACACGTGAATTCCAATTTCTTTTATAAAAACTAAAACAAATAAAATAAATTCTTAACTTCGAACAACAACCACATCTCATCTACTATTCCATCAGGCCACGCTCCAAGGCGGTTCGATTTTACACGACGATGTAATGACCGCGGTAATGCGATGAACGTGATTGAAATTACGTGTCGTAACCGATCTAAGCGAGAACATTATGGTTACGATATCGTGCGTACACGGGTCGGCGACTTTCAGTCAACTATATTATTCCCGAACGCTACGTGCCTCCATTAATATTGATGTACGCTCTTCCAACCCCTTCCTGCAAACGGTTTGTCGAGGGGTGAACTGACAGATATTGTTGCGACATCCCCGAAAGATCCTGCAGAATCAACTTCTTCCAGGATTGAATCGGTGAATGATAATCATATCGAGATGCATATTCAAACTATCAGATTATCTTTATTGTTTCGAAATTTTGCGAGGGACAGATTTATGTTTTTTCATATACTTATTACGTTCCTCGAGATATATTGTTAAGATCGATATTCTATAGAAATATATAATCGATGCTTGATCTTAGTTTTTCAGATATTCGATGATAATGTATTCGAATTATTCGTGTCATTCAACGTTTTGTTTATTAAATTTCAACGTAATCAAAAATTAAATAATTTCCTATTATATGTCTGATTATATGTATTTACCTATATGTCGAAAAAATATTAATTAAATCCAAATATATTTACATTCCGTATCGTTTGATAAAACTAAATCACGTAACTAAATACTCTAATATAAAAATATATCGATACTTTTATATTTTTTGATGCTACTTGAGAACAAGGAATGTAGATTACGATAAAAGATCTCTTCGTTAGAAAAATAGGGTAAATACATGTAAATACATTTTGTACTTCAAACAGACTCACTGTAACTAAGGCCAATCTTAACTGAAAGTAAGTAAATCTAAATTCAGCCGGGTGAAGGCCTAACTCCGCGATAATCCACGGATACGGTCGTGTTCGATCATTTGCATGGCGACTTTAAAACGTCGTTCCCGAGTGGCGGGGATACAAAACCGATCCCTCAAGCGAGGTTAAATGTTGCATTATTTATAGAAACCCTGTGAACGCCTAATCCCTGTCTGAGACGGTCTTCTGACTGCTTAAAGCTGGCAAAGTCGAAGGAAGTGACGTAACGCGATGGGCGCGCCCAACTGTTAACGATTCCCCTTTTTCCTTCGCGATGTTTTAACACCTTTTCTCCGCGCCAGGGTGAACTTATAAGCGTGCATCAACCATGCTTGATCTTTGCGTGGGTAACGATAGTCTCTGTTCGTCTCACGATGATTCATCTGATCATTGTTGTCGAAGTTGAACGGAGTTACGAGGATTATTGGTCTCTCGTGGTTTTGATAGTGGAAGGGGATGAAGCGAATAACTTTTGGTAGTAATAATTAATCAAACTGTTTTTGCAAGACGTAACTTCAATTTATCAATGAATTATCAAGGGAAAACTTTGAAGAATCTATTATGAATTATTGATTTAAATTTATATTAATAAATAATGATTCAATATTAAAATGACTGGTGATTTTGTAATATTTAAGAGTTTAGAAAGTTGTTATAGTTTGAAGTTAAATGTTATAGAAATGATAAGTTTTCATTGTTTTATTTAGTTATAATGTCTATCATTTCGAGATAGATATATATTCGTGAAAATTGAAGTTTTCGTTAGTGATATCTTCATTAAACAAAAATTAGTTCTAATTCTAAATCTTTAAAAAGCATATAGACTTTTGAAAAATTTACTTACTTTAAAAATATCATATCCTGAAATTATAAAATGCTAAACAGAATATTTTAATTAGAAAAGAATAAAATGTTCCTGATTAATGATTGATTGATGAATTAAAGTTATGTGCGTCTTAAAAAAATTATTTGGTTAATTATTACTTCGAATTGATGAATATTGTTCAATAAATAAAAATCAACTCTTTATAAATGTTTATATCATGACGAAAAAGAAAAAGAATATCGTACAATTACAAATATATCCTCAATCTTCCTATAATTTAATCCTGATTAGAACTGATTTAAATCTAAACGAAATTTAACATTAATTTCAACTAAAAATACTTTTATATCACCATACGAATTTCCAATTAAAGATCCAATTAAGACTCTCCTAGTCATATTCCTTTCACACATCGCAGACACATGAAATTTTCATGAAAAAAATGGATACGATAAACTATCTGACAATCGTGCGACGTGACATGCAAAAGCCGGAAAATTGATCTCTTGTTATATAATTTTTACACGTTACGCGGCCGTTGTAAAGCACCGTGAAATTTTAACTCGTAGCCGTCGTTTAATAAACGATATTTACGATCACGAGCTCCGTGTGTACGAAAATTTCAGGAGTCGAAACCACGTTTCATCGCGAACGTCCTCGGAATTAATATCTTCCCACTCCGTTATTTATTATCCCTTTCTTCTACATTATTTATTTCTTAGAGAGAAACTAGATATTTATTATTGTTGAACGAAACGAAGCCTCGTTAAATTTTGAAACTCGTATTTAAAAATATAAATTTTCGATACAATTTTATCTTTTCGCCATTTTATAATTATATTTATTTCTTCTTTCTATATTAACTTTTATTTTAATTCTTCTAGATGTGCAACAATTTTATAATTTATTTATATATTCCATCATATCTCGTATAAAATAAATGTATAATTTTAACACACAAATTACGCTTCCATTTAAAAATTTTTAGTAATGCGTGATAATAATATTGTATATTTATGATTTATTATTTATATTATATTGTAAATGTACATTTACGATAATATAAATAATACAATTCACAATATATCATATAACATACCGTACAATAATTTGAGCATTAAAACGAAGCATTTATTATATAAAAATAATATGGCAAATAAATTAATCATTTAAAGTCAGCGTACAATCATGACAATATATATAATATATTATGATATTTTATTTCGACTCGATAAAATATTCATTATTTCAATTTCAACATATATAAATTTTTTTCTCCATGTATCCAGCTACGGATGAACTCCTCCGAAATTTCCAAACTCTGAATATAAAATGCCAAATTATCCATATCCATTTTTTCCACGATTTTCACGCGTTTACCACGATTTCGTCATTTAGCAAAGAGAGAGAGAAAGCAAGAATCGCGTGTCGAACAAACGACAAAAAGCGACTGACGAAAACAACTTCTCAAAATGCAAAGAATTATTTTGCATGATAAACACGCGGAGAAAGTGGCCAGGTCTTTTTCAACCATCCCTCCGCAACTCTTACGGCGAATTTCGTGAGCGCTGTTAATTTTAAACCGTGTCGTTTCGCGAAAACCGAGCGGGATATCGTTAACGCATGTACCGGTGATTTCAATTTTACGAAACTTTGGATGTAACTTTTTGTCCTGGTCCTTCCCCCATTCCCTTCGCCTAGTAATTTGATAATCCTTTAATGGCAGTGTGTAAAATCGACCGAAACATGGAGTGAGAAGGATGGTTAACAAGAAAAAGAGAAAAGAAAATATAGAGTCGCCAACCAAGCTGACGTGATATGATTAAAACATAATTATTCGAAAAATCGGCAGAATTTTTTCCTTTATCTTGAAGATTTTAAAAGAGACATAGAGATTAAAAATACCAAGCGTCGTATATATAATTAAATAAATATCTTTAATATTTGAATCAAACCAAAATTTTATTATACTCTCCAAAAATAAAATCTTTCAAAATAAAAAAACAAAATTTCATAACTAAAAATTCATTCACTCTACCGTTCACTTATGTAAGAAAATAATATAAATTAAAAAATTCGAATCGATTGTCACCTCCCTTTCCCCCTATTTTCTTCAATAAAATCGATCACTTTGGACGACACGACTTCGATCAGAAATGGAATCTCGATATCGGCGATATCATCAACAATTTAACCGGTTCGTGCGTCAAGAACGGTCAACCCTGGAGGCCACAGGTGCACCGGATCTTGCCGATGACTTACTGATCATAGCTTGATTTATATTCAATAACCAAGGGTGGGAGGGTTGAATTACTCGCCGCGGCTGTGTGCAATCAGTTTCCAATGTAAACACGCACCTATACAGGGAAACGTGCGCGTATTCGTACATCGAGGAATACGGACATACAGACGGGTCGGCAAACGCGGTGATTGCCTCCACGCGCCAAGGGGTAGCTTCCGGTTTGCGTAACAGCGCGCTCCACTTGCTCGATACCTAAGAACGGTGTAGGCTACTGTGACAGTTCCGTGATGTTTGATGGACGTTATTGCTTGCCTTGGCGGTCGCTGTATTCCATAGGATATACATATATATAGCATCACTCGTAATTATGCGCCATGGAATGACTGTGACGGAAAGGAGTAGGGCAAGCTCTTGATAATTAAGTTTGGCATTATTGTAGATCGAATTTTCGAGCGTTTGATCGTTTAAGAGTGGATTGAAATAAAATAAGTTTGGAAATAAAGGGATTGGAATAAAGTAAGTTTGCGCTATTTACTATGTGAAATGTTCGAGATTGATAACGTTAATAGAAAGTAATAAATGATAAATAATGCTATTATAAATTTAACGAGATATAGAATTAATATATTCATAGAATAATCTTTGAAAAATCGATTCTAGAATATAATAATGGAAGAGAAAAAAATTTATAAGATTTTTTCTTTAAATATCATTAGTTTAAAGTATTAAAATAGTTAAAATTATTTAAAATATCGAAACTTTTATTTTGATTTATATATAAATTTTAATTTTCGATTGTAATAATTTTATTAGAAATTTTTATTAATGAATAATCATATCTACTTATAGACATAAATATTATATTATTTTCTTTAAATGATTAAGAATTTTTTATAACCAATCAATTTATTGAATATAATTTTATTTGATTGATAATTAGTTCTAATAAATATTTTATAATATCCCATATTTTATTTCATTTTGATTGCTATGAATGATATTTTAATCTACAAATATCTGTTTTTTAAATTAATAATATTATTAAAATCGTTAGTGAATTTAATTTCAACCGATTAAATATACCGATTAAAATTTTTTTAATTATTCAAAAGACAAATGCAATTCATCCAAAAATGAATATCTATAATCCATCGAACAATGAAACGAATTTTCAATTTTCAATTATATCCTCTGAATATAGAAAGGAACTCGAAACGACACGAAAACCAATAAAAAAAAAATTTCATTAATCCAATGGAAATCGAGATTGAATTTGAAATTGATCGTGAGATCAGAAAAAGCAAACGAGACTTGGCGGAAAATTCGATTAACAATTTTCATCTGTGCGTTTTAAAAATTGTGCGATTTAATCTGTCTTTTTCTCTTCTCCGCCAATATTTTTATAATTTTTGAAACGTTCGAGGTTCGTAAAGGCTCTCACAGCATTGATTGAAAACACTCTCAAAATGAAGAGCAACGATATATAGCATTTGCGAGCAGAAGCTGCTGTTTAATTAATCGGGAGGCAACAACAATCGACTGTGCATAGTTTCGCATTTTCAGGAACAGACTCTGTGCGTCTGACGTGCATGCAAATTGAAAAGCCCTTTGCCTGTGATCGTGTTTCGTCATTGTATTAGAGAAGAAGCTCTTGTGCACCGTCTTCAGCTTCAAGGGATGAAACTTGAAGATAAATTTTGACAGTGACTCATATAAAGGAAATAGAGTGTCGTACATGGAATAAATAGGAGAGAGGAAAGCAAAATTTACATTTTGTTCGCGTTTGTTCATAATATTGTTCCTTATATACATGTAATAATAACTTTCGTAATGTATTATGATCATTTCATACTCCTATCATGGAATGATTAATTTCAATAATCAATAATAATATTGGAAATATAAATTTTCTATCGTTTCGCGTAATAGCAATATATGTAATTTTACTTTTAGGATTAAAGGCCGAATTATACATATGACGACAATATTTAATCTTTATTAACGATTATATGATGAGTTTAATTTATCAATTTTTATTAAAAAACTATATTTTTATAAACGAGAATTTTATACATACGATATTATTTGAAAATTAATCGAAATCTTTCGACGAAAATAAAATACGATTCGTTCAAAAATCGATCGAGAAAAATAGAGCTAATATTTTCACGTAGGGGATCGAGTAAAGCGAGAGAAAAAATGAAATCTTGGCCACTCCATTTCCAGAAACACTTGGATAAATAGCGCGACTCAGGCGATCGTACATCACTCACCGCGATAAGGGGAAGTTCAGGCTTGACTATGCATTATTTCGCGATGCGAGAGGGCGAGAAGAATAGGGTGCCGGTCCATTAACATATTCATACTTAATATTCCGCTCGCAGCGCGACAACGTCCGCCATGCCCGGATTTATATTGGCCTAATATACGCGATTACTTTCTCCCTCGTGTCAAGATCGACCGGAAGTCACGATTGATTGCAACTTCCAGAAGAGGATCTGGCATCCTCCTTCGTTTGCAGATGTACGAAGTCATGTAAATACACGTCGTATGGACGCGTGTTCTGTCTTCGAGGATAGAAGTGGTTGGGAAAAAGACGACGAATATCTGTTGATTCTCATCATAATTTTTTTGTATTAAAATTTTATTCAGATGCACGTATGTTTATTTTTTTTTTTTTACAATAAATCAGAACAAGTAAAAATCAGATAATTAAACTCCATTAATCTGGATAATAATTGTGTGATGATGTGAGATGATATATAAGATGAATAACTTCAAAATTTATGCTAAACATGAAGATTTTGTAACAATAATTAATAATTAAAATTAATTGAATATTCATTATGCTAAATTTGAATAAAAAAATTTGATAAAATTTTCGATGTTTGACATGGATTTTCTCTTTATTTTAAAAAGGGCCAATTTTATATATTTATTCTATTGTATCTTAAACTACAACACCTCGTAAATCTTGTAACGAAAACTCAAATACCCCTGATATATAATTATCATAATCAATAACTCATTCTAGACTTCTTATCTCTTTCACCTTAATTCTAAGAAAACATTTTTCTTCCTCGGAAGACAAGTCTCTAACATAATTTCTCACATAGATCATATCTTGTGGCGAACTATCCCCCTTAAATCTCCCGTGGTTCCTTCGATCTTTAAAGAAATCTCTCTTAACAAAAGAAAAAAATTTTATAATTCTAACTTAAATAAATTTTAATATTTTTCTTTAAATTCATTAAAAAAATCATTTAATATTTAACCATAATGCCGAAATCAGAAATTTAATATTGTGAAAAATTTGTTAACATCAACATTATTTCGAAAAAAATATTTTAAAAAAGACACACTAATTTTTTAAATTTAAATTGTTTTTTAAATTTAAATTAATTTTTTAAATTGCAATATTTTCGTAAACAAAAATTCCAACTTAAGAAAACATTCATCGATGCAAACGTTCTTTCATCAAAGAAAGAAATCCATCACTCTTCTGTTTTATCCCTATTATTGGCATAATAAAAATTCCATTCTATCAATCGGGCGAAACTTTCAGCACGAAAACTCGGCCCCCTTTAATGATCCCTTTCTCGTTTTAAAGTTACATTGTTAGCGTCCAGGCAGCACGAAGTGGCTCGAGAGATCGATCTACATGTGGGTGGATATACTGCTCGCCCTGAGGGCATCTGACGTGAGATTGTCGTTGTATAAAAATCCATCAGGGACACAACTGATTCGTGTTCATTGTATCTATTACTCGAACTTGTTTTCTTTCTTTTTATTTTTCTTCTCTCTCTTTATCTCCTCTCCTCTCCTCTTTTCTGCATCTTCCGCGCCCGGCATCGAACAATGAATCACGTCAATTTCATTGGTACGGATAAATATCTATGATTTAACGTAGCAACGAAGGGCATGGGAGAGTGGGTGGTGATTAGAGTATATTTTGTGTTTCGGTTATTGAAACCGGATTAAATTTACCCTGCCACGAACAAAAAATTTGTAGTTCGCGTTATACCAATGGAGCTCAAAATTCAATTTCATAGAGGGGATATAATGGAGAATCACGATGAGAGAGGATCAGAGATTGCGTTTCTTTTTTCCTTTTTATCTTTAGAATTAAAAAATTGTAATTTTCTTAGAAGATAGAAAAAAGAAGAAAAATAATAAGACATAGATATATATAATCTTTTTCTTTATTATATAAATACTTTTTCACCCTTACTCCTCTTTTTATACTTTTAATTTTTTATTTTTATTTATCGTTTATGCCATTATATCCCTTTTCAAACTCGAAAATATCGTAAAGCATCGCGATTCGTTGTGCATTTTAATAAATTTTCGAACAATGATATAATATGAAACGTATAACAGGTTTCGCAATAAATTCCCAGCCATCGCGGGAAATATTTTTCCACCAGAGCGGGTACATGTAGTAAAAATTCAAATACAAGGCATAATAATCGTTGAATTTTCATACGTCGATCCACTCCATGCATGTAATAATGCTAAACGGAGCATGTAAACCGGAAGCCGATAAAAAATTTAACCCGCGTTCTTTGGTCAATTTCTCGTGACAACATGTCGTTCATACATTTCAATGAGAACATTCTAACGGGTGCTCGAAAAACATTTACCAAAATCATCTTTTTTAATAATTTATTATTCTTCTCTTTGCATTTGTATAAAAATTAAATTTATAATCAATAATGGAATATTGAAATGTATAAACGTTGGAAAATTATTTTAATTAAAAATAATCGATATATATTTACTTTATTAATAATAGATATATATTTACTTTTGAAAATACTTAAATAAAAATTAATAATGAATTTGTAATTCTTTGATTATTATCCTTTTTGCTAATATAATACTTTTAGATTTTATTATCCAATTTTGAATCAATGAATGATTCGAAAAATAATAAAATGAAAAAACATTGAAATTTTATATTAAAGAAAATATAAATAAATTAATGTATTTAAATATCTAATTAATAAGAATTAATAAATATAGTTAAAATTATTTCCTTTTAATTTTCTAGGACTGAAATTGAGGCAGTGTCTGGGGCCAAAAGTGGCACTTTGAAATTTATACGGACTTTGACTAATATTTCGAAAGATGCTGGTGGTGTGGCGCATATGCGATGCGAGGTTGTTGGAGATCCTCCGCCAACTAAAATCAAATGGTTCAAGAACGAAGCACCTCTCGAAGAGAAACGGCCGAAAATCACAATTAAGAAGATACATGCACAAGTAACACCAATGATACTATCGAAATTTTTCCTTTTTATCAAATCTCTTTACAAATTTTATTAAATTTCATCAAAGAGGAAAAATTATATTGAATATATTTTTAATAAAAATATTATAAAATAAGAATATTTTTCTTTTTAAAAATTTTAAATTTTATGTTATATTTGCAACATTTGAAAGAATATTTAAAAAATCGAAAAGAAAAAGGAGAAAATGTTTTTATTTCTCAGGCGCATGAACATGCTGCGAAGAATATTGCCGGAAGTCGTTTAAAGATCATCAACTTAGATGTCTCTGACGTAGGATTCTACACTTGTCGCGTAACAAATGGAAAGGATCAGATTCAGAGCGAAGGAACTCTTCGAGTCGATTCTTCCAAAAACAGACATGGTGAGTTATATTTAAAAATTATTTACAAACTATAAAACTTTGATATGCTTCAAAAAAATAAAAATGAAATTGTAATCAAAAAATTAAAATTAATAAGAATTAATAACAAAAGATAGAATAAAAATTAACCCAAAAAGAAAACAAATTTTAAAAAACAATTTATTCGATAATAAAAAAAATCTATAAGTTAAAAAGTTTATGAATATAAAATCAATATGAATTGATTTGTTTCTTCCTAAAAACACTATTTTGTAAGTGGAATTATTATAACTCTATGAAACAATTTGTACGCATCACGAATTGAGTTCACAAGTAAACGTGTCACGATTTCAAATATCTATGATGACGAAGAAAAGCTTTTCGTGATCTCGAGCGGAGACGAGCGAAATATAGGAAGCTTTAACAGGGGATCGTAAAACTGTCAATTCGACTCATCGAAATTCCCCTTTGACGTCTACTCGCCAGGAACGTGAGGGGAAATTGATTCCCCCAGGCAGAGTGATTCTTCTTAGAAAATGCCGAAATGTCAACCTCGACCATTTTTTTTTTGGCAATAACGTTCTTTCCTACGAAAATTTAAAAATTTTTTCGAGAAAAAAAAATATTTTTGAAGTTTTTATTGTAACATTAAATTCGTGGAAGTTTTTCATAAAGGCAATTCGCTAACTTCGCATATAATATGTCTCAGAAGAAAATGTTTCACGAGTATACAATTTGAATTAATAAAAAGAAATTTTTTTTGAACTTAAATAGTTTCTGGGAAATATAATTAAAGAAACTTCATTGGTAACAAATAAATTGAACGATTTTATAATCTTTACGTACTTTAATATATATATTTAATATATATCCTATGTTATTAAATTAAAAAATTTTGAATTTTTAATTAAAAAAATTTTTAATTGAATTTAATGATTTTTAAATAAAATTTTTTAAATAAAATAAATAAAATTCCTACATTATATAAAAATATATAAAATATATACATTCATATTTGCAAAATTATAGTACATGTAGTCATGGTTTCTTATGTTATTACAATAAACATTATGCTATATACTTTGAATTATATGATATTATTATATGATATATGATATGATATATGCTATATTATATATTCTTATTCCTCATTATAAAGCGTATCCAAACCCTAAAAAAAAAGAATATCTCCTAAATCAGATAAAATATCAAATTGATTCAAATGAAAATAATTTCAATACGTCTAGTAGAGTAAAAATAAAAATGAAAAAGTTTTCACAACTCGCAATCAAATCCCTTTCCGTTTCCATTATCTCTACCGTAGCGTTCCTTCGTGTTAATAACCTCTGTGTACGATTTCCGTGTACAGTGACAATTAGAACAGGCTTAGCACGTTCTCCAATGGAAGTTCAGACGCGACACCACCAACAAGTTCTAATCTGTTTCCACGGATGTGTCGCCAACGCTTGAAATGTTGGAAGAACCAAGAGCTAGCATTAAGAGCCCCATTCGATGTTGTTAGAGTTTCTTCTCACCCTTGTTTTCAAGCCTAAGCAGATGGCGAAGTTCGCCGAATTTAATCTCGAAGAGAGAATTGAATCAAGCGGAATGCACGACGTTGCTCAATGCATAAAAATTTTGATAATGATTTTTTAGATAGTTTAACTTAATTAAAAATTAATATTGTTAATTTATTGTATGCGATATCTCAATAGATTAGATGAGATTTAAATTAAAATTGAATCGTATTTAGATTAAGTTTATTTATATTATAAAATATTTTGATTCACATTTCAACGATTATTTCGTTTTAACAATTATTCTTATTATATTATAAATTTTGTTTCTAATTTTGAAAAAACTCAAAATCCAATGAACAAATTATACTTCTCATTTCACTCAAATCTATACAAGCAAGAACCGAATCCAAAAATGTCATATCCCTTTCTACAGATAAAAGAAAAACAAAATCTAAAAGAGAAGAACGCATAAAAAAAATGTAACGAAGGAAAAAAAGTTGGGAAGGCGTATTAAGACCGATGCCAGGGCTAATTCAACCTCATTCTCGTAGAGCTTGTCGTCTCTCATAAGTCGGTATTCAGCCGGAAACTTCTCGAAACGGAATTTCTCGCGAGCAACTTTCCACCCCCTCTCAACTTTACCCCCCTTAGTAAAGCTGCAGCGATGAAACAAAACTGCCCAGCAGCGATGAAACAAAACTGACAGCGTTCCTCTGACGAAGTTACCGTTCGACACCCCTAACAAATTCTAATCTAATCGAGAGGAGGCCGATGCGCAAGAAGGAACGTTTCCTCTTCCCTCTTCTCACCCCTCAATGGACTCGATGGCCAAGCCTTGGAAACTCCCTTCCACGTGACACGAAACTTTAATATTAGCACTCTGCAAGTCAAACTTCGACCACCATCGAGAGGAAGAACTCTCTTTCCACTTGTTTCAACACACCCTTGTTTTCGATCTTTTGAGAGATATAAAATCCCTGGCATCGATTTATTCGAAAAGATTCTGAAAGATGGGTTGTTGGTGATTTTTGTTCTCTTTTTTTGGAGGGAGGGGGAGGGTGGGACAAGAGATTTGGAAAAAGAATGGAGAGTGCGGATACGATTGGTAGAGAGTGGAAAGATTTAATATCGTTCCTACATTTTGCACTGTGTTTATATCAATAAAATATATAGCATTATAAATCGATTAACGAAATAATCGACACTGTGTTGTAATAATAATAATATAAATTATATGTGACACAATAATTATGAGATATAATAACAATTATATTCGCAATCAGATTCCAAATATGCATATTCATTAATGTATAGAATATATTCTGAAGAATGAATAATTTAAATAATATTTTTGAGTAAATTCGAGTAAAAAAAATAATAGAAATCGCTAATTTTCATCGCATCGATTGCAAATTAACTCGTAACTTTACGTATCCACCCAGAAAAACTATTAATATATGCAGTACAATAGAGAGATTTTTTTATAAAATTCCTACTAGACATCCTGTATAATGTAAAAAATATCTAATTAGAATATTTATCGACAAGAGAAAAAGAAAAAAGCAATTCCATGATTAGCAAGCGAAAGGGAGCAATTCTTGTCGTTTTAATCATTCGATGATCTGGATTGGAGATGAGCGTCGCTCATCACCCCTGATGTTTAATTCGAAAGGGGCGAGAAGTCGAGTTAATTAACACGGTGCTCAATTATTCAGGGCAGGCCTAATAAGCCGTGTCGAAACTGTTTACTGGTGGTACACGATCGGAACGAGTTTGCGTTGCGCACGGGCGTCATGGGCCTTTTATAGCAAGGTGTTGCTTTCGGGGGATGGTGTTGACCTGTTTAAGTGGCGTGGAAGGTAATGATTCGTGAAGTGAATACCGTTGCGATCTAGATTTAAATGGGAAAAAGTTGAACCGTTTGAAGAAACTAGGATGTGTTCGAAATTTGGCGAGTTTCTATCACGCCTTTGAAATGAGCATTTAATTTAGCGAAGTATTGCTTGATGTATTTGATTCATGGTAAATGATTCTTAGGACGAACAAAAAATTTTAATGGAATATGGAATTTGAAGAAGAAAAAGAAGATAAGTTTAGCGAATGATTTTTAGAAATTTTTGAAGATTTATATTATGAATGGTTTGAATATAATATATCTTGATAAAATAAACTGGTAGAGAAAAAGAAGGAAGATATTAAAAAATAGAAACTTTGAAAATGTATTTCTCTTTTTGTAAAAATCATTATAATTGCAAGATCAGGTTTCTTTAATGCTTTCTTCATCAACTTTTTTACACTGGGAATAATGGTGGAATATAAATGGGAAGGACAGAAAATTGGGAAAGGTAAATGGCTACACTAAAAGGATGTCTAGTCCCACGCCTTCCTAATTCACTTATCCACGTTGCCATCGAGTTTTTAACGAAGAGACTGAACACTTAGTTATCCTGAAACCTTGTCAGCCAAGTATTCGTGTTTACTTAATCTGTCGAGGTTGAGATCTTTTAAAAAACCCTCACATGTTTGTCACGTCATCGTTATATAAAACATTTAAAATAGAGAATTTTTAGGAGTACATGAGAAATATTATTTGCGACTTTGAACAAAATAAAATTATTTTATTAAGAGAAGAGAACTATCGATTACTTCTATTATTTATCTATCGTCAAATTTATTAATCATTGAATTTTTCGAAACACTTATATAGACAAATTTTAAACCAATAAATATTAAATTCTCTATTTGAAAGTTTTTATAATTTGTTTTTAATATTCTCTATCAATAATTCAAATAACAATTTCTCCTAGTATATAAAAATAAAATAATAACAATCGTATAAAAAAAGAAAGAAAGAAAGAAAAAACAATTGATTCCGATATTTTAGACCAAAATGAAAAACATTGTACAGAATAATAATCCCTTTATCTTATATCGAACAAAATTCCGATTATAAATATAAATTCCGATTAAACAATTCAACCGATGAAACTACCTGCGATAAAAAAAGAATTGCTTTATATATCGCGAAAAACCTCGCGAAACATTCTCAATTTCACCAAATTTCCGATTCTACTATTTCATTCCAAATTCGTCTGAAAGAGTGAATAATAAAAAAAAAAAAAGAAGAAAAAAAGAAATAAAAACAGTAAATAAAACAAATAACTATTATTTATCGAATCGAATGGAAAAAATACTCTCTTCCATAATAATTGTATTCAATTTTATCAACCATGTTTCCTACATAATAAAAGAGAGAGAGAGAGAGAGAGAGAGAGAGAGAGAGAGAGAGAGAGAGAGAGAGAGAATTTTCCCGCTCTGATCGACCATTCGTATCGTTGATGAATATTCAAGATAGCATCCATAATTTTTCATATAATACCGAATCATGTCACGATTATTTACAATCGATGCTTTTATTTGCACAAAGAACGGTAAAATGGCCGTGAAACAAGCACGAATGCAGGCGAGAAGGGAGATGCAACGCAAGAGTGACGAGGAGGTGATTTTATATAAAGGGAAGGGGTGGATACCTTCACGACGATTCGAAAATGATATTCAATGAGTTTGACGGATAGCATTTTACGGTTGATTCGATTAATTCACAATTATATTCGTCCCGGTTAATATCGATTTCATCGTGCGGATATTCTCGCTTCGCTGCGTCCTTATTTCGCCCGTGTTCTAGCCGAATTTTAATTAATCCAGGAATTATTAATCCGACCAGAGTCACCTGGCAATTTTGATCCAATTTTTGCGGGAATAATTGAAAAAGTTGGGAGGATCGTTTTTTTTTCGCGTGCTAGAGACAATCCTTGATCTTTTCCTCTTTTGAGACATAAGGAGAATGATTGATTACGATGATCGATACATTGCAGGAGTTGTTTCAGTACCTTTGATTTTTTTATATATATTTCAATACAAAAACATTTCAATGTTTCAGTTTCACTTTTTTTTAAACGAATCGTGTCTTTAGTTAATGAAGAAGGAGATGAAGATGAGATATATAAGAGAGATATATAAAGTGAAATGCGAATAAATTGTATTAACAGTTTGAATTCCATTTTTTTTAAGTTGTGAAATATAGAATTGTGATATATAATATTAAGAATACAAGATATTTGTATTATAATTATTATCGAATCATTCCTTTTCTTAAGATATAATGAATATAAAAAGATCATATTATTATCAATAATTATTATTATTATATATATTTATTATAAATATATTTTTTAAAGCATTTGAATTCTGAATGAATATAACTCGAGTATTGTTTCGCCAATTTTTTTTATTATAAAGAAATAAATTATTTGTTATAATGAATTATATTTCATGAAATTCAAGATATGAATTGAAAATGAAATAATTATATAAATGAAAGGAATTATTAATAACGATCAATTGATTGAAATAATATTTACCTTGCTTCTCAAAATCTATTGAATTTATCGAGCCGCTATTAATTATTTTTATTAAATTTACAAGTATCAAACTCTCATATGAAGATATAATTCAACTTGTACAACAACCTAATAATTAATATCCAAAGAAAAATAATTTCAAATATGCAAAAATAAAATATTATAAAACACACACACACACAAATACGAATAGCAATCAATTTTTCCTCTCGAAAAACTATTTTTTCCCGTAATTTCGTTAGAAGATTAACAATAAAATGTACTGCAACCAAAACATCTGATTTCCACTTTAAAAACATTTCATTCGCCCACGACCCGTTCATTAATGCATTATATTAATTATAACGCGGAGATTGCGCCCCCATCCCTAGCAATAAGATTCCTGAATACAAGGTTGGAAAACCGATATATACGTGGAATAATGGAAAAAGTTCGTTTGTCACCCGAAGACAGTCGCGTCCGATGAACGTGCATTAACAACACATGTAGCACACGCGTGTGTGCACGTTTGAATGCACGTATCTGCTCGCGTTGCATTCCTTGCTCAAAGGCCGTTCGATTTACGGACAAGCCGATGAACACAAAGCCGAAAGCGGGTGGGACAAAGAGGGACGAGAGAAATTTTAATGGAGAGAAATTCAAACAGAGAGGGAATTGGTGCGGAATTTTAAACAGCGCGGGAGGATCGATAGAAAGAAGGTGGAAATTCGTATAGAAATCCGTGTCGAAGGTCTCGCAACTCTGAAGTAATCTTGACTGAATCGTAGAGAATTGTTTGGGCAATAACAGATTTGAGAAAAATTTTGGAAACGATAGAAAATTTTATGATATTATATAGAATTTTTGATGTGTGTGTTAATAAAAACATTTGAAAGTTTAAAAATAATTTTGTTAATTTGAATGAGTCGAAAAATATTTGGAATTTGGGTATAGAGAACAGATTTTGTGATTCGAGAATAATTTTAGAAATTTTAGTTATTGATATTTTGACAAATTTTCAAAAGATCTTTTAAAGAAATATATAATAAATTAAAATTTTATAATATGTAATAAGATTTTGAAATATACAATAAACACAAAAATTTGATAAAAATTCATCAACAGAAAAATTTACAAAAGCTTGAGATTTCTTCTCCATCGATAAAGAGTAGAATGAAGAGATTCAAGAAGACTATGAAAATAAGAAAAGAAACCCATGAAAAAGAAAAACAATGAAGCTTATAAAGACGAAAAAAAGAAAAAAAAAATACACAGAACAAAATAACTATTCAAATGATAAAAATATCTTTGGAGAAAAATTTAAAAGACAATATTAAATCTTGATTATTCAAAAGATATGTTAAATAAGATTTTTGCTAGTTTCACAAATTTAATTTAAAACTGAAATGATGAAAAAGCTGAAGAGAAGAGAAAAAGGGATTGAGGGAAAGAAATTTTTTAAATGAGATACCATAAAAAATTCAGAGAATGAAGAGATATTTTGAGAAGAATATCACTAACAAAGAGAATTTCGTAAAGAAAAGGTTTTCTTATCAATGAAAGAGTAGAATTTAAGAGGATGCAAAATTTTCACAAAAGAAGAATAAGAATAAAAGGAACGAAAAAAAAAAAAGATTTGCTTTATTCCTGAAATATCATAATGCATATTAAACTTTGGATATTTTATATTTTTTATATATCATATGCATTATTAAATTTTAAATTAATTTTATATATCATGCATTCTTAAATTTTAAGTTTTGCATAAATGTATAAATATTCGCACTCTATTACAAAATAATATTTATATTAATTTATCAACACACTTTTATTCCTTTTTTAACAAATATTCTTTTCAAATTAACATTTTTTTTTCATTCTTGAATTTTTCATAACTATAAATCTATTGCAAATTTAAAAATTTAAAAAATTTAGAAACCAGTGTATAAAACCTTATCATCCAATAAACTCAATTTACATTTTCCCTTTGAGAAAAAAAAAAATACTGCAATTCTTGATAAAATTTTCATATGCAAACACGGGACTAATACAGAATTTAAAAACCGCTACATACATTCCATTATACAAGCACAAGTATTTTAAACGAACTTAGTTTTCGTAGCATATTTTCTATAAAAAAAAAAAAAAAAAAAATAGATGAAACATTTACCTCATTGTTAAACGTAGACCATCTAAAAACAAAAAAAAAAAAAAACCCTCTACATACATCTTCATCATCTGATAAACATCGTTTCCGCCATACCTCCTCTCGAAAGCGATAAAACACGTGCTCCACCCCATACACGAAACAAAAACAACTCGGCAACGCGTTGCTTCGCAAATTACTTCATCGACTATCTAATCACACGATCAAGCGCAGCCCTACGTATTTTTCCACTCCCTCTATCCACCCAACGCGTGGGTTTCATTAAAATCCACGCGATTCCCTGGTAAATGAGATAAAAAGAAAAAAAAAACAGTTTCACACCTATAACACGTATGCTATGTGAACACGTGTACAGATACAATGAAGGAAGAAACAAAGATTCACGGAGGAATGAGAGAGACTAGAACATCGGGAGAAACTCTCTGTTAAAGGCAGACAAGGAGAAGGGAGAAGGAGTTTCAAACTACACAGCCGTGTAATCATATACAGATAAGGAATGTACGTATTCACGGGTAGAGGGCAAGATTCTATCGTTGCAGCAGCTGCAACGTGTAAGAGGATGTGCCACGGACCTCGGTGAAAAGCCTCTACACCCGATTTCGACGTGATTTCGTAGGGTTATTTAGTATGCCAGACGGAGGGAGAGAAGAGGGTTCCTGGTAAGTTTCGGTTCGCGATATCGAATCGTGCACGATGATACAATGAGGGTAATATACCTCGAGATAGCTGCATCTCGATAGCTTTTGTAATTCTAGGGAATTTTGAGGCATAGCGTGTAATAAAAGATTTTTAGATAAAAAATGCAAGACGTTGTAATTTTTCTCGGAGAAGACCAGTAATTGAGTTGATTATGTACAAATTTTATTGTACAGTAAAATTTTTCAAAAAAAATTGTGAAACATCGTTATGTTTCGAGAAATCGATGATTCATTATTTACACTGTCTTTGCAATTATAGATAATTTTCTGAAATTCTGATTTTATTGTGAAATGGAAGATTTTTAAAAAATTGTGAAATGTTGAAAGTTTGGAGATTACGAAAGATCTACGAATCTCTTTCTGTAGTTATGAAAATAGATACTAGAGGATAGAACTTACTTAAGGCATTAGATCGTTAGATAAAAATTTGTAAAATATTGAAATGTTTAACAAAGAAAATTTATATATCTAATATTTCAATTGTCAATTATAATAATATTAATTAATATACTTATTCAAAATTTCATGTTAAAAAAATTTCTAAAATACTTATTAATATTTCTCTCCACGTAACTTTGTATCGAACAAATTTTTTTCGATTCAAAAATTAAAATATATAAAAAAAAAATGCAAATAAATCCAAAAATGTAATTTCATTAATTTATTATAATTATAATTTATCTTACGAAATATTAGAAATTTTACTTAGAAAATGATTTTATTTTAAAGGAACATTATCGAACGATTAAATAAATCAAAACAGCACAACTGCCACGATACAAGCACAATCACGATGCGGCATGGAGATAATTTATTTTCAAAGGAGAGCGCCTTAAACCATCGTTCCTCCAATTAATCAAGCACTAGATCGTAATAAACCGATTCCCGTGGGTGGCCCGCGGCGATCGCAAAGCAGTTTCGTTTCGAAGCGTCGAAACGAGGATGCAGTTATCACCGGCGACTCAGGGAAATCGTGTAATTTACGAGGCATTCCATTCGTGGAATGCAACAATGCTCGTTACGAAATACATTTCCCCGATGCTAGGTTTAACGCCTATCTACGAAATATCGGCTACGTTGCAACCAGATACGATTTACAATCAGCCACGATTAAGTGCCTCGAAACTCTCTGCTACGCTTCGAAACGGAAACTTCGATCCGACAAGTTCCTTGGCGCGGTTGCAACTTGCTGCTCGAGCTGGTCGGGCACGTTTATCAAAAGATATTCCACCAATAGGAGGAATATTGACGGACCAGGGGACAAGAGAATTAAAAGGAATTTAAATGTTGGTAAGGTAAATCTTTATTAATACGAGTTAAGAACTTAGAAAACTCGAATTTGTCACGGATTGTAGAAATTTTTGAACGAAATTTATGACATCCGAGTCACAGTTATATCCTAGTTATTTTACATTTAAACAAATAATTGATAATAACTATTTCAAAATATTTTATTGTCGTTCGTTCTTTTTTTTTTATTCATTAAGTTAAAATAAAATAAAAAAAAAATTAAGCCTATTATTTAGTGAAAATTAAAAAATAGAGTCGTAAAATTATGAAAACAATGATATACTAACAATGCTAACATTTAAAAATATATTAGATGATAATAGATAAAAAATCTATATAAAGAAAATTTGTAAAAAAAATGTAAAAATTCAAAAAATAATCTACTGATTTACTTCCTACTATTACTTTTCAATCGTGACCTCAAAAATACACATCACGGGCGAGTTAACGAAAGGAGAAAAAAAAAAATCGAAATAAGAATGGCATGTCGGTCGATCGAGAAGAAACGCAAGCTCTAAACACGAGGCACGAGGCAAGGATCGAGCTTATCTTGAATCGCGGGTTCAGTCACGCCTGCCTCGAAGATGCTTTTGCGCCTCCGGCATGGCTTTAACTTTATACGAAAGTTGGCCGGCTCACGAGCCTCTAGCTCCAGAAGCTTCAATTTCATCGTGGACGTGCTTAACGAGAGGTATCTCGGTTTAATGATACGCCAGACGAACCGTCTGTAATTATACGCCTCGAAATTTTGTTAAGTAATTTATCGGCAAACTTTCCGAGGATCGTCTTATCCTAACTCATTTCAATATTTGTTACATTTACTTTTCTTACGTGAAATTATAATTCTTTTTGTATTTCGAAAAGAAATTATTTTCACCGACAGCAGTTTATCATCAATATTATAGTCTTTCTTTTCGTGACATAAATGAATTATTAATGAACCATATAAACCACTTTGTATTATTTACCATTACTCTTATATAAATATTAAATGTAATTAAATAAATTTAAATCGCCATATCGTTATAACATATCGTTAAATTAAAAATGAAATTTTGACTTTTATATAAAAAATGTGAACAGAAACTACAAATTTTATTATTAAAATTTGCTCAAAATATAATGGAAATCATATATCATTGAAGTCACTTTTTATTTTATTCCGATATTTCAATCGTTGTAGAGAATTCAAAATATTCATAGCGCTTAACACAAAAATTATAAATGGGCACGTAGCTCGATAAGTATATATTTCTTTTTGGAAATGTGTACGACTTTCAAGAATCTTGTCTATCACTTATCTGAAGTTTAGGATAGGTCAGTGAGACGAGATGCGAGAAATCCGAATAAGGAATAAAAACGGAAATTATAAACTATTAAAAATTACTCTTTTCTTTACTCGACGATATCTCGGAAATCGTATCGGGAGAAATGAAAAAGCGTTTTAAAGAGTAAGGTGCGTTTCTTACGATTTTTCGTTCATTGATCGGAAGTTACTATCTTCGAAGTTATAACAGTTTAAAATTTTCCTAATTTTAATAGAATTTAATCCAATTTTAACGTAAATTATATGTTCTTTTCTGAAAAAATATTGTTTATAACGATCTATTGATAATATATGAAACACTCTAATTTAAATTTATTCCATTCGAAATAAACTGGATCTTTATTTAATTGATCCGATTTGAATTCAATTATAATAATTAATCAAAATGATTTTATGAATTCTATAAAAAGATACATTCAAATCATTTTCTTATTTTCTACAACTTTTATGAAATTTATTATCTATATATCTACGTTGATTTCAATATTTATTCCCCATTTTTTGAATTACCTTACATTCCTTTATAAAAAAAGTTTATATTCATGCTCGCTCATATGGATATTTCATCATCTCATCAATTTTTATTTATAAATAACTAAAAAACAAAGTTAACAATATGCAAATCTTTAATTCTTGATTCTCCTCTTATTTCAATTTGAAGAACGATTTGGCTTTTTCAATTTTTGGACAACTTTTAGTCAAATATCTATAAAAAAAATGGTCGAACGATTTCTTAGAGAGTTGAAAAAGATATCAATGACGTAAAATGAATCGAATTTCCATACTATTTCCACACTACACTTTCTTACTCTTGTGTCAATCTATTTATCATCTTCGCACAACATGTTCACGCATAATGATCAGTGACTAACTCTTGAATCAAACCGTAACTGTACAGCAATATAGAACCACACTGTTGACCCGCAGGTGTCTGTAGGCATCTGTTTCATGTACGTTTAATGCACACGAAACACACAACACGCCCTCAGGCCGGAGGGGTTGCAAGGATAATTTCGGATAACCGCACTGGTAAAACCTGAGCACCGTGGGGTGTATCCATGGCCACGGGACGAACGGATTTCGAACGAATATTCCGAATGTAACTTAAATCTTAATAATATTCCGCCTTATCTTAATTAGCCTCCACGCGATGCGATGCGTGTTTTAATAGCGGGCACCCACCATGCTTATCTACCGATCAAAATTTATAACCGGTATTACGCTACTTGGCGCGTTTAATACCCTCCCCGATACCCTCCTTTTCCAAGGACTTGCATGAACGCGATAAATCGCTCAACTTTTCTCCCTTTTAACGATCGTATTGATCGTTAATTAATGCTTGGGGACAAACTATCACGGGGTGCTGAGCCGTACTTGAAATTATAAGTATTAATGGAGATATCGTGTGCTTAAATCATAAATTCATGAAGCAAATGGAACGTATATTTTCGATCGACAAGATATTTAATACGTTCAGTGTTTAATATTTGAAATGAAATAAAAATTTGCGAATGAAATAAAAGTAGTTTAAGTGTTAAAGTTTGAAAATTTTTAAACGCTCTTCTCTAAAATGTAGATATGTGATTATCACATAGATATAGCTAATATCGTTATAAATAATTGCGAAATTAAAGTAATTGAATTTAGAATATTTTTTCTCCTAAAAATACAAAAAAACTTGCTTTCCTCGGAAAAAGTTCAAAACAAAAACTTTCTCATCGCTGTTTCGCATTACTCAATGCACCAAATATAATTTTCCACAAATCCACCTACGTATAAAAACATGGTATAAAACACTACTACAAATTTCATCATAGGCAAAAATCATCGTACAACTTTCAACTTCCATTGAAACATCCGACCAATGTTCATTTCTATCCTAACAAAAGAGAAAAAATTTCGAAACTTTTTCAAACGAATATATTAATCGAATTCTAGGCGAGATTCAGCGATTCTGATTTCTCGACACGCCATCACATCGGGTATATATACCGTTCAACGGAAGTGAAACGTAGATCATATCGAAATTCAGTACCATAAGGCGGAGGAGGCGGATGCTGGTGCAAAGTTTTTAAAACGAGAACTGTTTACGATTCAATTCGAAAAGGCTTTCTCGACGGGCGGCCAGCGTGACTAGCCGCACAATATCGGTTAACAAACCGTCGGGAACTGTCAGGGACTTGTTCTTAACTTCCACGTAACTTCACTTTAGAAACTTGCCACCGACGCGCGGCATCAATTTAAAGACGACCGCAAGAACTCTTTTTCCATCGGGTCGGTTCGACTCGTGAAAGCACTCGATTTTAACCGCACGTTCTATGCCTCTCTATCGTTCAACGAACGTGAAATACACGTGAATACACTCCAGATATCTATCTACACGTCCAAACACTCGAGACATCGCAAGTCGAGATCCTGAAACATGTGGTAATTAGCGCCTCTATAATAGACAAATTTATGTTGGACAATCGATAAAATCTCGCGATATTGCTTTATAAGTAATACACGAAAAAAATTAAACTAATTATGTTAGAAAAGTTATTATAGTATTAATATTAGAAAAGTTAAATCAATATTAAATTAATTATATACGATCTCTATTTTTTTTTTTTTTTTTTGGTAATAATTAATTGTTGTAAAGATAAAGAGTGATTTAATATAAAGAAAATTTTACTGTAAAACAAGTAGTTTAAATGATTTTGATTATGAAAGAATCGGTGAAGAAATTATTATAAATTAAAAATATTTCTTGAGTAATTCTACTATTACTCCAGAACTATTACGAATGAAAATCGAAGCTGTTTTTGACTAAATATTATTATATTTACTATTTAGAAAATAATTTTTCTGATTAATAGACAAGTTGTTTATTTTACAACTTATCATAATAATTTAATTAAGAAAAAATTGTCAATCGAAATTTATTTATATTGAATAATCAACGATATATAATATATATATATATATATATAATATATAATAATAATAAAAAAACATTTCAAAAATTCTTTTTCTTTATAATGAATTTAAAATTACCATCAATCTTTTAAATGAAATGTTAAATGAAATCTTTTAAATTAAATAAAATGAATTTATAATTTTATTCTTTCCGTATTTTTTTCTGTTTTGCACGGAATATTAAAGTGATTTTTTAAATTATTTCTACACTATTTATTTCTACACTATTTATATTCTACACAATTATTTCTAGCTCTAAATTAATTATTATCCAGATAAACTTGCATAAAATATAACAGTTCAAATTTAATTAATGCAAATTTAATTAATCAAATGTGGCGAACTAACTAAAGCGATCATTCGCTTTTTGGTTCGTTCGATAGTATCGCGTACGATCTATAATTCCGAGTTTCTCTTTATAAATTGTGCTGATAATGCGTTAATGCTCTACTCTCGATCCACCGTAATCTTATGCCGGGAATCACCACTAACGATTGGCCATTTATCCTATAACATGTAGTACACATTTCAAGGATGTTATTTTTCTACAGGATGGATGTAATCGAAAATAATGAGCATGAAATGGGCGACTTTGCATGTTTTATTTAGGGATTTATGCTAAGGTGGAGGTACGAGAATTTTTTTTTTTGAGATAAATTTCAAAAACTATTTTAACTTCTTATCTTTGTTATAAACATAAATACTGATATAATTTGAAAAATTTTTATAAATAAAATTTATCATCAAAGTAATAAGTACAGGTATATTTAACTTTCCACAAAAACTTGTTTATCTATAACAAAAAAAAGGAGGAGGGAATTTTTTATACCATTCATCGAAAAAAGAAGAAAGGTGCAAATCTCGATAAAAAAAAGCCTTTGCTGTCTAAATATCTCGCTCAAAGCAACTCGAACAAAAATCTCTCCATGTTTTACATTAATGTTACGTTTGCTGCTCACATGTGTCAAATGCTTCCGTATTAAGCGAGATACTTATAAAAATAAAACAGGTCCGCCGGTTATCGTTCAGATTCATTTCCACGATTTCGATTCGATTTTTTCCATCACGATTCTGTGGACAATCAATATAATTACTCGAGTCTCACTATCGGCCTATTGATTAAAAAACCATGCACACACATGTGCGCGCGCAATATCAACACAAAAATAAACATAGAGATTCTTTATTTTCCCTATCATCTCATATAATTCTCATCAATCTATTTAATCTCGACTTCCTTGTGAATACACATTCATCTTTCCTTTCAATGTAATATTGTAAATTCCTTGTTAATAAATATATTAGGACAATATCTATTGATATTGTACGTATTTACAAACGCATTGTCAAAATTCTGTTTTTAATTTTAATTTCTATTTTATTTTACGAGTAGATTAAATTGGTTATATATCAAACAATTTTTTTCTTTTTTTTTTTTTTTAGAAAAATAATACTTTGACGTTGTACAAAATACATGTATACATGGATTAATAGTTTAATATTTGAATTCGAATTTTTGTTTTATTTATTTTTATCAAGTTTTAGTAATTTAATGGATATACGCTTGAAAAAATTGAATGGTCTATATTACGGATTAAAATGCGGAATAAAATTTCACGTCGGATGTTTGAAAATATAAATTTCAAATTTATTATTACTTGGAAATATAATAATAATCTCTAGTGAAAATTAAACGCGTGAAAAGTTGCAAAAAACGGGACGTATATTATACTACGGAATCGAAAACAAGAATACAGAATAAATTCCAGCGTGAATTAATTAAAAGTCCGATCTCCACTGTAATATAAAACAGACGGAATAATATGAAATTTTTGATGAAATAAAATTCTTCTGATTTGGCGAAGCAAGAGAAAATTTTACGAGATATTCAACAACAGCTCTATAAAATTTAATATGAATTCAACAAGTACGGATTTCATTTCGCTCATTATTTCATATCAACAAAATTCTAAATAACACAAAGCTTTTAATGAACACGATATTTCGTAGCTTTATAATTCACGATTGAATAAATTCAAACAAAAATCAAGCAAATATTTAAAATTTACTGAAATGAAAAAAAAAAATAAGATCTCTACAAACTACGAAAAAAAGCAATTTCATAAAAAAAATAACGAACAAATAATACTTCACTTTATAAAAAAATATACGAAGCTAAAAACAACAACTAAAAAAAAAAAAAAATAAAACAACTCAATATTGTAAAAAAAAAAAAAAATGATAAATACATTCCCATTATCGGTGAAAATCGACAAATCGAACTTCATTTACATAAACTGGAGAAATATCGAAAGAAATTAAATGGTGAAATTTAAAATTAAAAAAAATAAATATTAAATTTGGCTACAGTTTTTTGTCAAATTGCATAATATACCATCCTCTCTTTCTCCTCATTTTTTATCCGCGAAAATCGCAAGCAATCGATTCCGATTTTATTTTCAACAAATTTGCAAAATTTACACTCCATTCTGTACAAGCGTACCAAATGTACGGTTCTTAAATCGTATTTTTTTGCGCGCACAAATCGAAAACGCGAGCTACATAATCGTCCATAAACGGCATATAGATTTCACGTAGCTCGAAGTTACTACTCACCCCTCCGTCACTACTTATCGGAAAGCCTGGCTTAAGGGACTTAACAATTCGCGTTTCGCGTAATCTCGCATGAATCTTCATCGTCCACTATCTGACCAAGCTTTCTGTAAACCTCAACCCCGTGAAACCAACATCCGCCGCGAAATTGATGCCGCAGTTTTCGTTCACGTGAACGCCACTTGGACACTTTGATTTCTCACATCCTCTCGTTGATGCATATCGTGCACGCTTTCGTGCACGCGCTTTCGGTGAAATATTTTGCATCTACATATATATATAGATTTTGTTCTATAGATTTTTTTTTGTTTTTCCGTTTTATTCCGTTTTCCTACTTTTTTGCTAGTTTTGTTACTTTTTTTTTCCTTCTTTGTATGAAAGAATGGATTGTAATACGAGATATGTAATGAGAATGTTTCTTCAAATATTTTTATAAAAAAAGAGACAGTGATATATGCATGTATATATATGCATGTATGGACAATAACTGAATATACAGAATTAGCGTTAAATATGATTTCTAGTAATAAAAATAATGTTCTTAAATAAATTAAAAGAATTCAGAATGAATCTACACAATATAACAGGATTTCGTTTAAAATTGAAATTTAGCAGAACTCTATGTATTCGAATTTAAATTGCAATTCACATATATCAAAAATAACTCGAAACCAATCATTCATCGATCAAAAAAAAAAAAAAAAACGAGCAAAAACAAACGAAAAATTCCAAAATGGATATAAATTTCGAGTGAAATATCTTCCAATTAAAAAAAAAGAAGAAAAAAAGAAAAAGGAGAAACAAACATGCTATTAGAAAAGAATGAAAACACATTATTGAAACAAAACTCGGTTAGCAAACTAACCTCCAATTACAATCGCGATGTAGAGATCCATGGAGTTGGATAAGCTAACGAACGAAACGAAGAAACAACGTTCGTGATCCGATACGAGCAAAACGAAAAGAAGTGAATAGAGGAAGAAGAGGATCGTGAGTTGCTTGCTCACGGGTTAAGAAGAGACCGTGGCCAGGCGTCGTCGTATTTTCATGTAACGGTTCGTTAAAAGGGCCGAGATAATTCCAACGGTGGACCGAGATTTTACCGCTTCGTGGTGCGTGAAATAGATACGAAGAGAGCGGGCGAGCGGGAAATCGTAGATCTAAACAATAAGAAGGTATATTAATCTTACTTGGCCAGACAAGTATAGATGCACACCGTGATTTTTATCTCGTGTTCAACTCTACACATATCTTGCGCAACACCAGAATTCCCTAGAGACACTTGAACAAATTATACGTAAACTTTGATGCTGTTACATATAGTTAGTTGACCACCCAGTTTGTGTTTATTATTTTCTCCTCTTTCCCTTTTTATAAAAGAATTATTTTCTTTTTTCTTTTTAACTAACTAATTTCATGAATTAATTCTTAGAATTATTGAGTTAAAAATTCTTAGAATTACTGAGATAAAAATGTTTCTTAATATTTGGATGCCAAAATAAAAAAGCATATTATTATTATACAATTATACATCATCATATAAAATGTAATAAAATTTTTAGATCATCTAACTAGAATAGACGAAATCTAACTCGAATTAAAAATTTAACAAACGAGTCGATTAATTGCCTCAGATTTCAACACAAAGTTTTATTTAGAAATTTTTCGGTTCGGAAAACGAAGAATACGTGTTTTGAAAGGAAAAAATGGAAACGTTGTTTGAGAGAGTGAGACAAGAGAGATTCGGTTTCATATCGTCCGAGGAAAAAATCGTACCATAGTCGATTAATAGCGCAATTAAAGGACGGCGTTCGGTAAAGGCACGAGTCGTTATTGACGAGGGCTTCCCAGACGAAATTCCATTTCGTTTCAATAATTCCGCGTGCACGCGGTGGTGACACGAGTGTTAATAAAACGAGAGTTAAAGTGCAATCCCGTTCATTGTAAAACGTCCCGCGACACGTTTTACGCCGTAATAGCGTTACAGTTCATTTCGTGCTTCGATAACGAATACGCATAAATAACCAGAAATATTGGCTGTACTTGCAAAATACGATAATAAATGCAAACTAGATGGTGAAAACGAATCGTCATTGTGCAAAATTATGTAATTATACTGATGAAATATATCAATTATATAAAAAGATTAGATTATATGTATATGATAGAACGAATCTTCCTTAATTTTAATTACAAATCCTAAAAAAATTCCATTTTCAAATGAAATTCTATTTAATATACAGAATTTTATATAAAAAATTATTATAAATTTGAATCTGTTTCCATTATTATTTCGTTAGAATACGAACGATCAAAATAATCAATAGTTAATTTTATAAAAAATGCAATATTTCTTTTATTATTCGTCTTTTATTATTCGTATTAATTTTAAATCGTCAAAATTATTTATTTTGAACTCTCGCCTTCACGATCAACTAATTTTTATTTGTTATCAAAACTGCTGTCATGTAGATAAGAAAACTTCTCTTGGCTAATCTTGATTGAATTTGAAGTTTTTAATTTAAGTAGATGGTCAAGTTTCTTCTTCTACAACTTACAAACGAACATTAGAACTGGAAACTATATCGTTTAGGACTTAACAATCAAATTTTAAAATTTTCTGCCAATCTATTATAAACCGGTCTTAATACGAAACTTTTCATAAAATAAAATAGATAAATATATCAGAAGTAAAATAATCTCATCTGTAAAATATCATCTGTAAAATATTTTCGAATTTTCAAAGATCAAATCCATTTACAAAGGATTAAATCATTTACATAACAGAACTAGTAGATTCAAATATTGCAAACCTCTTAACATGACAGATTCGAATCTTCTATAAATAATTCCAGAAATAGCAGATTTCGCTTCCATTTCATGTTTTTCATTCTCATATTATAAACATTATTCTTAAGAATCAAATACCTTAGAAAGAATAGTTTTCAGTTTCAAATCAGAATTAAATACAAATGTACTACCAAAATGAATAATTATACTTTATTATATCTTACAATCAAATTTTATTAAATAATCATTTGCATTTTAATTCATAAATACGCATTAAACTCGATGCTATCATTAATCAAAATCAAATCGTTTAGACATATTAATCCAAATAATGAAACTATGCAAAATCACCACCAAATCTGATATTGTTCATCGTATCCATCGATAATGTAAATGAAACAACGTTCAATACCAGACAGACCTGAAACGCAACTATTATTCATGGAAGATCGAGCAGTCCTGTTTCCACCGGAAGAAACGATCCACCCATCCCCGATTGCTCGCCCGAGAATCGTGTAACACACATCACATTACACGCAACAAAATTCACGATTTCGCCGAATTTCGAAATTGAAGGGCGATTAATGCCAGAACCCGCGGTCCATTAGAAACCTACCTCTTTAGAGATCGTTGCCAGCACGATCGACAGATCTGATGGAGTGAACCAGGGGTACCGGTGCCGGAATCCGGCAAAACGGATAAATTGGAATGGCGGTCAGCTTTGTATCGACATTTTGGATAATCCTGGGGCCGCGCAACGGTGCGTAGAAATGCCCTGCTGTGTAAACTATGCATCACCGTGCACCGGCCGTGTATTTATTAAACATGACCGGCTACGAACGCCAACCCTCTGGGCATGGGTCGTTTGTTCGGTACCCGAGATCCGTATTAATTTTTCTACGAGCAATGAAATAGGGAAAACGAACCTGTTACTATTTCGTTTTTCCCAGAGAAATATTAATGATAGCTTAATAATGTATTTTCGGATTACGGAAATAAGTAGTAATTATAGAATTTTTAGAAATAATTGTCGATGATGATGTTTGATTTTGTCGTGTTAATGGAATCTTTATCTTTAAAATGATTTTTCATTTATCGATACGATTTTCGGAGATATCGTCGGATGAAAAAAAAAATAATTTTTTTAATCGTTTATTATTTCTGTCTCTGTTGTAATGACAAAACTTTAAACGATTCCTAGAAAAACGTAGATTCTTAGAAAAATGATACGCATTTCCAGAAAAAAATATATATATTTACTAGATTGCGAACTTATATATTTTCTGTATATTCTTAATTGAATATTCGAATATGTTTTTAGTTATATAAAAATCTATAGTCTATTAATCATTCATCTGCACTTTTAAGAATGCAGAATTCTTAATATAAGAATTAAAAATAAAAATTGAAGTTGTTTATTTTAATAAATATTAATTCTTGTTTATTATTATGGGAATGAAACTATTGAAAAAGATATTCTTCAGAATAAATAGAAGCGAAGAATTTTCAGAGAACTTAAATTGTCGATTCCAAGCTATTCGAGGAATTCGAAGCTAATGTGATAAAAGGAAGAGCAAAGAAAAAAGAAAGGAAGAAAAATTGGCCGTATAATAGCTCATAAAAGCAGCTCCATCGCTTCATTAAATACTACCGATGTAAAATTTTTCCCGCCACTTTCCACGATAAAGCAATAAAACCAGCAACGAATGAAGCTGAAAAGGAATAAAGCGAAGGAAGCGGATCCAGATTGCCGGCAATCGGATGTCGATTCTCTTTTTGCATCGCTTATAAGCGATTCCGACGATATTTAGAAACGCAGTCAGCTTACATAGAGGGCCAACTATCATTTATCTCGCTGCGTTTTTCTTCGCGATACGTATTTCCTTTGCACCTATATTCCTCTACTTATATACACTTATATATATATATATATATATATATATATATATAGGTATATATGTATATCACTGCTTTCCTCGAAGTTCACGAAAACGATCGTATCTATATGCTCATGCTAGTGATTCTCAACAATTTTCGACACTTTAATAATGTTTATTTTGCGATCCAAGTTTTTAACTTCAGCGTGTAGTAAGATAAGCAAGTTAAAGAGCAACTTGGATTATGTTTTATTTACTTGTGAAATTGTAAGTCGTTAAAGTTAGGTTACTATTTACCTATTCGATTTTTAATTATTACATGCTACATAATGATTCCTCCTGATCGTTCGAGAATATTAACAATGAATTTCGATTATTTTCATAATTATAATAAAAAAGTAAAAACATTAGTAATTTTAAATTCCGCGGCCATTGTTAACAAATGTGAAATTAATATTCATTGCAGTTCGTAATTGTTATTTATTCGAGCAAACAGGTGTTTAAACATCAAAATTGATAACTTACTCATTTTCCAATAACAAGAGATCTTTGTTTCACCGGCATAATAAATAATAAAAATATTATGAACAATTGTATTCCATCTGTTAATCATAATTAATCAAATACCACGCGATATTTCATTAATTATACAATTTTCCAATAAGATTCTATCTAATACAAAGAAGAAAATAGAAGTTCGAAAAATTATTATAACTTTTTATCATATTTTAATTCATCCGCAAGATACACATTTTTGTTTAATATCTCTCAACTTGTAAGTGTCACATTAAATAATTAAGACGAGCTTCGTTTCTTCACGTTAATTATCATAGCGTTCTCAGCTGCATTTCTAATCGAAAAATATTTTTTCTCTTGCCTTGACTGCCCTCCGTAACACGGCTATTTTACCCCATAATTCCATGCTAATTCCCGTCACGACGCAGTTGCTCAATTTCGTTAATTTATCGCCGCACGCAGTGGCTGTTTAAACGGTGATTTAATTTCATTTAATAACATGGAACGAAATTACCGTGATTTATCGTAGGGACAATATAAGCGGAATTTGCAATGCACGGCCGGAAACTACAGTTCTTCGTTTTCGACGTTGGACGTCCGGTCGCGGTCGAAAATGTCGGAAAACGTGGAGAAAATGAGATAGAAAAGAAAAAGTGTGAAATAAAATTTAATTACGTATGCATTGCGTGCAAACTCTCCTCTCGCGAATTATGTCGAAATTCCATTTGCCAGCATCTGTTCTTATTTAATTCGATGGCCAACTGTTTGAGGCTTTATTTACTTCGTGTGGCGTGCTTGTGATAAGCACAGATGAAATATACTTTTGTTATATCTTAGGATAGGATTTCATGTGCTTTTTACATATAAAAATATTGTAAAAATTCGTTAAAAATTCATTAAAAAAGACATGAAAATTATTTACATGCCTTTAAAAAATCAAATAAACATTCGTGAGCTCAGAACTAAGAATATATACAATGATTTTTTTGTACATCAGATTCATTTCATAATCTCGTCTCTCTTTATCTCATTTGTTACATCAGATTATTTTTCTTTAATTATTCTCATCATTTTTCTTTCCTCATATATATCGACGTACAATCTTTCGAAAATTTACTTTTTAAATTCCTTCGATCGAATTAAATCATGAAATTGGATTATTAAAAAGAAAATTGTCGAAACTCTTTTCCTCGACAGTTACTCACCAAAAAGAGGGAAAAAATATAACGATCAAAGAGAAGACCCTTTCACGGATATACGGTAAATCTTCGATTTTACACGAATTATGGTAAATCGAGTCCGCTCTATGTCCAAGGGTGTCGAAGCAGCTATAAATTCCACGAAAATTATGGCGTCACTAAAGGAGGCAATTTCCAACGGGAACTATTCGCCTGAAGCCAGGATAATCCAGGAAAAAGATCAGCTCGAGAATTATTAGCCTGAGGCCTCCGCAGAAGTGTTTCCAATTAACGAGAAGAGAATTATGATCCTTCCTGACGACCCATCCAACCACCGATAGATTAAAAATTTCGATCGTCAATCCGTGTACGTGCGTATATAGTTTCCATCATCCATCGCAATAATTTATTAAATTGGTGTATCGAATGGCCAAATTCTTAATAATGAAACTTTCAACGTCTCTTGAAAACAATATTAATTAAAATATGATTAATAAAAATATCTTATATCTTATATATCTTATAAAATAAAATATGTGTTATAATTAAAATTTTTAGTTGATAATTTTATTATATTTAATTTTGTTAATTTTGTTATCGAAATTAATATAAATATACAAAATGACTTAATTCGATATTTTATCATTCATATTTAGATCATGGAATTTATTATGAAAGTTTATTATGAAAATAAAATTTTTATAAATATAACTGTTTTAATAAATGAAACAAATAAATAATTCAGAAATAAATTGCATCAGGAAATTTCTTTGAAATTGACTTGCAAATTAGGTTTTCATCTTTGACAAATAGATTTTTCATAATTTAATATAGATTATGTGAAGATCATATATGTTTTTTTAACATATAATTAAAATAATATAATTAATGCATTAATTGTTATTATCTTACAAAAACTATTAAAGCTGTTTATGTATCCATTACAATGTATCCATTTACAAAAAAGTAATCACAAATGATAGAATATATCGTATCTGAAATAGATAAATAAAATTTATACAAATTTAATCGATTCATTGAAAAGTAATTTCTCTTTGAGGAAAAAAATCAAGAGAGAAACGAAGACCACGGTGGAAATTGACTTGCAAATTAGCTTTTTAAACCTTTATTGGTGTCCAGACTTCTTTACTCCGAGGACAGATTGTATTAACACGTTAGATGGTGTATGATAACACCTCGAATACAACATAAGTATGATTGAAAATTATGTATGTTTAAAATATAAAAGTTTCAAATAAATATAGGAGAAATTATGAATTACAAAAATATAAGAGAAATAAATGAATTACAAATAAATTATATATATATAAGTTGAACGAGATGAAAAACCATTAAAAAATTATTTGTCATCTGAAACTGAAAAATTCAATGTTATTGATTTATTCAATTTTATATATTTAAAAATATATTTAAAAAAAAATATATTTAAAAAAATTCTCAACAAATCTCAATCTTACAAATAAAAAAAATAAAATGAAGAAAAAAATGGGACAAACTTCAAAGATAAATGTCAATTATTTTTTCCAATAAAAACAGAACGATTTAATGAAACAGGCAGCCATCAACCCTTATCATTCGTTACCAGCCTGTCTCTCCAATTGAAATAAAAACGCCAGAATTACTTGTCAGAAGGGAAATAAAATCGTCAAACGATGAAAGTTCATCGATGAATTCAGGCGTAAAGGCAAATATTCGCGGTCAAACCGTTTAAACATTGTCCGATCAATTCTCCTGATCAAACCGCAACTGCGACGTACTATCGATGTTTAGAAAAATTGAAAATCCAAAAAAGTCACTCGTTAAGACAAGATTAAAAAATAATGAATTTTGAAATGGATCGGTGGAAACGATTTGCATGTTTTGTGATAAAATGACAAAATATGGAAACAAATCTAAATTAAACAATTGGCAAAAGTGTGATTCAAGTACAAAAAATTTACATTAATTGTTATTTAATTCCTAACATATTCTGAATGAGTGTGTAGATAGTTTAGAATTTACTGGTTATCTTTTCTTTATTTCATGTGTTATTTAAAACTCTATCACTCTACTCTTAACATTATACAATTATATAATATATTATATAAAATTGAAAATTGAATATAATATGAGAAATTGAAAATAAAGTACAATATTAAACTGAATATTACAATAGAATAAAAATGTATAATTCATATATAACACGTATTTTTCGTATATTCTATTTTCTTCTCATTAAACACACTTCTGACAAATTGCCTAATTCGTTCAGGTCATCAGAGATACTATAAGATCTCTCATGAAAATATTATATTAACCCCTGCTCCTCGTATTAACTATGATCTGCATACACAAGCCTTAGATATTTTCGCGTAGACACGCTACCAAAATAGAGAAGGTTTAACGACGAAACGGCGCTGGCAAGCTTTATTATAATTTCATGTAATTTCGCTAATGGGGATTAGCCATTGGCCGGACATAGAATAATATTAAGGTAAAACTTCCTCGTGCAGCTTTGAGCCATAATCTAGTTTAATATGACCGACCGAGGGAGGATTATTTTTCGGCTATGGATTCTTGTCGGCCTGGTAAGCAGTAAGGAAGGGGTGATACACGCCTGCCGAGTTATATTTTCGGCTAATTTCCTGCACGCTCTATCTTGAATTACCATAACTTTAGAATTGCCGTCTTTGAATTTTCTATTTTTCTTTCCACTTTTCTTTTTCATTTAACGTCGTATTTCTCGATTTTGGTAAGATTTTGATAGAATTTCAAGGAAAGAAAATTGAATAGAAATTAATTATAAAGAAATTTTAAAAAATTCAAAGAGTTAATAAAATTATCTGTAAAAATTCTGTATAAGTTGTAAATTTTACTCGATTTTTTTTTTGCATTATTAATCGAAATCAATTTAAATTTTATAAAATTATTTCAGGTTTCAGGAATATATACGCGAAATTGACAAAAAATAAAACAAAAATCTTGTTTTCTTTCAAATTAAAAAATTAAAAAAAAAAAAGACATACAGAGTTTTATCTTTCAATTTTTTTTAAATCATTAATATTATTAAATTTTCCTATAATATGCTTAATAAGTTAATTATCAGAAAATCACAGATAATAGATAAAATCGAACTTCCTCTCAAAGAATTAAATCTCAATGATGCGTGTCCCGATTTAAAGCGGAAATGATACACGTCGAAATGTCGCCGATCAGGAGGCTGCGCGACCATTAATATTAATGGAATACCGATAGGATGCGATAAAAGCGATTTAATAGCGTAGTTAATGGCATTATATCATGGGACTACTGGAGCCCATTAACGAAATTACGGGGAAATTAGATGTGCCAGGGGCTGACCATACCGATCGTCCTTTCTCAGCTGTATTTTTAATCTATCCTACACGTGCCATCTATATCTAATTTCCGCGGAATTCTTGGTGAAATTATGATGATTTTAGAACCTCCATCGCGTGTATTATCGATGCAAATTAATTATATTGTTATAATTATAATGTTAAAATTATAGTTATATTGTTATATTTACAATAATTATAAAATAACTATATCTTTTGTAAGATTACCATAATCGTGATCGTTTTAATTTCGTGTGTGAATTATAGAGGATACTCGACGAGTTAATTTTATTTCAATAATTTGTAAGAATTTTGAATGAGAAAGAAAGTGAAAAAAAAACGTTAATTTTGATTTATTTTCCCTTGATTAAGCGAAACTATCAATTACATGTTCAAACGATAAATTTTATTCCATATTTTTTTATTTTTTTAAACGATTGTGCTGATTTATTGACAATATATTTGGGACAATATTATATTATTAAATTAATAATATTATTAAATTGTTTAATTATATTAAATTATATTATTAAACAATTATTATTAAACAATATACTCGAGAATCGATACGAGAATAATATGATAGAGATAATTAATATACAGAAAGTTGGAACATTTGTATATAGATAATAAGTTAATCGACTATATGCCAAGATGATTCTTTTTTTCAAACAAGTGGAAATTTATCGTAACAAATGTCGAAAGAAATAAATTTAATAACTCGAATATATATAATATTTAATATATATATTAAATAATAATTAATAATAATTAATAACTCGAATTTTCAAATTTTCAATTCGATAAATGATAATTTTTATATTATTCTGAACATTAAATAGATATATTTCAAATGGAATATCAGGATTCACAAGAGATAATCGCAAGAATTTTCCGCGCGAGCGAAGAATTATCAGACACCCGATACGGTTCAGACATCGAAAATCGTTTCACGACGAGGATTTTAATATCGCAATCGTTGCTTCCAATATCCAACAACTTCCGTCCCCGACCATTTTGGTCAGCCGCGAGACTTCCAATTAAAATGGACAAAGAAAAAACCAAATGAAAAGAGAAGGATAGAACAAGGGTGGCAAGGAAGACAGGAAAAAGTCGAAACAAAACGGACCCGGGCTTAATTCATTCTGATCGATAACAATTTCATCCCCGATATCGCCGGTCGATTAATCGAGTAACATTGAAAGAAATGAAAGAACAAGAGAAGGGAGAGAGAGAGAGAGAGAGAGAGAGAGAGAGAGAGAGAGAGAGAGAGAGAGAGAAGAATGCGCAACAAGAAAGAAGAAAAAAACGAAGAGAAAAAAGGCAAGGATGAAAAGCAAGAATAAAGAAAAAACAAAAAGAAAAAAAAAAGAAACAAGAACGAGGATTTCAAGTCCGGCAGAAGGCAAATCACGTACACGGCTGCCTTCGTGGGCTACTGAATTGAATTTTGGACAACACTTACCACGCCAGCCTCATGAATAATGTATTCGTTGGAGTGAGTAGTCGCGAGTGTCGCGCACGGAAAAGTGTTGACCCTTTGACCAAGATGGATGAGATGGTCGTTGATTATCAAAGACAAACGTGATCTCCAACCACGCTTCTTACATTCGTCTATGTATATCTGATTCACGTCTAGCAAAATTGACTTATTCTGAATCTCCTTGAAACAATACTCCGGAAATAATCGATGCTCGTCAAGAGACGACAAAAAGGTTACTAAAATTTCGAAATTTATCGAGGAAATCGAAAATATCAAATATTTTATTTCATAATAAAGTATCTGGCGATATTAAGGAATTTAAATTTATTATTCCGAATAGAATATTAAAAATGACTTATATTATTCTCAATTTTGCGAAAGACTTTGGACTTTTCTTTCTATTTTTTTTAAAAATATATTTGATACCAAATGTACTTTTTATATTTTTTATTTTTATTACTATGAAGTTACCTATTTTTTGGAAAAATAATATTAACTTTTAAGAATTTAGGATAGAAATGTTTATTTATTTTCCATATAATTTTAATTATAATTACTTATGTATATTATATATTTAGATACCGAGCTCTATTTCCAATTATTAATTAGATCAATTCGATAATTTCAAAAAAAAAATACAATTTTAATGATGATCAACAATCATCCACGAAATAAAAATTCGCCATTTCCGTTCCTTTAAAATTAATTAAAATTCTTCTCGAAAACGGTCGGGGAACACGTGTATTTGTATTATTCCGAGAACAGATTCCGAAAACGTCATCTTTCCGCGAGATAATTAATTCCAAACGCGAACTATTCCGGCTTGGTTGGCCGTTGTTTTTCTAGTAACCGTTAAAAGCGCGCGCGAGAAAAAGTAATTAGAATTCAGAAAGGAGCGAACTCTAAAAACCCAACATTTTGCATATAATTTAGCAGAGAAGTCGGTATACATAGCAAGAATGCCAGGCGATACGCGGTGATACATTATGCTATTACGTTTCATTGCCCGACATTAGACGAGATTACGTTCCTTCCCTTGATATTATACCCGAGGCCCCAGCTGACTTAATGGCTTATTTCATCATCGTGGCCGGCCGAAAATTTTTCTGTCCTCTCCTCCTCGACAGTTTTCGCGCCGATCTTCGAGCTATCTTCATCCCTAACCGCAAATCGTAATTTCTATCCTTACGAAAGATCTCGGTGAAAATTTGCGAGATGGTCAGATTCTATCGAGACCTGGATAACTTATTATTTTTATCGGAATACTTTTTTTCTAACTGTATGTTCTTTTATAAGGAAAAGATCTAAAGAGAATTTTTCTATTTTTTAATTCCCATTCCCGCATTAGATTTGTACAGAGGAATTTAATATATGATATTCTTTACTGATTCAAGGGTATAATTATAGTAATTTATAAGTTTTAGTAAGAATTTAATGTATTTACGATGCACCAAAATATTTTTATAATTCGCTGTGTTATTATTTATATATTCATTTTTCGATAACGATACATGTTTATCATTATGTTTATCATTAATGAACACCTGCTGTATGTATTTTATAATTACATACGTATTACGATATTTCTGAAATATAATATTCTTGAAACAAGGATTCGTTTGCATAATAATTTAGTAATTAATAATATTAATGAATTGCTAATTTACATAAATTACATCTTCCAATTAAACAATACAGATAATTACTAAAACTACAATTTGCAATATTGACTTTCGTTTTAATATCAAACTTGTTATTAATACTTACAAAATTTGTTTTATCAAATAATATTAATTCAAGAGCAAACATCTCCTGAAACTTTCGAAAACTTTTTTTGATTTTTCAAAACTATCGCACAAATAATAATTATAATTATGTTAATTATAATGTATTAATGTTAATTAATATTAAAATGTTAATTATAATTATTATTTATCTAATTATAATTATTATCTTGCTTTATAATTACACTTATTGAAATCTATATACCTATAAGAACAAATAATGGTGATATAATAAATATTCCAAGATATTCTTGATGTGTATCGCGATGCGATACAGATAAATGCATTGGTACGTTACAGAAAAAAAAAAAGAAAGGAATTCTTATCGGTGGAAACGAGTTCCAGCACGCGATCGTACGTGGCAAAGTCGAATGCACTATGTTAGAGAGATGCAGCAGCGGTTACGTGTCCGACCCACGTATTATGTATCTCGAACAGGAAATGGAAAAGATAAGACAACTCGAGGTCATTAATAATCCCACCCCCGCGTTCCGTTCGCATCTGGAGCTTACTCTATCTACTTGCGCTCTTCCATTCACTTCGTCGTTTATTCGTAAATAATTTGACAATTCGTTTTCAAGTTCATTTCGTGAAATACAATTTTTTATCAATTTTATCTTTTATCTTTTATCACGTTTATTCTGATATTTATTTCTGATACCTATCTAGTGGAAATTTTATCCTTAATTTATCTTTATCTTTAACTGTATTCACGATGAAATATCATCGCATTTATTAAAAATTTATTTAATTTATTAAAATAGCTATTTTTTTCTTTTCTCAAATATATAATTATAATTTACAGATCTTATTGAATTGTGACATAGAAGTCAATTCGTAACAAAAGAATTCGAAAGGCTAAAAAAAAATTTTATTTCGCGTGATTTATTCAATACTTTTAAAAATTATAAGCTATTCAATTATAATAAAATGACAAAGAATGGCAATTAATTAAACCATGGTTCATTTTAATCCTAATCAAAATTTCTCTTGGAAAAATTTTAATTCGCATGATTCGTTTAATGGCTTTAGAAAAATAATTTATTAAAACATTCACTCAGATAGAATGCTTACTCTAACCTCACGCAATATTCAATACAACTATATTTCGAAACGTCAACAAATCTTCTCTAGATCGAATTACACACGATTTTACCGAGATTCATTTCCTCTCTTTCCGCGCGGCAACCTTTTCAATCGAAATTGAAAAGAGGGAAAGTGATAAAAAAGAATAACGGTGATCGAAGTATCGCGATGATGACCGCGCATTGTCAATGCTATTCGATAAATCAAATGGATCCATACAGGCGGAAGCTTGAGTCACATTGCATATCAAATTCGCGACCGGAAATCATACAATGTCCAGGTAATGAAAGATAATTGAAATCAAAACAGAATCGATACAGGATATTATGTTTTTGTTGTCATGAAGCAACGTAAAAAATTCTATTATGTGAATATAAAGCATCGCGAGACCACAAATTTTTACGACTTTTTCTATTTTTTCTCCATTTCTTGTTCTTTTTATTTTTATATCCTTTATCTAGTTCGACTTTTTTACGTTTCCATTAAAAATCGCATAAATATAATACAAAAAAAAAAAAAAATGATTAAAAACGAAATGAAATTATATTGATGTAACATGTTTTTCTTTTTAAAAAAGGAATTTTGAAATATAATAGATCTAAATTTTGAAATTTGATAAATTTATTTAGATTTAACTTTGTGTATTTTATTCGTCGTCATATTTAAAGTGGAATTTCCATGTATATTTTCTTTTCTTTTTTTTTTTTTTTTTTTTTAATAATTGATATACAATGGAATATTTTATTATGTCTATTTGGATTTTATCGTCGATTATTATTTTATCGTTTTATATTAAAATTGAATTACGTCGACTATTGTATTTTACAAATAATGAATGATTGATTGATATATATAAATAAATTTATTTTTCATTTAGATATTTTTTTCTTATCATGAAATATTTATATCTTTTTAAAGTGTTTTCATTTTCAAAAAATAGATGAAATATTTGAATATATCTATTTTTTCATATATTTCACATTTTATTATTATACATAACGTTAAAATGATTTTACTATAAAATTTTATAAAATTCTGTTTTTTTGTTCTTAAACAATGATCAACATTTAAATATTGAATAAAAATTGAATATGCAATTCAACGTTGATCGAATAATGATATAATGTGTACATGTTAATCGCTGCATTTTTAATTTTAACATATCATATACAGCACGTAATTTAATATATATTTTAAAAATTTAAATTTTCCCTATAAATTATAAGTTCCCCATTATATCTAAGGAAAATGTTATGAAAATCATGCAAAACTAAACAAACAAAATAAATTAAAATATGTATGAATAAAAATAATATTTACGAAAATAATATTTAATAATTGATTAATTTTAATTTAATTTGAGGAAATAAATTATAAAATAATAATAGACAAATCACAAAGAAATATGTTGAAATCATATTCAAATATTCAATAGAGAATCTGTTATAGTATCAATAATTTGATTTCAACAAAACTCTATTATAAAACTAATTTAAAAATGTTTTACATCTGTAAAATGTAAAAATGAGGAAACTAAAACAAAAAGATTTCTATCTAAAAAGTTATAATAACTTGATATCATTTATTGCATTTAATTTCGCTGCGAATCACGAAGTTCATCCTGTTCTTCGAATGAAATGAAACTAAAACTGTTATTATTTTCTCTTTATCTCCAAGAAAAAAGGAAAAATAGAAAGAGAGAGAACACCAGAAAAAAAATAAATAGACAAAACCATGGATATGGTAAAAAAGAAATGAAGATATAAAAGGAAAATAACGAAAAGGAAAAACATAAAGAAATGAAACAGAAAAATTGAAAAATTTGACGGCAGGAGGATTTTTAATGAATGAACAGTATCTTTCATCGTGTCTCAACTCTTTTAAAATCTGTTATAACAACATAAAGGCATGAGCATCGACGGAAGAAGATGAATAAATTGTAACTACAAATACAGATTTGCATTCGCACTCAAACCTGGAGATTTTTAAAAAGATCACGCGATGTGTCGAGCGTCAAAAAGAGCAATTTTTTAATTTATCCTCTCTTCGAAAATACCTTAAATATATTAGGAAGAAAGAAAAATTCAATTTCAATTCAAATTCAATTTGATCCATTATTATAAACTAAAGTATCATATTGTTAGGATCACTATGCGATTATTTTTCGATTGTATTTCAAATACAAGATATTCACAGAAATGAAATATAAATTGAATTTATTATTATATTTGTTAGAGAGAACGTTTTTTAATTTAAATAATAATTTATTTTACAGTTCCTATTCATTCCGATCATCCCATTAGTCAAACATCGGATGATAGATTTTCTCCGGATATGATTGGTGGTGGTGATTTCATTGAAGGGTAAATATCAAGTTTATTTATTAATACAATATGATATATTTAAATATCCATTCTAAAATTTATTTTTTAGGATAATCTTGAAATAATTTTTGACATTTTTTAAAATTTGTATTTAATAATCAAACGTAAAGCAAATGAATTTTTTAAAATAATGTTTTCTATATTAAAAATGAATTGAATTTCGAAATTCAAATATTTCTTATTAAGAAAAACTAAAATGCTTTGAAAAAACTCTTAGATAGAATTTGAAAAATATTAAACAATTTAACATTTGTAACATTTTTTTTTGATACTATTTATAGTATGTAAAAAAATATACATATTTTGTAACAATACTAGCTAGATAAATAATATTAGGTATATAAACTATTTACAAAATTTATATAATTATATATTTTTACTTATCTTAAAAAATACATTTTTGAAAAAGACATTTTGAAAAAGACTCTATTTCATAATTTCTTATTTAACCGCCAAAAATTTCAATTAGCGTCAGTTTACAAATGGACACTGAATGTGATGTCAAATGACATAAAATTTCTGTTAAAATTTTGATAGATAATTTATAAATATGAAGCTACTCTTGTACCTAGTATTGTTATATAATACATGTATTTTTGTACATGGTATAAATAGTGTCAAAAAAAATGTTACAAATATTACAGAAACAAGGTGATCATTCTTTGTTGATTTCAGTGAGGTTATAAAAAATACCTATGAATTTTATACGATAATAAATAAAAAAATGTAATTTACGTATGTTAAATAAAGAATCGAAAATTTGTATGATTTTATGTTTATTTTAAAGCATTTTTTTCGTAATTTAGTATTTATTTTATCTATTAGTAGCTGTATTAAGGTTATGTTTTGAAAAAAACTGATCGTTCATTTTGATTAAAATCATGACATAAAATGTTCACGCAATGAACTAAAAAGTTAATATTTTTATTTTGTATAAAAAATGAATATGTATATGCTTGCATTATGATGTAAATATATTATTTTAGAAAATAATAATACTTTCTATATTCCTAACCTATCAAATTTGTTATAATTTTTTTATATTATTGAATAAATACATTCAAACATTTATAATAATCTTTGTATTGTTGTCAATAGCATTGGGCCTGGAGATGGATTAGACCTCTCAGGGACTGGAATGTCAACGCCACATATCTCGCATTTGGCATCAACAAATCCATTTAGTATATTATCACCAAGTCCACAACCAACTAATTCTCAAACTAATACTATCGACATTCATACAATCGGCGGCCTTAGAAATGTCAATATGCAATTATCTCCTGGCAGAAAAGACAATCATGAAGGAAAATGCGAAGTACATAAAAATTATTATATATTTAATTCATTATTAAATTATGAATTATCCATTAAAGTTTTAAATTATTCTATTCTATTAGGTATACATAGGAAAAACATGTGCACAATTTTTAGGAAATCAATCTGTTTATATTCCATATCCAATGACTCAAGAATTACTTGATGATAAATTGATGAAAGCTTTTGGTGTTATTAAATACTCAAAGTAAGTAATTTATATATGATATAGTATAAAAATTTGTACAGATCATATTAAAATAATTGTTCTATTTTTATATTTCAGTGAAGTTTCATCAAATTGTGAAGGTTATGCAAAACCATCATTATGTTTTTCTGCATTTCCAATATGTCGTGATCCTGACAGTATTCTTAAACTTAAAAATTCTGAAGCTAGTGCAAGTTTATTTCATTTTTTAAATTCGAATCAAGGTGATTTATCAAGAGATATGGATGATGGAGATGATGCAGATGATATTACAGGAGCTCATGATATTCCCAAAAAACGAAGTCCCACATTAGGTCCTACCTCAGAATTTAATCCATATAAAGATGGAAAAACTTCCAATAAAAAAATAATAAATCAAAGCTACGGTGAAACACAATCATCTAATAGAATAGAGATCAATCGTAAATTACGAAGAATCTGTCGACAAGAATGTGAAATGTTAGAGAATGATTTGTGTAAAAAAGAATATGCAATTGCTAAAAGACATCCACTGATTGGACATCAAGTGCCTTTAATTGATTGTTCAGATTTACCGATGGAAGATACCCCCGAGGCTCGTGATTGTTTAACTCTTGGAATCTCTTCAGGAAACAATGTACAGGAAAGTATGTACTTTTAATTTTTTAATATTTTTTTAAATAATAACAATATATTATTATTTGAAAAGATAAAATTAATAATGTAAGTTTTAAATTCTTTTTTATAATAATTAATGAAATCATTTTTCTTTTTTTTTAATTATAGATGACTATTGTTACTGGGGAAGCGGAAAATCTTATCGTGGAATCGTAAAAACAAGTATTAGTGGAAGATCATGTATGCAATGGTCACATGGTGAATTTAATCTTCAGATTTCCGATTATCCCGAATTAGCTGGAAAGCATTCGTATTGTCGCAATCCAGGTGATAAAGAATTACAACCATGGTGTTATGTTTATGTTGATAGTAAACCACAAAAGGAATTTTGTAATATACCTAAATGTGGTAAGTTGCGTTCATTCTATACAGAACTAAAAATACAATAATATAAGAGTTCAGAATGAATGGAAATTTATTTACAGTTGAAAATTTATGGATCTATGCAGTCGTTGGTTTTGTACTAACAGGAGGATTTGTTACCATATTGGTCTGTTATTGCTGCTGTTATAGAAGCAAGAAATCTAGAAGACAAATGAATCATTTGCCAACAAATAAAGTAAGATTCCATCTAACATTTAGACATTATACATTTGATAAATGTAAAATTTAAATATTTAATAGTATATTTAAAATACTTTATATTTTATATATTAGATGTTAACCGGTATACAATGTGACAAAAATATATATGATGGAAGGCGAAGCACAACCCAACCTATGGAAATGAGTTCTCTTTTAGCTGGTCCTGGTAATACAACACCTGGAACAGGAACATTAAGTAGTGGCAGTAGTCGAACATCCAACAATAAAGTACCACAATTTACTACTAATAATGTTGTACTGTTACAAGAACTTGGAGAAGGAGCTTTCGGTATATTACATATTGTGTACATTACATATACACAAAATAATATATATTCTCAAATCTCGTACAATAAACTATAATTTTTTTTTTTTTAACTTTTTATAGGAAAAGTATATAAGGGAGAATTACAAACGGGCAATAAATGCGAATCTCCAATTTACGTGGCAGTGAAAACGTTGAAAGAGAATGCAAGTCCAAAAACACAGAGCGATTTCAAACGGGAAGTTGATTTGATGACAGACCTAAGACATCCAAATATTATTTGCCTACTGGGCGTAATACTAAAAGGGGAACCAATGTGCATGTTGTTCGAGTACATGACCCAAGGGGATTTACACGAGTTTCTCATTTGCCATTCACCAAGATCAGACGTTCCATTGAACAATGGAAACGGAAAAATTCTGGAACAACCGGAATTTTTGCACATCGCATTACAAATAGCATCTGGTTAGATTTTAATTTTCGATGTAGTTTCGATGTACAATAATTGTACAATAATTTATTAAATTTATTAAATCAAAATCAATTTATTAAATCAATTTCGTATCAGGTATGGAATATTTAGCCAGTCATCATTATGTTCACCGAGACTTAGCCGCGAGGAATTGCCTAGTTGGGGATAACTTAACAGTAAAAATCTCCGATTTTGGTTTATCTCGTGATATATACAGCAGTGATTACTACAGAGTTCAATCTAAAAGTCTATTACCTGTTCGATGGATGCCGCCAGAATCAATTCTTTACGGCAAATTTACCACAGAGTCTGACGTATGGAGTTTCGGAGTTGTATTATGGGAAATTTATAGTTACGGTTTACAGGTAAGGAAAGAGATCATAAAAACTAAATAATGTTATAGGAAAAATAAAAAATTATCCAAACATTAAGCATTATAAAATATTTAAACGTTATATATCTTAATTTACAGCCATATTACGGATACAATAATCAAGAAGTAATAGACATGATTCGATCACGGCAATTATTGCCATGTCCCGAGGATTGTCCAACCATGATTTATAGTCTAATGATAGAATGCTGGCACGAGGTGGCTAATCGCAGACCGCAGTTCCCGGAGATTCATCATCGTTTGCACAACTGGTACATAAACCAAACTTACCTGAGCGATTTCTGTAACGAATCTATCACCAGTTATTCCGGAAGCAGTCACAAAAGCACAAATAAAACCAATTCCACACAGTTATCAGCACCAATATATAAGTGCGATCCGAAGGATATGAACTTCAAAGCGAACACGGATCAACAACCTTCGTTCTGTAATCTAAACGACCACAGTAATGGTATCAAGATGTTGCCACCAAGCTTCCAGAACACAAATCTCATCGAGCAGAGGCCAAACTGCTTCAATGAACACGGTACGCCGATGAAGACCTCTATCTATCCGAATCAAACGACAAATATCAATTTAAATGAATTCGACGAGAAACAGTGTTGCTCGCCAAAATTAAGCGGAGCGAAGAAAGTATTGCCTCCGGCACCTCAACCGATGAACAAAATAAATACGCCTAATGGAACTAGACCAATGCAAAACGGAGCACAATTAGTTGTTAGGTTACCAGACCCTAGTAAGGTCACTACAGAGACCAGGGTATCGAAGTGAATATAATTAAAGATTGTTTCACTTAGACAATTTTTATATGAATTTTATAATTTCATAAATCGCGCGTTATACAATATATATATATATACTTCTACGTTCGTTTCATAAGTAAAAGAATTCGATCTTCAAAGCTTTCGGGTAACGTTTGTTAAACAAACTTCTCACTAATATCTAATCACTGCCATGTTTTCGTATTTATTTATTTCTTTCGATTGAAATATAAATATTTTATACTGTCGATAAACACGTTAAAATTCACTATATTTCGTAACTTATCGTAACCTTAATCTTTTTTTATACATATAATATAACGGAATATACATAAGTATAAATACGAAATATATATACAGTAGAATGTAAGCTCAACCCGTTTAATATCGTGTTTCCCTTGTATTATTTTATAATTATTTTTCTTTGTGTTTTATGGTATTTTGAAAGTATTAAAAAAATTTACGTTAATATGTATTTAAACATATTAACTAACAAAGTGGATACACTTATATATTGATTTTATATATAAGTATATGAAAATTTTAATGTTTCGTTGTATTACAGTCACAATATTAAGTGATACTATTGATACGATATGAATTTTATACATTAAGTAGCTTCTATAAGACTTTTTATACTACTTTTATATACTAGTTTTATTTATATTTTTACATACGCGAAATCATAAATTTTTGACTGATCTATTATAGATTGTAATATAAATGTAACATCATGTGTCTGCCATGGTATATACCGTCTAATAAGATTTCGAGAATTGATTTTTAAAAATGGTACAATAATCAATTGTCGGCTGTAGCAATACATTATTTGAAAGCACAATCTTATTGTGCATTTAATAGACTTTCAAAAGAAATATTTTATCTATGAAAATTTGTCAACTATCAGTGATGATTCGTTTTAAAATGGAAAGCAATTCTAATCATATCTAAATGTGAACAAAAATTATACTGTTCAATCGAACATTTTTACGCGTCTTTAAATAAAATTTCTATTAATTGATTAAAAAACAATTTGTTTAATACTGATGAAAAAATTTCTTATATTATTTATACAATTTTATAAAATTCTATACTTTTGTACGTGGGGGAAAGAGAGGGAGAAGGAGTAGGAACTAAACTTATAGATTGCGTGTTTTTCAATTATCGTCGAAATTTATAGAATTAATTTTCATACTTCTTTTAAGTTAATAAAATCAAAAAAAAAGAAAAAATAGATCCAAGATCTATTGATAGCGAAGATGATATACGAAGGCTCAACGATTTTCGATTATTCGAAAAAGTTGTCGACATTGTGTGTAAATTATACAGAATTATATTATTCATGTATAGAGCGTAGAATTTATGATATAAAAATCAGGCGTTATAACTGTATTCAAACAGTTCGAAACTAGTCTTTAGCAAAACTTGAGTGAAAAAAAAAAAAAAGATTAAAATTATAAATAAAACGTAAATAAAAATTAACGTCTGCCTCGTTGCGATAGCGTGAATTATAGGATCGTAAATAAGTGAATTATAGGTAATTAACAAAAGCCTAGAGTGAGAATGTTTAAACAAGATTGTATTATACTTTTTATAATTTTTGTATTAAGAAAGAGAATCATAGAGAGACATTTCATCAGCCGAGAGGAAACTGTCAAGAATTTAGAATCAATTTAAAATTAAATTAGATTTAATATATTATGTTAAAACGGAACTCTTATTTGAAGATAATGAGCTTACGAATCGGTATTTGTATTATTATTAATTATATAATCTTAGTGACCGTATCAAGGGCTCGTTATCTTATTAGACTTTAAGTTAATTTATGTCAACTATTTTGACAAAAGATCATAATATATATATAATTATATATATATATATATATATATATATTATAGTATTATATATATATTATATTATATATATATATCTTATATATATATACACGATCAAATACAACATATATATACGATCCATGTTTTTCGTATAAAAGCAAATATTATTTCATTTTTTTCTTTTATGTCACACCTCGATACGAATCTATTTTCGATTTAGCAGCAATATGTTCCCTGAATAAATGTTAAAACATGTAAATATGTTTATTAATTTGATAATTTTTTCTTCCTTTAATAATTTTTTTTTTTAAACTTCTGTGGATATTCGATATTGAAAAAAAAAAAAAAATGTATGAAAACGAACTGCAATATTTTACATTTTTAAATTATGATATTTTCATTTATTTTCTCTTATTAAGATTTATTAATTTTTATAAATAAAATACTATAATTTATATTTTGGATTTTATAAAAATATATTATAAAAAAATATTTGATTCATCAATTATATTAAAAATAAATTCGACAAAATATGATTTTAAATTGATAATATTTACATTTATAAGAATATAAATTTTTATATTTTTTGATTTGAGTGACAAGTGTCAATATTAAGAAATTTTTCATTTGTTATAATTTAATGGAAAATTTAAAAATATAAAAAACGGAATATGTTTATAGCTCTATGCGCTAAAAATAAAGAAAGCAAAAAATATTAAGAGGACAAAAACACTGGGAGAATAAAAATTGAGAATTTAGTGCCAAGATTGTATTAATAATGATTTCTTTGATAATAGATTAATTTTAACTGATAATATGAATCAAATTTCTCATAAATTTTTCTAATTAACAATATGCAATTAAATGAGCTTAAAAACCTCTAATTTTTAATTATTGAAGTTTTTTCTTAATGCACTACAACATTAAACAAATATTCGAACATCGTAACTCTTGATATTTTGTTCAATTATTTAAAATTAAAACAAATATCGCTCAGTAACAATATAAATGAATGTATTTCTCATATCAAATGAATATCTTTACTCTATGAGATGATTAAAATTGAAGAAATATAAAGAATACGAAATTAGATAATAAATATCATGAAATATAATAAAACAAAACATATGATATCTTTTAAAATAATAATCGAGAAAGATCAGAATGATCATACTTGCACCATCTATATACTATATTTTAATCTAAATATATATCAAAAATAAACAGCAAAAAGAAAGTAATACAGCTACAATTTCTCTACAATTTCTCTGGGAGTTCCCATCTGTAGAGTGAAAATAATAAAAGAAAGACAGAAAAATGAAACAAATAGGTCGCTGTCGCCATCTATTGAGTATCCAAAATACTATTCTAGAAGCAAGAAAAAAAGTAGAACAAAAATAAATCATTATCCTGCGAGCATCAAAAATATTTTTCCAAAAGTAAAAAAAAGCATAAACAATCAATTTTTCATCTATTTCATCTACTTTATCAACAATGCAGAAATCTTCTTATCACAGACAAAAACAAAATATCGCGACATCTTATAAAATTTTATATCGTATAATTAGAAACTCACCCTAACCACGACGTCCCATTCACTCTCCTTTAAAGCAAAAATTTATATCAAATCAATGATAAATATTCCTCTCGATATAGATTTACAAATCATTAAATCTTTGAATAATTTTGTTATGCAAAACAACAAAAGAAATTTTAAGGAAAACCGTTGCGATAAACTAAATCTGAAATTAAAATTAAAATAATATCTTAATCTAATGTAAAATATTACTCTACATGAAATATAGATATGTTGTTTCATATATACATTATATATTCATTGGCATGAAAATACAAAATATTAGTAATTACGAGATTTCTGAAAAGAAAACAAAATTAAGTATATTTCACGTATTACACTTATTTTATTAACCACCGCTTTTAATATTAATATTATTTCCATTATCATTAATTATGGATTTAGTTTAATTATGCATGCAGTTACAAATTTTATTTTAAGCAGTTTAAACAGTTTTCTAAAGTAACAGTTTTACGAGTCAACTATTTATATTTTAAAAATTTCTTACAAAAAATTTCACAAACTCTTGATTAATTAAATATCCAGAAATATGTTAATTTTAAATGTAATTAACCATAATCCTTAAAGATAGTTCTTAACATAAGTACAACACAATTACTATATAATATATAATATATATACTATATAATATACTAATAAATCCTACAAATATTTTAATATATAATAATACAAAGATTTATTTGCAGATAGGTAAACCTATCTACAAAAAAATTTCAATAAAATCAAAGAAATTATACAAAATATAAGTATCTTTCATTGATTACATTACTCATTCTTCTACACTTATTTTACATTTATTCTACACTCATTCCATTAATTTCTGATACAAAGGATTAGTAAAAATTTTATAGAATATAAGTTACTACAATAAGTTTTTATATATTTTACTTTATATAATTTATATATAAAATAAATTTATATTATTAATTATATAATATATAAAATAAAATATATAAAAAATTATTTTAGAAATTTATATTTATATTATATTATATTATATTTATATTAAAATTTTTATTAATCTTTTGTAGTTTTATTTATATTTTATACTCTTATATCTTTTTAATCTTGAACAAATATAATATATGTATAAATAAATTTATTTTTCAATCATATGATTTCTATCTACATAGAATCTAAATGCTTTTTTTAATGCCTTTCTCAATGCTCAAGATTTCTATGAGTTATCTATCTACCTATATAAAATTTGTTTAGGGATCTCTCTTATAAAAAGATACCGATATTATTAAAGAAAGAGAAAAAAAATATTATATGAAGTATTTGCATCTTCTTTAATTAATAATCTCAATAGTCTCTGAAAAAATTAAACAAATAATTAATAAAATTCCATAAGATATAATTATTAATTAATAATAGGCTAAAATAGTATATTTTCTTGAAATATTGGTGCTTTTACAAAATTATACCTGAAACAAACTTATTTAGAAGACTAGCAGAATAATTAAAGAAAAACAATTGAAATAAGAAAAGAAAAGCAATTGAAATATTATAATCTGGAATAATATAAATTTTATAATGAATATTCAGTATCATTGATTACGAAAAATTTTGCGAATAAAATTTTTACGAATAAAAAAAATTTTAATTTTAAAAAAATTCCTCATCAGCGATAAAAACAAATATATATCATGGAAATATTTTCTGTAACAAATGCAGGAAGTGATAAGGAGTGTTGAAAAAGAAAAAAATCTAGTAGTCAGAAGTATGCTATTAAAATTAAAATATCTCTCAATCGATATAAATATCCCGAGCAAAAAACAGCGAATAGAATTCATTTTATATCGCAATACTAATAAAGTAATATTTTTTTTAGAAATCAAAGAAGAGTGTTTTAATATATTTATAATATTATTTAATTTATAGTTGACAAAAAAATGAAATATTTGGAAATTAATTATTTACGCATATTCTATGCATTCGAATTTAAATAATGCAACACTAGTGGCGAAAAAATCAGTGCAGTTTCCTTAATGATTGCTGTTGTACAATTACCCTTGTAGCTTTTTTAACCACTTAAAATGATCCAGGAACAGGAACATAAGTATTTCCATAAGCTTGGAAGAAAATGGAAGAAATTTGAGCATTTAATTTTCATAACACTATTTGAAAAAACGCAATTATTTACATTATATATATATATATATATATATATATAACGCAATGCTTTTTAAAACAAATTCAATAAAAATCATTATTTTTATACAATTAGAAACAATTAGAAAGCTATTAATAATTAAAAATAGAGAAATTAATGACGAATGATAAATTATAATAAATTATAATACTATTTTATAACTGTAACAATTTATAATAAAAAATTGCGACATATTATAATTCGCAACACTAATACAAACGCAAAAATTAAATTGCTAATTCAATCCGTTATTAATCAATAGTAAGATTAATGCAAAACGCGATTTGCCCATAATGACTGAATGAACGATAGGCTAATATGCAAATTGGTCAGACAATACATGTACTACGTATTATTATAACGAGCACAATAACAAAGTAGTAACAATGACTTCCCACTTCCACTTCTTTAGACCTAGAAAAAATCCAAAAGATGAGAAATCATTTATTGCAGCTCTCTTCATGACAGTTTGTCGGACTTTTTCGATCTTCTTTCTTCGGGCGCAATGTCCGAAATAATGTCCAAATTGAAACTTAAATAGATTCGAGATTTACTAATATCAAATTAAAAAAAAAGAAAGGACTAAATCGCAAAAACTAAGTGCATGAACGACCAATGATCGCAATGATCGTTCTCCGAACATGCACAGAATTTCTATGCATAGCGTAACATTCGTTTTGAAAGCAAGTGACCGCGAGCACGAAATTCAAAAAATCGAAACCAGAGATGAGTAGCGTTATCGTCCATTCGTCTTAACTTTATTCTCGATTCAGCTCAAATTTTATTCTTTGAAACAGATTGTCACATGAAAACGCATCTACCCGATCAGAGACTGTGACAATCTATCCGACTCTACTTACTTATAATTAACAGACATATCAACAAAAAGATATTAATATATCCATTTTATATCTAATATTTTTTAACTTTGCATTATATAATTCAAATTATATATTATATAAATTATTATTATTATTAATATTTTAAATTCTTATATTTCAAATTATTTGTAACTCTATTTTGTAACTGAATTTTATTTCATTAATTAAATAAGTTATTAAAATTTTGAGATATTAAATTTTTAATATTGAATTTAAAAAAAAATTAGAATTTACTGTAATTTAAAATAAATATTAATGGAAATATCCTTGGGTGATTCCTTTATCGGAGCATATTTTCAAACTCATAAGAATACTATTTAAAACTTGTTGCTCTGATTCTAAAATCTGCTTGTTACTAAATATCTTCTTGCAAAATTTGATTCACATTTGTATGAATAAAAATTGAACTTTACTATCTGCAGTATTATAAATCATATTGAAGTTATATGAAATTATTATATAACAATCAGAATAATCAAATTGATTAAATAACTTAAAATTTTACTCTGAAAGATTTTGAATTATAGAAATTCAAACTAATTATTGTATTATTGTACAATAATTATTGATACAATAATTATTATATGTTTTGGTATTAGAAAATTACTAAATATTTTATATTAATTATTTATTATTTAATAATTAATTATTTAATAATTATTTATTTATTATTTAATAATTAATTATTAATTAATTATTTATTAATTATTTACTAATTATTTTATTTTTATATTGTATCAAAAACACGAAACGTAAGAAGACCCTGAACTATCCTGAATTGATAAATATAATAAATAAAACATAAAAAAATAATTGTTACTATTGAATATTTATTATAAATAAATACCCGCGATCATTGTGCTCGCGCAAAATTCTACATATATAACCAGTTATTCATATCGATTCGAATTTTTCAACCTAGGATATGTTAAATGACGGAAGAAACCAAAAAGCATATGACTCACCATATGATGCGACAAATACCTTCATTGTATTGTAACCTAGAAATCATCGAGAAGGTTATCAGATAGGAGGATGAAAAAAATCTGTGACAAAACATTATAATTTAAAACACAATTATGATTACTTGAAAAAATTGAAATACGAAACTATTAAATTTGCAAAAAATGCAAAATATTAAATATGTAATAATAATATGTATTACATGTAATAATGATATTGAAATACTAGAATTGAAATGCCAGTTAATTTCTCTTTAGAAGTTATATATAAAATAATAAAAATTAATAAATAAAAATTTAAATAGATAAAAGGATAATTACTTTGTGTCATGGATGATCATGTTATTCTCTTGAGAGAAGCATTCTATTTTGAATCGAAAACGAATATTTAAAATAGAAAATAAATAAATAAATAAATAAAATAAAAATAAAAAACTAATAACGTCCATATAAATTATAATCGGCGAACAAAAAATTGATTTTATCTTCACGTTTGATTATTCTAATTAAATTTAATCAGAGCTGTTGTGCTCAAAAAAATATTAAAAATACTATGACAAAGTAAACGCTGATTCTATTAACTGCATTGCACGCGGTCACAAATATTTTCTGAAATTAATAAAGAGTTTTTATTTTAATTGGGTATGAATTATATATAAAAAATACTAATTAATAATTATACACGTTTTAATAAAAACGAAAATTAATAAAATATTCATTATCAGATTTTAAAATTTAATTTTTAATTATAAATCATTAAAGTTTTTCATAAATTTTTAATTTTTTAATTTTTTTAACTAAAATATAATTTTATTATGAATTGCTTAACAACAATCATTAATAATCCAATAAAACAGAATAAAAATTACATATGAAATGTAATTTTACCACGAAAGAAAGTCAGTTCATATTAGAATTTTTCTCGTCTTTCAAATTAAATCAGTAATCAGATAATAATCTAAACGAAAAAAAAAAAGAATTTTTAAATATATAGATGAAATAAAATAAAAATAATCGATCACATATTAAAATAAAACAATAATCAAGCAAATTCCATCTTAAAAATAATATACACTTATGAAAGAAAATATGCACGTAGTACGCAATGAATAAATCATACATTCCTTAAGGAACAATAGACTTTCTAATGATATCGATAGAAAAATAACATGCCACGTCACTATTTCGATTATCAAATTAGAAGCAGAGGAGATGCATAATAATTCAGCAAGTTGAAACATGTCCAAACATGTCGAAATGTCAAACATTACAATAAATGCGACCCAAATTCTTGGAAAAACGATATGAAAACAAATAATGAACTTCGAACATTGAACAAAAAAGAAAAAAAGTATATGAACATTACGAAAAGATGCATTTAGAAACAAAATATTTTATAATATTTTATAACATTATATTTATAATATTTATATATATATATATATCGATATATTTCAAATATGATAAAATAAAATTGACTTTATGCACGTTTGTTTCAATATACATAAAAAGATTATAAAAATCTATTCTAAATAAATTTATTTTAATAAATTTATTCGTTAACAGATATATTAACATGAAAACCATGTTAATATACGATAATCAAAATCGTAAAAAACAAGTAAAAATAAACATATAAAAAAGCTATATTAGATGAAGTAATAACTGAATTCGAATCTCGATTCAATAAAGAAACGAAGTACCGGTAATCTCGACGGAAATGATCGATGGAAAAAATGCAAAGAAATTCAAAATACTAATTAATTTTGACATTATAATAATAAACAAACTATTAAATAAATGAAAAGAATAATAATTTATAAATTCAATGATAGAATATTATCAAAATTACTTATTGCGTAGTAGAATTTTCGAAACCAATTGCGATGACACAACCTCTCATTATGACTTTCCACAGAAAATTGATGCCGTGCGCCAAAATTTTCTTAGCAGTTTTCTGATTGACTGGCGTAATACGATTCGAAATCGCGAAAATTAGAGTACTGCTTAATATTATTATTTTATTTATTATTATTTATTTATTTTAATTAAAAATATTAAAAGGATATTATTATTTATTTATGTATTACTAAATTTTAACTTATTATTTATTTATTTTACTTTTATATTTATATATATATTTATTTATATATATAAATATTTTTCTTATATATTTATTATATATATAATAATTTTTTTATATATTTATTTATTTATTTATTTGTCTAATGATTTATTTATAGATTTTTCTGTAGATTTCTTTATTGTATTTATTTATATATTCATTTATATATTTATATATATTTATATATCTATTTATTTATTTATTTAATCTTTCATTTATTTAATTATTTTTTCATATACTTGATCATTTATTCATACATCTAATGATTTATTTGTAAATTTTTTTGTTGCATGTTTCATTCACGTATACATAAATTTATTTATTTATTTAATCTTTCATTTATTTAATTATTTACATATTTATTCTTTTGTCTAATGACTTATTTATAAACTTTTTAGTTTTGATCATTTAAATGGATTAATTTATTTATTTGTTCATTTAATGATTTATATATATATTAATATATTGTAATTATCTAGATATGAATCATGAACAAATGAATGAATAAAGAAATGAACAAAGAATTAAATAACTAAAGATATAAATATATAAATTATTTGATGCAGACATAAGTGAACAAAATAAAAAAGTCTAGAAATAAGTCATTTATTAAATAAATGATGAAATATATATAAATTATTAAATTAAAGTAATAAATATATATATATTTTGATGTATACATAAATGATAAAATAAAAAAATCTATAAATAAATCTACAGACAAAAGAATGTGTAAAAGAATGAATATATAAATAATTCAATAAATGAAGAAATAAATAAATTAATTATTTATTGCATGTATAAATGTCAAAAATAAATATACAAATAAATAAAACAAAAAAATCTACAAATAAGTCACTAAATAAATATATAAGTGAATATATAAATAAATAAATATATTAATTTATACTTAAAAAATAAACAAAGCAAAAAGTTTACAAATATATCAATAGGTAAATGTAATAAAAATTGAATAGATATATAAATAGATATATAATTAAAAAAGTAATTACATAAATAATTTTGAAAAATGATACATATATAAGTAAACAAAATAAAAAAATCTATAAATAAATCATTAGTTAAATAAATAAATATATAAACAATTAAATAATTAAAAGTAATTAATATATAAATGATTTATACATATATAAGTGAATCAAATTAAGGATTTATTAGTAATTTATATATATGATATTTGTTATTTCATTTGTATAATGATTTTTTTCTTGACTTTTTTGTGGATTTTATTCATTTATACCTACATCAATTTATTTAATTGTCTCTTCATATATTAAAGATTAGTTTTGTTTTAAAAGAATGAATACATAGATTTACAAATAGTTATAGTAGAAATGCAAATATAAAGAATATATATAATATATATAATATAAATATAAAGAAATATATATATAAAATATATATATTGTTTTTTCATATATATAAAAGAAATATAAAATGAGTAAATGTATAATGAAAAATGTATAATTGTATAATAATTGAAAGAATAAATAAATTAACAGAAGAATATTTAAATAAGCGTATAAAATAAATATATAAAGTAATAAATAAAGTGAATAATGAAAGTGAATAACTCAATAAAAAAAAAAACATTAAAAAAGAAATTAAAAAAATAAATTAAGAAATAATTGTGGAAATAAATAAATAAATAAAAGAATAAATAAATAAATAAATAACAATGTGGAAAATACATCGCGCACAATACGCGATACGTATTGTGAAATCGCTGAAAAATTTTTATTTTAACTTAAGAACTATAATCATCATGCCTATTGTTTCTTTCTCACTCAAGTAGCACATATGAGAGAGATTCTAACAATAGACATAGAAAGGATTTAAATTGAAAATTCTGAATTAAAAAGATAAATCAATATAAATATTTCATATCTAACGGATTAATAAATTGATTTTATTTAATCTTATCGTGTTCTGAAATTCTAATAATTATATTTTATTTTTTATCAATATAACAAATTATTCGAATTTTATTATTTTATAAAAAAATTATGAATTCGAATATCTATTAAATAAATGAATGAAAATACAATACAAGTAAATGATTGAATATTAATGAAATATTAATGAAAATATTTTTAGGAGATTCTTTCATATTTTCGAAAATATGAAAGAAGTATTGAAATTTGTAAGCTTTGATTTCAAAATCTGTCTGTCAGTGTTTTCTTGCATATTCGATAAAACTATTATCTATTTTATTTTAAAAATCAAAGAATTAAATTATTTAAGTAAAAATGAAATTAAAAATGATTTATTATGCTATGACGTTATTTAATATTTATTTATTCGAATTTATTCTATTTTTAAATATCTAATTCATACATAGATATTCATATATTTGAATATTATATATATTATACATATATATATATAAAATAATTATTTAAAAAAAAATTGAAGTAAGAAAGATGAAAAGTTGATGGAAAATATTTAATAATGATAATTAATTATCTTTATTCTCTCGCATAATCGATAGTTACACTAATTCTAAATCATATTATATATATATTATATATAATTCTATATCATATATATTCTAACTCGGAAGGAATATTTAAAAAAGAAAAATAAAATAAAAGACTAATGATGTTTAAATTACACTCAATAAACAAACACTGATTCTAATTTCGATGTTGACTTTTATAATTAAATCAATTAATGTGTTCTAACTAATTAAAACAACAAGTGTGTTCTAAAAAATATTTTCAAACACTGATTTTACCGATTACATTGCACGTGATTACAATTTTTGAATATATTTGAATATATTGTATTATCATCAAATCAATCAAATATTGTATTAGCTACAAAACAAAAAAAAGTTAAAGAAAAAATACAAAAACATTTTTTTCGACATTTTACTGCTTTTTTCTATCAAGTATTCGTTAAAGAAATTACTTTTATACCTTTAAAGCTATGAATTTAAAGTTCAAATCAAAAAGTTTAAATAGAAAAATATAATATTAATAAAAAATCAATAACAATAACAATAACAAAATCAAGTTAACTTAATAATGATTTATAATTGTTTAAAGTTATTTATAATTTACAAAAATTTAATTTTAGATTTCATTCTTCTTCTCCAAATTTCTTTCATTTTTAAAAATATTACTATTATATTTATAAATAAATGCTATTCGTATTGAAAAAATTGATAATTCTACATATGAAAAATTTAAAAAATTTTTCAGGTATTTAATTTCCAACTTGATTTTTCTCTGAACTATTTCATTCTTTCGTTTTTTAAATAATAATAACAATTCTATGAAAAAAATCGAAATTTCTGTTAGCATGAAAATACTCATAAGTACAATTATAAATTAATTTCAATTTTGGCAGTGATTTCTTACTTATACTAGTTAATTTTTATTTAATAATATTTTATTTAATTATTTTATGATTTTTTCTTGACATTACAAAATTAAAAATTTACTTTTTTTTAGTAGTAATATTCATAATATAGCAATATTTACAAAAACAATATATTTAATTGTATTTTATTTGTGTCGCGTGTGCACGCGTGTGTGAATATGTATTGTTTTATATATATATTAATAACAAATATATAATATTCATATAATAAATATACAATATATATATATGTATGTATATATTATATCATAGTTTATATACCTATATTTAAAATTTCGCATACAATTATTTCTTAAACTATAATTTATTTAAATTATAGCTTTATTATTATTTATAGAAAACGTTTCACAACAAAACTTATTCTATTTAAAAAGATATATCTTATAATGATAGCAAATCATTTTTCTTTGCTTCTGAATTTTCAAGATGATCTTTATTTTTTTTATAAATAATGTTTTTATTTAGATAAGCCTATAACCTGAAACGAATTCATTCATTTATAACATCTTAATTTTTCAGAATAATTTAAAGTCATTTAGAAATTATTTCTTATTTTTTGTATTCGAAATCATAATTTCTGATATAACTAGTTTATTCAGTCTTTAAATGAAAGTTCTATGTTTTTAAATGTTACATTAGGCATCCCTAATTCTATCTTTCATATTTTTTCACATGTATTTTTCTCAAAAAAAAGATGATATTATAATAAAGTATAGAATGTTTATAAATATAAGATTATTAAATTCTATGATCTTGGCTGAGTCATCAAAAAATGGAAAAAAATTTACGGTATTAAATGATGAATTAATATGGACTAAACTTCAGGAATATCACATTCGATAAACAAACCGCAACTTCTGATTGAAAAATTTAAACTATATAAAATATTTCGGAAATACAATCAAGTCAAATCAAATTTTTGGTATGCATGGAACAATCATTTACTTGTTAGATCCTAATATCGGAGACAAAAATTACAAAACAATTTTATCTTATTGCCAAAATATTCGATCTATTAGGTTTTTTGCTAATTATTTATACAATTGCTAGTTTAGGATAAATTCTTATTTGCAATTGCTAAATCATTCATTATGTTTATCAATATATTTTTCATGAATTCTGCGATGCAAGCAAATAAATTTAAACAATGTGTAACCGAATAATATGTTAAAAGTGATTATAAGAAAATAAGAAAAAAATATTGGTAGAATAAAATTTTATCATTAATTATATTATCATTAATTATAGTAAATTATATTTTTATAATCTAACGTACTTTTAATAAATAAAACAAACAAAAATAAAATAAACGAAACAAACCATGATTGATTACATTTTCTTTTTATATATCGTGAAACGTTACTAAATAATAATAATAACGGTTAGCGGTTTAGGATATCTACAGTAATCTATAATAATCTCTTAATAAACAAAAAAAGATTCGAAATAAAAGATTCTGATTTTTTATTTTCTAAAATGATAATGTTAAATTGTTTATTTTATTTCTAGTAATTTCATTGTAATTTTTATTACATTTATATGTTGATGAAGCATATAAATAAGAAGATGAAGATATATAATTTTAATTGAGTGAAAAAAGGAAATTAATTTTATTTATTTTAAGAAAAAGTATGTTTGTTATGCAATGTAAAAAATTGCAATTCTGACAAAATCTAATGAAGATAGATTTCAATATTGTTCATAAATACTTTACAAATTTTTGAATAAATTTTTTTTTAGAAAATATAAGAAGAAAGAACAGGATTATGAAAATAATCCTGAAAATAATACTGAAAATAATAATTAAAATAAAATTTTAAAAAAATAAAATTTAACTGAACAATAAAATTCAATCAATTTTATAATTAAAGAAAATTTTTTATTAGTAATATTCTAAATTTAAAATTTTTCATTTATTAATAAAGGAAAAACAAATTATTCTTAGAATAATTTAGTAAAAGGAACCACATTAATAAGTTTTGAACTACTTTTAATAAATATAAACATAAAAATGAAACAATAACGATAATAAATATAATCCAATAATAGAGAAGATTCAAAATTATCGTATTGAAAGTGATATTGAAACAAAATTGATATAGAAGAACTTAAACATAATATTTATTTTTTTTTTTGTAATTATATGAGTTTCCAAATTCATATAATTTTAAACATTAATTGATATTTAAGATTATAAAAAATCATCATATAATAAATATATCCCTCAAATGATTGTAATTTATTTAAAAAAAATTTTGAAGATAGAATATTAACATGGCTACGTAAAAAGATATATTTTTCTTATAGAAATATAAAAGAAATATTTTTCTTATTTGTTATTATTAAAAAATGGCAGCCAAAAATTTACTATATTATTTGCGTATATATATAAAACAATTTAATTTTATTTTACATTTGATTCAATGCATTGATAACTATATTTCAATATTTAATAAAAAGGCAAAGTTATAAAGATTCGAATTTTTTATATATTATTTTATCATACTTATTATTAAGTTATTATTAAAATAATTCCAAAAACATGCAGAGTTATATGGATATGCGACAAATAAATATATAATAATAATAATAATAAATTTTCAATTCAATTTATTTGCTGTTATTGTAATTTCATAATCTATTTTTATTTATTAATTTATGTAACAGAAATCATCTTCTTTCGGATAAGATATTTTATGTTAAAAATTTCATTAATTGAAAACCTTATATCTTATATATGTATATGTATATGTATATGTATATGTATATATATTTTTATGACATGACCAACAAAGATATTAAAACTCATTATTACTACATTCGCGGATTAAGGGATTTATTAGTGATTTTCCCCTATAAAAATCTTAATCTTTTATAAAAATGAAGACAGTAATAAGAAAACTTCTTATTTGATATTCATTTTGACATATAAATATTCTATGCAAACAAAATTCTAAAAATATTGTTAATTAGAGAAATGCAAATTTTTTTGAAAATAAACAATTTTAATTTTGAGTACTTTTTAATAAACTTGTAATGAAGATTATATTATATTATTATATTATATAATTCAAATTTACTTCTTAAAAAAAAAAATGAAGTGATTCTGACTATTGTTAAGTATAAGTTTAATATTCTTATTATATAAAAATTTAACTTCATCTTAATTTATTTTTTTTTATTTCTGATTATAAAATTGGGATTGATAATACTACAACAAAAAAAAAATTACCATTTATATTGAAAACTCTATAATAATTCTAATTATTCTAATATTAAATATAAAGTTTTCTAAGTATAAACAGTTTTTTTTAAAATTTATTTTCATTAATTTAAAAATTCTTAAACTAATAATAGAAATAGAATATAATTTGCCGAGGAATTGTCTATTTGAAATAAAGCTAATAATATTTTCTTATTTTTTATTTTATGTAGATATAATCGGATCGATGTTGTTTATTGATGTTATTCTATGTTGTTTATTGTTTATTCTATAATATATATAATATATATAACATCTATATATATTCTATAATATATATAACATCTATTAAGGTTACTAAAAATACAAAAAAAATATTTTTAATCGTATAATACAATACATATACATATGTACATATGTACAATAAATATGTTCTATATATTTAATTAAAAATTTATTTTTATATTATTTTGAGATTAAAATTACTACAATAATATTCATGTTTAATTATCTAATTATCCAATTATACAATTATTGATTTTATTATAATTAATTTTTAATGATTTACATTAGTTATATAGTCTTTGTTGTAATTTCATATACTCATTACTGTGTAACTTCATTCAGATACATTATTCTTATAATAATCCATCTAAAATATAATAAATAATATTGCAATTTAAAAATATTAATGACATTTTTCATAATATTTAAAAATATCTATCTTCTTTCTAATTTTTATTAATTTTATAAACAATATGTGTAAAATTATTGCTAACGAATCTTTTGTTTCCACTTTAAATCTTAAAATTTAAAAATTTAGCCAATTCATATATAAAAAAAATCATTTTATTTCTGATTTAAAGATTTAATTGTTTTAGTTTTAATTGTATTTGTTTTCAATCTTAATGGTATTTTCAGCTTCAACATTTCATAATATGTATTTTCAATATCATTTTCAAGACTAAATTTTATTGAATAAAATTCATATTTGTTAATTGCTATTTTTCTTTTAGAATCATCTATAAGTATAAATATAAATTTTAATTCTTGTAATATATATTAATGTTATTGAGTAATTAATTATCATTCTTCAAAAAAATAATTTAAAAAATTTATAAAAGTATAAAAAGTATATGTATTATTATGTAATAAATTTTATATATTCTAATATTTTTTGATGTAACTTTTGTTTTTTTTTAATTTAATTTGACTTCAAATAAATCTTTTTCAATTGTAGTTGTTTTTTTAATTATATTTTCTTGCGTTTTAATCTTGCTATCTTATATAAGTTTATTAATAATTACAATTTATATTAAGTTAGTTTTTATCAATTTATAATTAATTGATATCTTTCATTAATTATATATTATATATCATATACTATATAAAATACCATGACACCACATAAAAAAACAAAATACATAAAATATTTTTAGCAGGAAAAAATATTTTTACAATTTATATTTTTAATAATCTTTTAACAATAATGGAAATGTATTGATTAAAGTAGAAAAAAGTTATCATAAGAATGGAAAAAGAAATGCAAATTAAAAAAAGTAAATGATGAAATTATTAAATAATATTTAAAATAACATTTTTGAAAATTATTCATCCTCAAATTTTTAAAAAGAAATATCTGCAATAAAATAATAAATTCGTTTTATATGAAAAATCGTATATCAATATGTTATAAGATATCAAAAATTCATTAAAAAAATAAAGTTATGCTTCTTGATTTGATTTAATTAATTAGATTAAAAATATACCTGAAGAAATAAAATATGTATTTTTTTCTTCTATCAATTATTTCATTTATTTAGATTATTTATAATGCAAAGATGAAAGATTGGATAGAAATATAAATCTAATTTATTTCTGAAATTTTCAGAAGTAAAATATAATATTACATGTCTACGACCAGTGAAGAAGTGTACATTTTTATTATCTTTGGCATTCCGTTAATTATGTTTTTATTTTTTTATGTGACATGATTTTGTTTTATATGACATGATATGTTAAAATCATTCTTATATTTTATTTTTTTAATTCATATTTAAGAATTATACAAAATTTTCTATTTATTCATAGTATGCATATGTATAAAATGTGTTTTCTTGCTATTTAATATTTCAAAATTAAAACTATAATTTAAAATTTGAAAATATTATATTATAAGTTTCTTCTCTAATTGAAGATGGCTGTTAAAATCGAAAGTGTAAATGATTTTGCACAAATGGAGTGCTTAAACTAATATTACTGCTCGAAGAACCATTTACTACTGTAGGATTGTATATTCGTTTATATTATGAGCTTTGAATGAACGAATATGAATGGTATCAACTCTTGGATGGTACTTAATTCTTTGTGGCTAACTGTAATGATTCTAACTGTACTTTAATGTACACTGTCATTGAATTCTATCTAATTTCTATTTCTATTTCAACTTAATTGCAAAACTGTCGCTGATTTTTCTTCCAATTCCTGCTTTTCGGGAAAAATGCACACTGAGAAAAGATTAGAGGGATCAATGGTCGCGTTGGAGGGTGACTTCGAAGGATAGGCCCTGGCGAGGTTGCTGGGCGTGGGGGTCAGAATCTTTGCGTTCACTTGTATGGTAGTACATCATTTGCATGGGGTGCAAATGTATATGGAGCTTGTGAAGTGACCGTTGCTATGGTACCTTTGTTTACATTAAAGATCCGGAAAACGTTAGAAAAACCATGCCCGCTCATAAATTATTATCAGGTCATTGACGTTACTCAAACTATTAAAAATAAAAACTAGGTTATCTGACTGCTTCACAAGTCCTGTCCTTAACAATATCACTTTAACAAATATCAAAAACTACGTGTATTATAAAAGTCAATTGGATTTAAAAGAACCAATAATTACATAATCAGCATATAACTATTTATAATTATATATATTTATATATTAATTTGCAATAATTTATAGAATACGTGAAAAAACGCATTTTATTTCTTTATGTTCGACTAGCAAAAGCGACAATGGCGTGATAAAACTTACAACAATATAAAAGATATTATAGCAAATTCAAAATGAAATGAAAAATGAAGTTTATATAATTTTTTTTTTATTATAATTTTAGATAATTTTTAATAATTTAATTTGATTATTTGTTTAAAGAAATAACTACTCTAAAAGATTATATATTTATGTATTTCATTATTAAAATATTTTATAACTTTAATATCATATTAACAAGAAATATATATTGAATTTATAATTTTTATAATAATTTAATTGAATTATAATCATTTTTTTATAATCTTCTATGTAGAATATTTATATATTCAAAAAAAAGAATTTTATATTACCAAAACAAAAGATAGCAAGATTAAAATTCAAAAAAATAAAAGATCTACAATTGGAGATTTGATTGAAATAGAATTAGATGCAAAAAGAGAACAAAAGTTTCACCAAAAAATCTTAGAATACATAAACTCTGTCATATTTATAGGTTATAACATAACAACATAATAGTATATATTTCATATTAAATTTTTTAAATTTTATAATATATATATTATAATTTTTTAAATATTTTTTTGAAAGATCTTGATTAATTTATTTAATAATATTATTATTAATATTATTTATTACAGATGTAAATTGGTTCTACAAAAGAAAAATAGGAGTAAAATATGTAAATTTTATTCAGAATGCAGAATTTACAATTGTACAATTTAGTATTAAAATTAGTATTGAAACCAATAATGTAACAAGTATAAACTAATAACTAATAATAAATGTAAAGCCAGTACATCTACTTTGCATAATTTAACAATAAATGATAATATTATTATAACGATTACTAATTTAAATTAATTTAATTTAAATTAATTTTGAAATAATATGAAAATAAATTTTTAGTTAAACATATCAACACATCCATTGTAAACATAATATGTAAACATTATACATATGTTTGTATATATTTATATTTATATCATATTATATTATATTTATATATTACATATATATTATGTAATATATGTAAAAATAATATTATATATGTTGTAAAATTATATATGTAATATATAAAAAATATGTAATAAAATAAAAAAAACATAATTAAAATAATGTATATATAAATATAATATAATATAAAATAATGTATATATAAATATAATATAATATAAAATAATGTATATATAATTATAATTATTAATAAAAAATATTTTATAATATTTCAGCTTAAGCTTTTATTGAAATGCAAGAAAATATTAATTCATTCGTGTTGATTTCCTACTAATTGGTAATATATTTATTTAAAAATTAGCTTTAAATATATTTCAAAGTAATAAGAAAAAAAATAATTTTTTTTAATAGAAAAATTTTTAAGTAAAAAAATAATTTTAATTGAATTTTTTTAGTAAATTATTTAATAATTTTTTTGAAGTAAATACTATTTCATTGTATTAATTAATTTATTTGTATTTAATATTTTTTATTTTTTAAGGATTTAATTTATATAGTTTCAATAACTGTAATTAGTTTTCTTTTTTTATATTTTTTTATATTTTTGATTATAAAAAAAGAAGCATATATAATGATTATAATTTTTTTTCTCATTTTATTTTTTATTTATAGAAAGAAGAGGTATAAATTATAAAAAAAAACTACTAGATATCAAATCATTTGAGGAAAGATAAAAATTTATTAATTTATTATATTTAAATTTTTTAAAAAATGTAAATGAAATAATTTTCTTCTTTTTTATGCAATACATATAAAATAATAATTAATCAATAATTTTGAATTTTATATTTGAATTTTTTTAATATAACAAATTTTCATGCAGATTTTAGAATATATTTTTATGATAAAACTTACATAAAGCGTGATAATTTTAATAAAAAAATTACAATATTTTTTCTTTTCTTCTTTTTTTTTTTTATTATATAGGCAAGAAAAAGAAATAGCAAAGTACAATAAATGTATTTAAGAGTAAAATATAAATTTATAAATAATAAAATTTATTTTATTATCTATCTATAAATTGAAGTTTCAATTATTTCTTGATAATTTTTATTTTATACATATTTGATATTGAAAAATTTGAAATACATAAATAATTTTCATCATTGATTTTATTTAAAATAAAATAAAATGTATCGAATTAATTAATATATTAATTTAATTGATAATTAATATTGAATACATTTAATTTCTAAAAATAAGAGATATTGTATATATAAAACTGTTTTATTTTGATGATAGGCGAATTTTAATCTTTAAATTTCTAATAAATAAATAAATATATATATAATAATGTGTACGATTTTTGAAGTATTTCTAATAATGCAAAAACAAATATTTCAAATAAAAATTGATCTATTGAGTTACAAATTACAATAATTATGATCATTAGAAATGCTTCTTTTTTCAAAAAAGCAAGATCACTTATATTTTTTTTAAATAAATGTATTTTTGATTTCATTATATAACTAATGTCAAGATTAATATGTAACATTGTTAATATGTAACATTATGATTTTCAGATAACTTTGCCAAAATTAAATTGAATTCACAAGAATATTAACTGAAATTTGATTTAGTAGATAAATTAGATGTTTACAAATGTGTATAATTATTTTTTGTTTTATAGAAGAATAAACGTTTCAATTTGTTTATATGAAATTGTACTGGATATTTTATATTATAATAAATGCTCAAATTATGTCATTTTTTACAAAATTTTGCTCTTTTTAATAAATTTTGAAAAATTGAGGTATTAATTTTCGTATATCTATTTCTTTACAAACTATGATAATGTTATAGATTTTTGGAATTTGCAGATAATCATTTCATAAATAATAGGTATTTCTATAAAAAAAGTTTACAAAAAATAAAATTATCAATCTCTTTTTTGCAATATGTTGATAAATTCAAAATACACCAGGTATATCCGATTCGACTAGATTAAATTTGCATCAACTTTTTTCGACATTGAAAGCAGATACATTGCAAACATTTAGTTTTTCAAATGTATATAATAAATATAAAATGTTATATAAAAAACAAACTATGAAATTTCAAATATTAATAAATATAAATTTATTATTAATTTATATTGTATGAAAATAAAATCTCCCATTTTTTAAAATATTATAAATATGATAATTTTATAAATATTTCTCAATAGAATTCTTATACATTATATGCATACACAGAGTATCCAGAAATATGAAAACATTCATAAGATGTTCTTGAATTATCTAAGAATTATACTCCGCACTTTATGACTAATCTTAATAAAAAAAACTAAAGGTATTTTTTACTAATAATTTTATTAATAAAACTGTAACAAAAATTTTTGCAAAAGAAAATGTTGAAATTATCTCAGAAATCTTCAATTTATGAATGTTCTTACATTTTTAAATCTATCTAATCTACATTTCATGTCATTGAATATCTTAAACATCTAAAGCTTTAAAAACCTGATTTTATTTCACATGCTATAAATATGAAATCTTTCTTATAATACTACAGCAAAAAATATTGTTAAATAATATTTTTTTTGTTAAATAAAATTTAATTTATATTAATATAAGATATCAGAAAGATTTTATACATGCTTATGTTATTAACTTCTCATGTTAGATATGCATATTATATATATATATT